>NW_022639452.1:2169942-2193693 GCF_010583005.1 Odontomachus brunneus
GAGAGAGAGAGAGAGAGAGAGAGAGAGAGAGAGAGAGAGAGAGAGAGAAAGTGAGAAGGGGAAGGAAGGGGGAGAGAGAGAGCAGAGTCTGGTGGATGATCCCGCCTCTAAGGAGCCGCTTTGCGTCGGAGAGCTTGTCCGGGGGTGAGCGGGAAACCCCCCGCGTCCTCTTCTCCCTCTCTCGGTTCTCCACCCTCATCGCCACCCTCTCCTCTCTGTCTCACCGTTTCTCTTTCTCTCTCTGTCTCGGGCGCGTGCTCGCTTTTCCCCCCGCGGAGAACGTACCGGCGCAGGCTCCGATACAGCCAATCGTCGGACCGCGACTGATAACGACGCTGCCAAATGTGCGTCCGTCGCACCGCGACCGAGTTCGCCACGGTGGTCCACGCGCGCTGACAAACTCTCGGGATATCCTCGCGAGAGCGAGCGAGCCAAGTCCGCAGCACCTCGTAGTAATCCCCCGTGGTTGCAACGCCCGCGGGTGCAACGGGGACTCGTGTACCACCGCGTTCACCTGCTCGTGATTCTCAGTGCCGATTCGCGTCCGCGAGATCGAGTCGATTCCCCTCGAGAAAGTACCTATACGAGTCGAATGCGATAATAAGGACGCGCAGTGAGCGGAGACACGGAGTGAACGTGGAAGGCGGCGGCGTCGTCGTCGTCGTCGTCGTCGTCGTCGTCGTTGTCGTCGTTGTCGTCGTTGTCGTCGTCGGGTTGTCGACGGCCACCGCGGCGTCGGGAGGCCCCGGGAAAATTCAGCGTGCTCAAGGAGCACACCAAGTGCCAGGGGAGCGGTTCACACCTGTACACCGGCGGCGGTTTCAGCCGGCCGGCGAGATCGACACAATCGCGGGGGTAATATCTCTGGGGATCGAGCTGGATCGGATAGTGCTGAACAAGACACCACGTAGACCCCCGCACTGACGGTAAGTGGTCTCGCGATAGGGCGCTTCGCGTTCCACACTCATACGGCACGAATTGTTTTGTACGACGAAGGGAGGTCCGACGAAGGCACGGTGAGGGACAGAAAGAGAGAGAGAGAGAGAGAGAGAGAGAGAGTGAGATAAAAAGAGAGAGAGAGGAAGAGAGAGAGAGAGAGGAAACCGAAGATTGTCGGCCGCGCGCTTCCGTCGCGCCGGCTCCGCGTCGCGGTCTCTCGCCGATGGAACAATATCGATAACACCGAAAGCGACCGCGATTGTGCTATTGCGCCCTGTGTGCACGCGGATTTATGGCGATCCGCCGCGATTTTCCCGGCGCGTTTTCTCGCCAAGTGGCCGGAATCGCCCAGATACTAGTTCGTTTGTCTCCCGAAGTAGCCGTGCGTTTGTCAACATTGATCATGACCACGAGTTATCATCGTAACGCGAAAAAAGAGATAAATAAATGACGAGTGTCCACGTAAATAAATATGTGATAGATATATGTAAAAAGAAATGTATATACACATATATAAACAGTCGGGAGACCACATCTTACGGGCGGAAATTCATCTCACGTGAGCGGAAACGCTGCGACATCACGAAGCGCTTCGGAGGTGATACAACCCTGCTACTCGTTCACGGAGTCTTACGCATGACGTATACACGCGTCTCCGCGTCTGTCGCCACGCACGTTTTACGAGCTAAACGGCGGGCGCACGCATTGACCGACGCGAAATTACCGCGCGTGTTCGCCGCTCTACGTCGTCCCCTCGCTTCAGCGTGTTACGCATCGTGGTCACCGTTGCGTTTTTCTCTCTTTTTCTCTCTCTCTCTCTCTTTTTACAGGGAAATGCAAATTTTACGTTAATTTGCCGAAGAGAAACATGATCATACGCACTGCTCGCTCGTTGTTCGCGATCTGCGCGTTTCCATCGGGAAAATCGTACGTTGCGAAATTGTTTTTTATCTCGCTCGATGAATTTCAATTTTCTTTTATGGGCGGTGTCGTAAGAGAACTATTTGTCTCTTACGCGGGAAGAAGAGAATGTCAATTCGTGCAAACTGAACAGGGACCAGATAGAAATCAAATGATATCTTAGTTACCGCGATCGAAAAGATTAGTCCGAATGTTCAGCTGCGTTAAAACTTGGTTATTACAGGTCTGGTTCTACTTTCTCGAAGAACTTCCTGAACTCGTGTACACTCAGTGCTATAAGTTAGGGTGAAACAAGTATGTTTTGCTTCGCCTTAATTTATTGTACCAATATGCATCAGTTTAGGAAGTTATTTTTGAAGAAAAACAAACCGAAAACAATTGATTAAGCAGGGTACTAGTATCAATGGCTGGATTCTTAACTAATTCTTGTCCTTTTGGTCTTTAAATTCGAATATTTAAACATGTAACATAGAGAGAATATATGTATATGTATAGGATATATACATATAATCCATGTTGAAAGTTTAGATATTCGTATTTAAAGACCAAAACAATAAAAATGTTCAGCATTGAATACAAGCTTGTACAGAGAATTTTATAGCAAATGTTAATAAAGGATTCTGTAATCGAGGAATAGATCGACAATTTTCTTTATTCTTTTATTTCATATTTTCTATATATATTTTAGAAACTGAAACATGTACTATTAAAATACTCGCTATGTCGCTCTAGCGTAATCTGTTATATTTCTAACGTAATTTACCATGTTTTTTAGCAAGATAGACCGTAGTAGTAGTCTATTTATTCTTAGATTAAAAATAATTAGTAAAATAATTAGTAAAATTGAAGAAAATTTGTATGAAAAAAAATATAATATTCTCTCCGTGTAAGTGTTGGTATTTTTACTTTGGAAATTTCTACAAGAATCTTTCTGTTTCTACAGCCGAGTTTTTCATCTGGTCTCTATTCTCGGCAGGGAACTGAAAATGCAGTTGTACCAACGGGTTTGTTCTTTCCGTGTATTTTTTATACGTTTTTCGCAAGTACACTCGGTACTTCCACCTTGTCAGAAGGCGAGACCGGTTTCGATTTCTTAAGGAAAATTCGTTGCCGACGGGGAATAAAGATCGCGACGTCGAGACCGAGCTGTCGCACAGCGTCGTTTTCCCGGGTCCGCGACGGCTTTTTCTCCCTCTCGCGTGCAATCGCGCGCGCGCCTATGTCGTCCGCGACGGTGCGTTTAAATGGTGTGTGTAGATATATATGCGACGAGAGTTTAGACGAGGTAGGCAGAGGGGTTTCCGGCGAGCGTTAACAGAGTAACAGAGTGATGTAATGAGGCCCGGAAGCAGGCAATTTGCTGCCCGCGGCGGCCGCAGTTGCGCGAGACAACCTGCCCGGAGTACCTTCTTCTTGATATCGCGGTCCAGCCTCTTCCCCGGATACCTATCATCGGATACGCCCGGGCCCCGATAAGCGGCACTCGATCGATTCTATTAATGATTCGCGGAAAAGTGGTGGCATGGTGATACGAATACGCGGGAACACAAGGAAGACAAATTCGAGGTTGCTGCTGTGAGCGCGCGCGCGCGCGCGCGAGTGTATTCAAAAAAGGAGTGACAGAAACGAAACGATCTCTCGACGCTGGTCGATCGGTGGGCCGACGATTATCTCGCGCGATGAACGCGTGGTCGGTTGACGTAACGTTTCGCCTCGTTCAGCGTTGCGAATAAGCGGATTATGCGCGACAATGGGAGCCGCGCGATTGGCGTAAGGTACGTTTTTCACGTGCCACTCTCTGTGCGTATGCATACGTGCGTGTGCGTGGCGGATCGAGTCTGTGGAGTAGCGTAAAAATGGCGACCGGCCGAATCCAGGGCGGACCGCGACGATCGATCGTTCGATTTGGCTTTTAAACTGTCGGACGCGAGAGCGCGCAAAGACACACAATCCGGCCTCGTCGCGCCGCTCGCCATTCGCGGAACACCGCGCGGCAGTGTGTGACAGTTTTGTGATTAGATTGACCTCAATACTCGCTGGACATCCGGATGTACCCACGAGTGCTTTATCCTTAACCATCCCGATCGAATGTCAGCGCGCGTGGCTCGCAATAGTCGACGAATAACGCAGGGATAACTCGCGCGACTCGACGAGAGAAAGAGAGAGAGAGAGAATCTCGCGTTTTCACTTACCGCGCGCTGTTCCCGCGGAGGATCCCCGCTGACGCGCCCCGACACTTTCATCGCGCGAGTGGGATCCGCTCGCCGATATCTCTCCGTGATAAATCGCCATCGTGGCTGAAGGTAAATGCACAAATGAGAGAGCTCCAAAGGGAGATTAGAACGATAGAATAGAAAAATCCGTGTAGCTAGCGCCATCTGTCGAAGCGCGGCCCTATATATTTATAATATGCAATCTGCACGCGCCCACGGTTACCTACGCTTTCGGGAAAAATCACGGATTCCGGTGCTCTCGACGAGAATGAGGGAACACAATTGCTCGTTACTGGCTACTCGTCCCCAGGTAGGCGCCACAAACATTCCGGATCTAAAGAAATGGACAGAGTCGAGCGCTCGCACGGAGAAAGTAATAGGGCGTAATACCGACGAGCGCCGATGTGAGTAGGTTATGTCGAACGTTGCGTGCGCGATCGCGCAGACAGGTAAAAATACCAATGCGCCCGGACATCTGAGGCCGACCTTTCCACCTCTTAGTGCACGCTAACTACTTGGTACGAACTGTTACATCTGCCTTTGTTTTTTCTCCAGTTATATCTGTCTTTGTTTTTCTCCAAATTAGACCGACAGACGTATGATTTAACTGTCCTTAACTGCTAGCTTACCATGAGATTGAAAAAATCAGCCCCTGAGTCTGGACATTCTTATTGTTTTGGTCTTTAAATACAAATATTTAAACTGTCAACACGAAACCAAAAAATATATACATGTACACGAAAAGAGAGAATATTATAGTTTTTCTTGTCGTATAGATTTCCTTTTCAATTTTATTATGTTTTTAGTAGTCTAGTCCAAAAGTGGCAGAATCAATTGGCAGGAAGGTCAATCTCGCTAAGGAACATACTGAATTTCACTGAAAACATAACAGGTGTTTCGCTGGCTGTTTTGAAGGAAAAGCGAAAACAAATGTATGATTTAACCGTCAGTTAGCTCGCCGATCGACCGGTGCAGCTGAGTCTCAAAGTTTCTGCTATTTAAAAACCAAAGCAATAGAAATGTCCAGGCTTAGGCGTTCGGCTATTGATACTTTTATCTTAAAAACGGCAAAAATACACGTCACACGTAACGATGTCAAGTCGCGTGAGCGCAGCTCGCGTTGAAAATAGCACGACGAGAGTCGCGCACGTGTTGTACGCGAGTTACACGTGAATCGACAACGCGCGGGCTACATTGTCCGGCGTCATTCCGTTTGAATAATGATTTATGTAATACGGGAAGGGATAGCGGAAGTGGGAGATTTTGAAGATTAGACGGAAGCGGACTCGCGATAAACGACAAGCTTCAATATTGTAGCCGGTCTCTTATCTCCGCGCTCTCGTTCGGAATTGCCGGCGAGATACGATCGCCGGGTGCCTCATGCAAATTCCATCGTCGGATCGCTTTCGCAATTTTCGCGATCGTAAGTTCGAGGCCGCGTCGATGATGTATGTAGATGACGGGCGCCCCGGCGTCGATGTGCTCTCCAGATTACGCGGGCACGATCGGTCGCTCTTCGTAATCATGCGTGTGTGTGTGTGTGTGTGTATGCCGTGATGGATAACTGATAATTCAGTGACATCCTCGTCAAAACCATCCAACTTCTCTCGTGTCCGCTCGTCGTCAAAGTATCGCGAAAAAGCAGCTTCCTCAGTGCAATTGAATCTTCTGTTACCGGGACCGGATGAAAAACTCGGGTGTGCAGAAAGATTCCTGCGGGAGGTTTCTCCTCAGCCAATTGCTTTCAGCCGAGTTTTAATGCAGCTGAATGTTCAGACGAATGTTTGCGGTCACAGTAGTAAAGATATTATATTATTTCTCGTCAGCGAGTTTCTCGACCCTCTGTTCAGTTACCCTGAACTGAAATTCTTTTCTCGCGTACGGAGAAAACAACTTCGTTAGTGTAACTGAATTTTCTGTCACCTGTGAGGACCAGATGAAAAACTCGGTTGTAGAAACAAAAAGGTTCCGGCAGGAGAGGTTTCTGCTCAGCCGATTGCTTTCAGCTATCTCAACCGAGTTTGCAATTTCCACACAATAACAGAGATATTATTTCTCATCAGCGAGTTTTTCGTCTGGTCTCTATTTGGTTACCCGAACTGAAAACTCTTTTCCGTGTAATGTTATGAATGATTCGGACGTGAACTTCACCGTCGCGTGTTGTCGATGTTTTTGCGCGAGGTGCACGCAAAAAAAATTTCAATTGGTGCAACCAAATAGGAACCAATTGAAAATTAGGTGCGATACCTCTGTTATGAAAACTAATGCTGCAATTCTAAGCAGAATCGTAAGTCTCGTAACTTGTTCTCGTAAAATTCGTCAGAACTTATGAGTAGATTTACAAGTCTATGCAATATCATATATCGTATAATCATATGCAAAAAAAATTTCAGTTGGTGCAACCAAATAGGAACCAACTGAAAATTAGGTGATCAGAAACGATATCTCTGTCATGAAAACTAATATTTCTGTTGTCGCAACCGAAAATATTCGTCTGAACATTCAACGATATTAGAACTCGGTTAAGGCAACTGAGAACAATTGAAGCCTTTTTATACAGAAGCCTCATAAAGGAATTTTTCTGTTCCTACCGCCGAGTTTTCGCCTGATCCCTCAGCAACCGAAAATTCGGTTGCACCAACAGAATTGTTTTTTCCGTGCACTTATAAATATCGTAAATTACATGAAATCATAGATATTTACGAGTAATTGTATGAATAACATATGATATTGTATAGACTTGTAAATCTACTCATAAGTTCTGACGAATTTTACAAGAACAAGTTACGAGACTTACGATTCTGCTTAGAATTGCAGCATTATATTTCTCTTGACGTAACCGAAAATATTCGTCTGAACATTCAACGGTATTAAAACTCGGTTGAGGCGACTAAGAACAATTGACATATACAGAACAATATACAAAAGCCTCATAAAGGAATTTTTCTGTTCCTACAGTCGAGGTTTCGTCTGATCCCTGTGCAACCGAAAATTCGGTTGCATCAACAGAATTGTTTTATCCGTGTGTTCGATTTGAACGGACTTCATGCGTTCTGATACAGCAGAGTAATTTTTATATTGCAGGGGCTCTTTGGTGATGTACGACAGCGCTAGCTGTTCGTACGCAGGTGCGCTCGAATTAAAGGGAGCCTCCGGGGCCGCCGGAGCCGCGGCCGCGGCCGCCGGTGTAACCGCGGCCGGCGTCAAGCAGGAGAATTGGCCGTACCGCGGTCTCACCTGCGGTAGCACGTTTCAACGACTCAAGGAGAGCGTCGACAAGGCGAAGCAGGCCCTCGCCGATCGCGGTGGTTATCTGGCGGGTGCCTTCTCGCCGCCCCCACGCGCCAATCCATCCGCCATTTCGCCCACAGCCTCCATCACCGGTAAGCGAAGTTTTCCTCTTCTTTTCTTATCCCTATGAGAGATTTTCGTCGACGTTTTAAACCCGAACGACTTTCGCACGAGTTTAGGGATGGGTTTAGTAAGAAAAACGAAGATCGGGTTTTCTCTCAATCTCACTTAGCGGTGTCAATTCCAGATACATTAATATCATGGCTATTACCTGAGAACTTGTGTCTTAAATATTACAGGGGTACTTTTGGAATTACTTACTGATATTTGAGTATTCAGTTACTTATTCCTGTTATTATTTGTTCTCATTTATTCTTTATTTTTTGAGTCATTCCATTCATAAAATAACTATATGAAGATAAGATCAGCAAAAAGTAAATATTTTATGAACTATAAAATTTTTGTATTAATATATGATAAGGTAAAATATAAAATATGTCGTAAAATATTCGCTTCATAATCATGTAAAGAGGAATTGCATTGGAAAGTTCTTTTAATTCCGGACACTTGGATGTCATTCAGGATACTGACCGAGATATTGATAACAATAGTATTTAAACTCCGTTATTACATTTGTATCAGCCTAATTTATAACATCATATGTCTAACTTACTCATATTTCTAATTTTCTTTTAATTAATGCTGCAATTTTAAGCAAATATATGGATAAATCGTAAAATCGTAAAGTCGTAGCTTACGAAAAAAACAAAGAAAAAATCGTAGATATTTATGAGTTATCATATGACATACGATCCGCATAATTGCAGATCTACTCATAAGTTCTTACGAGTCTTACGAGAACAAGTTACGAGTTTTACGATTTTGTCCCTAAACCCGTGCGAAAGAATTGCAATATAAGTTACTCTCGAATTATTTAATGTGCATGATGAAAGCTGCCCGATTCGTTCAATTTTATTGTATATATAACGGTTAGTTTTTCAACAATACTCTTGGATTTAAAAACAAAACTGTCTAACATGCATTGGCATATAGCGGATGTGTCTTCCTCGCAAAAACATTACTACAGTTTCGTTTTCTGAGATCCTCGAGCTGCTCTTGTACGAAAGTCCTCCGAGTGACGGAAATATTACGGCACACGAGATTCGATATTTTGTCGGGGTCAAAAACAGCGAATGGGCAGGTGTGAGATACGCATGAGAGTGTAATTCATAGCCGCGACGCTGTGAAATAGTTGCCGTAACGCCGAGCGTAAGGTCACGCACGGGCCGCGTGCGAAAGACACGCAACCTGATTACGTGCGAGTTTATGCCGGCGTAAGTGCCGCACAGATACCATCGATCGCTTCTAATATGCGTCGCGATGACGTAATGCGGTTAATGAGAGCAAGGGCCGCGTTTGCCCTCGCTATTTTCCCACAATGATAACGTGCGGCGGCGCGCGCGACATTAAGATTTTGGCGAGAGAGTCGCGAGTGCGTGCAGTTAACAACGTGCGTTTAACGCGTCGCGTGTCTGCGTCGTATCGTGCCGTAAAAATTTCATACACTCCCGTCTCTTCGAGCAGCAGTCGAAGTTCATGTCAAAGGTTACAGTATTCTTTATTGCTAGCAAATCAAACTCACGATTTGTCGGATCAATTGAGCAACATCTGTCTCCATTACAGAAATGTTACTTAGAGCAGCAAATTGAACGTGACCAATCATTTGTTCCTACTGCGGGCGTCCCGTTTGCTGGTCCCACATCAGTAAATTGTTTGTTGCGGTTAAACACTAGTATTTTGTTAAATTAGTAAAACTTACTCTCAGTGCGCAACGTGTTATCGATGTCGTGCGTTTGAAAACGCAGATGAGAACGGAGGGACGCGACGACGGGTTGCTCAAATCACGAGGAAACCACGCGAGAACGTGCATCTCATCGTGATCTCTTGAACGTCCCGAGAGAAATGCGAAAAAAAGAGAAGCAGGGCAACGGTCTCGCGCGAACCCGCGCGATAATTTGTCATCTCGCAGTAGCAGCGGCAGCGGCAGCAGCAGCAGCCGGCGGCCGGCGGCGGGCTGACTGTTGCTCTTCGTTGTCGCCGATTTCCGATTGCTTTTTTAAAGCGCCGGTCGCCGAGGACATTAATTACCCGGCCAGTGTAAATCACGTTATCTACCGCCCACGCCCGCGAGGGCCGCGAGGAAGCGGCGGAGCGGAAGGGGAGGACGACGGAGGATGAGGAGGAGTAAGAGGAGGAGGAGGAGGAAGAGGTAGAGGAGGTGCAGGAGGAGAAGGACGAGAGGGTGCAGGTCGGGGGATGTTCGAATACGGTCGGGGGTAGTAGTATTGCGCGCGAGGGTGTTGCACCGTTGCCAGCCGAGCAAAACGCTCGTCGACTGCTCTCCACGGCCGCAGCAATATCCTGCTCGCAGTCCCCGAAATTTATCGGCGACTCGAAACTTTTCTCTCTCTCTCTCTCTCTCTCTCTCTCTCTCTCTCTCTCTCGCTTTCTCTTTCTCTCTCTCGCTCTCTCGCTCGCCTGGCGCGTTTAACGGCACAGCGCGGTCCTCCTCATTTACCTATCTACATATCTACATACCTACATGCAGACGATCGATCGATCTGCCGCAGCCTGGATCGCGCGCGTTCCTGGATCCTGACTGCGGATGTTGGTCGCGCCAGCTTGGCGGTTTTTCGCTCTCGCCTTGTTACACGCCTTCCGCAGCTGCTGGTTAATTCATCTCGCGCCGGCAGCAAGGTCAGCGTTATACCAATGCCACCGACCGGATCTCGATCACGTTATCTCCGCAACTTCCTAAATCTTCTCGTCCTTCCCGCTGCTTCTCGAGCAATGCGGCCATTATCGAGCGCATATGGTGACGTGCAAATCGTGCGTTTTAGCGATCTTTTCGTTGCAATGGTCGTCACATTTTCGAAGAAGGTATGTTCAATTGTATCGGTAACAATCGCGCGTCTCGGGAGATTGTCTCAAAATTTTGACGAGACTCGTAGGGCTCGAGGCAAGATGGTGGGTCGATGATGGCGGCGGGTAGTTGCGAAAATGTAGAATGACGAGGGAGGAGCGGTTACAGGGTTAGCCGGGAGCGTATCCATGACGACCGACCGCCCCACGTACCCGCTACCCTCCGAGATCCCGGATGCTCCCCTCGGCATCCCAGCATCCCACCTCACCTCCCTCCTCCCATCACCCGTCGCCGTTCCGCGGTCCTCCTCCCTGCCTCTCGACCACCCTGGGCAACCCTCTATGGCTCCTAGACTGACTCTATCTACCCCTATCTTGCGGCCCGCTTCGCTCCGGGGGATGCACGGCTACTTAGATTTTAAGTCGGGCCATTTCGTGCCGCGCACCTATATCTAACCCGGCTATAATTCTCGCGAGATTCAGACATGCCGACAAAGGAGCCTGGTTTCTCCGTGAAATTTCAGCCCTCATCCCCGAGAGTTCTCGTCGGTGCACGCACGCCCGCGACAGAATTTCGATGCGAGCACGAAGCACAAATTTTCGCGGCACAAAGGTCCCCGCTGGAAATTAAAATCGTCCGTTTCGTTGAAACCCACGGCATCCCGCGGTGATATATTTTGACGTCGTATTTTAGCTGTATCGTAACTCCTGAGTAATGGAACGTTGAGTTAAAGTCGGCCCGGCGTGGCCCGGATTTTTAACACCGACGACAGCGCACAATCGTCGTTACAAACGGCACGCGGAGCTCTAAAACCACCCTACGATTATTTCTCCGACTTCTGCCGCACCGGGTAATCTGCACTAACACCGAAAGAATCGACAACGGAAGTGTCGGTCATCGTGTCAGCGTGTCCGATAGGGTGATGCATGTATTTAATGTTTGCCGGTCGAGCACCATCCCCCGGGTAGTCTCTGTTTGCGCACGTAATTGATGTTTGACTAGACGCGGTGACACGCGTGCCGACGTCGCGTTTTATCGATGCACACGCGCGCGTTGGCCTTTATAATATGAGAAACAAATGACACATTTAGGGGCGCGCGCGTGTGTTCCATTAAATTGAATTAAATCGAGTCTCGCCTCTAATTCGCGGGCTAAATCGCGTGTCTCTCTTTCGCTGGCAATTATATTCGCGCTCATTTGAAACGCGAGACCGATGCTTCGCGACGCCAACAAGAATCAAAGCGACGATCTCGAACTCAGCGTACACCGCGGCACCCTTTAACTCGAAGGGCTCTAAACGGTCGCATTACGTGCCGCAAAGGCGTAATGTTGCCTCTCATCTAGCTAATTGCACGGAATATATCGAGAGAGTGAAACGGCGCGACATGAAAGATCCCCGTTCCGCTAGGTCGATCTGTTCCTGCTATAGAAATTTATTCATCTGTATAGACGGCGATGGGGAAATAGGTTCTCGTTATTTTCGCTGCTATTAAGTGTCCACGTTTAAACGCGCGTAAAGTTAAATGCAGTTTGAACTCTTCGCATTGTAACGGATAATAATGCCTAATATAATAATCTAGATAATAATGCCTGCAGAGAAATTTTTCATAGCGCTCACGAATGTTTATCAATCTCGTAGGACTTTTCTCGAATTTTAATTGAACGTGTTTAGATCCGTATTAAATATTTGCCACCTACAACTTGTCTCATTGAGTTGTCACAACTTAGATTTTTACTGAGAGTTAGATTCAAGTTTTTCCAATTGAATTATGATATGACACTTGTATCTGCAATCACGATTAAATTTGAAAATCTTTCTTCTAACTCTAAATTCAAATCTGAGTATTTCACTTGAAACGAATAATAACTATTAAAAATACCAGTGCCTGTATATATACCTAACATTCTTATTGTTTTAATTTTTAAACGTGAATATCTAAATTTTGTCACAACATGGAGAATATATATACATATGTAAAATATTTTATGTTGAAAGTTTAAATTTGTGTTCAAAAACCAAAAGAATGTCTAGGATTAGATACTTAATACGTGTCTTAAAAGTGTGAAATGCTTCGCGAGATGTCTCTTGGAATTACATTTTCGAGTTGCACAAATATGGAGATTGACAAACGATAATCGATATCTCTCTATTATTGCACTCGCATTCGTACTGTCGCATCCCGCAATCACGGGTTAGTATCATAGAAGGGGGTGAGGGAGGGAGAGATCACGGTGACCGAGACGCGTTGATAATTGCCGGTATCGGTTAACCCAGGGGGTGGTTATGGGTCTCGAACACCCCATGCAAGCGCTGCGATCTGATGGTTCCCCTCGGCTTTTCTCCGCGTGATCCCTTTTGCCCTTTATCCGGGAACCTCCGTGAGCCCCTTCGCTTCCGCCACCAGCGGCACCGGTAACTGCGACTAGTCCACCCTCGTCGTTCCCAGCAGTTCGGGGGTGACTAAGGGTCAGGGAATCGTAACTGTCTCGCTTCTAAAAAATGGAAGGAATACATTAAGAATCCCCCAAACGCGAGACGCGCCACGACTTCCGCCCTTGCGCCGGATTTTTTTTCCTTGCATTTGGTGTAAATTTTTACTTGCGAGTCCATTGAGCAACTAATGAGACGCGCGGTTTCAACGTGTCAAGGAAAGCGCCGAATAACTGTTGAGGAAAATTCTGTTAAGTAATTCAACTTTCTCGAAAACAAGAACGTTTTTGATAAGATAAATCGTAGTGTGACCATCTCTTTTCCTCTCCCTCCTCTCTTCTCTCTTTTTCTCTATCTCTGTCTCTGTCTTTCTCTCTGTATTTGTCTGTCTGTGTATGTCTCTCATTCTGTACGCGTCGTTCAGGTCGATCGCGCACGGCCGATTCTGGTATCCCCGTGGGGTTCCGTCTTTCTGCTCGCGCAGTTCTCCTACGGCTCGTTTCAGGCCCCGTGACTAATCATGATAGTTCCGCTCGGGAACGGCGGGGACACACGACTCTCGGTTCCGGTTCCGGCGCGTGCTGTCACCCCCTCTCACCCTGCCCGCGTCGACCGCCTGGCCGCTACGCTACCCCATGGTGCTTGGCGAACAGCCCTCCCGCGCAATTATTGCGCTTCGCAACAAAGAGCGTCGCGTTCGAGCGCTCGCGCGCGCGCGACTCTCGGAAGGGCCAGGTTGCTCCTGCCGCTGCCTTGTCTTCACGACTAACATGACCCTTCATGGCCCGGCCTCGTCTCGTCGCTTCGTGCTCTTTCCGCCTTTTGTTTCCTTCGATGCTGTCGAATGCGAACTCAGGATTTTGTTTTTCCGCACGACTCGATATTCTGCGGATTTACATATGTGTCCGCGTGTTTGTCTGTTCATTTATTTATTTCTTCTTTCCGACAACGCGGTAATGTTACTTGCGATAATCGCGATAAAACCAAAACGAGACTTTCTGTTGAGCGCTACTAGCGTTGAGCATTAACCGACGAACATCCTCTTTAACTAAAATAATCTGCAAATTAATAATCGGAACGAATCAATCGTCATACACACACGTGAAATCACAAAGAGTTTCATCGATTGATGAAATTAATTACTAATCAAACTTTGATGTGACCGATTATATACTGATTAACAATTGATTTCGTCGATCGACGAAATTATTTGTGACTATATATGACGACTGATTAATTTTGATTATTACTTCGCCGGTTATTTGAGTCAAAGAACATTTTAATCGATTAATGCCCGACACTGAACGATGTGCACAATGTGCAAGCTATCTCTTCCGAGTCTGTTCTCTTGTGTCCAAATTCTCTCTCCTTCGTACCTTTCCCTTTCACCCATCTGGTCGGATCTTGCAAAACACTTGACTCTTTGAGCCATTAATGTAATTGAATTACCTGATGATCGTTTCTCGTCTAACAGCGTTATAATCCGCCGTTGAAGCTGCATTTACGGTAAACGTGCGGCGGGCAGGGCTCGCCGGATTTCTTCCGGAATCCCCCGGGATTTCGGATTTCCGCGTCGAGCTTCTGGCCGACTTTACAACCGACGCTGCGCACCGTATCCCTCGTCCTTCTCCGATCCTCGCGAGCTTCCAGCGTGTATTACCAGGGCACGTCAAGGAGCAGCGAGGTCGACTCGCCGGCCCCACGAACGAATCATTATTCATTCTCGCGCGACCTATGGCCCACCCACCCGACGTCGTGAAATAACCTCGTTAAGCCACTAACTGCCGCGGCTGGCCTGCGAGAGCGTGTTGGCGGGAACGGTGTTGGTGCAAAGTGAGAAGGATGTAAGAGGGAATACCGGGAGGAAGAGAGAACGAGAGAGAGAATGAAGGGAAGAATATGTAGGGAGAACGACGGGCAAAGAACGAGACGGCGAGGGCACGTATAAGTGCGAATATTATCGCCGTAGGAAAAGAAAGCGGCCGAACGGGGCGGGGGGAAAGAGCGAGGGAGAAAGTTTTACCCCCGTGACTCGGCGGAAATTCGAGCGGCCGCCCTTGCGACGCGGTTTATTATGCGATCGCGCGAGGGCGCATTTACGTACGCGTGTGTACGCACGTATGCATGTACCGAGCGATGTCGATTTCGCAAACCGGCCCTCCACTAGATCGCATCGCGCGATAAATTTTAATTCCAGCCCGCGCCGTGCTTACGTGCTCGCCGCGATGGCTCTCGCGACTCCTGAGGGTCGATCATGAATCTTTCCTTCTGTGCGTGAACTCGTGAAAGGTGAAAGATCTAACTTGAAAATATATGGAAATGTGTGTGTGTATGTGTGATTCGCTGTTCACGAGTTTACAATTGAGGAAAGAATTCATGACCGTTTCCGAGCACTGTAAAATCATTCACTTTTCACGATTTCATACTAAAAGAAGGAATTAATACGTAAGATCGAGTGTAATTGATAAGTAAGATCACGTGAAAAAAGTTATAATTGAATCAGCTGTCCTGGAAAATTTACACGATGAAAATGAACGATATTCTTGTTGCAAATCGCTAAACGTGAACAAGTTCGGAGTAAGAAACTTTTTTTTTCATAAACCGACTGCTGTCATATAATTAAGTCCGAACTGACTTAGACATCGGTACAGGGTCACTTTTGTATCGCCCGTTGCAAAACCTTTATCGCACTGAGGTTATATCGGCGAGCGATTATTACGTGAATATTAACGATTACCGGTTAGGAGGATGACGTCGGGAGCACGTTAGATACGAGCATCCCTTCGAGCTTCCAGCATCTCCGGTGAGATGGTCGAAATCAATAGCCTCGTCTACCCGGGCGCAAAATTTCTCCAAGTCTCGGGGACCTCTGACTAGATGGCACTGTATTGCGAAATCATCCCTTATTTTAGTTTGCCTAAAACGTGGCAGAGGTCTCGCGCGTTGTTCGCATCCTCTCGGACTCAGTGAAGAGTATTACCCTGTTCGAAAAGTTGTTGGGGTCGAGTACGAGTTGATTAATAATTTTTCCGCCGATAAGCGGAATAATTATCAATTAAGTCGTATTTTCCGTCCCACATCGCTACACATGAAAAACGCATTTCTTTCATCACGACAGCGTATTCCTACCTATGTATATATGTATTTATTAGATACAGACAAAGGAACATATCCCTACCTAAATTTAACTGATGCGAGTGTCATGTATTTCACTTACTATTTTAGTATCACGATTCTTTCTCTCTTTCTCTCTCTCTTTCTATCTTTCTGTCTTTCTGTCTCTCTTATTCCTGTATATCTTTCTGAACTGTTAATTATTGAAATCTCAGTAGATGATATATATGCGTTTCTATACCTTTCGCATTGTCACAGAAATTCTCAAGTTCGCATTTAGTTATAATTATACGCGAGGAAAACGACAGTTACCGATCTCGTCGGACTTCCTAATGGTACTCGGGGCTAGGGACGTAAAAGCCACAACAAGATTGGCCCTTCAGCGTCAGAAAGCGTCGGGCAAAGTTACCACCCCGTCACCTCCATCAGTTAGAAAAGAGTAGCGGGGCCTTTAGCCGCGACAAAGGTGAGGGTTGAGGCTGTCGAGCGCGCGGTATGTGATCTGTTGCTTTGCACGCTGCGATGCACGCCGACAATATTGACTACGAGAGCCTGAGGAAAGCCAGGAAAAAGGGGGTCCGCCAAGGGACACCCTTTTCCCGAATGCTCACTCCCCAGTCACTCCTTCGTTGACGGAACATTAAGCACACACGATAACGCATGATTAACCGGCTAATGATGATGTTGTCTCTCTCTTTCTCTCTTTCGTTCGATCTCATCCCCTGGCGACGAGGGACGTGCCCGCCGATTTCTGCGACGTCATCGTTGTCACTTCCGCAATAAAATCGACCCTCGTTCGCGTCTCGATAAGCGGACTGACATCTCGAATCGTTAATCGGTCGGTAATACGTAGATGACAAATTTTGCTCGAGCTGAACGAAGCATTCGCTCGGGGCTTGTTGTCGCGCAGCGTGAGTTTTGCGATTACAATCAAATGTATTGACCAATTTTTGTGTTCGGTTATTATTATGTGGAAAGTAATAATAGACACACAGCGCGTGTCGAGACGTTTTGACGGCGGCGCGATCAATATTCCAGTGTGCACGTAGATATTTTCGGTGCTGCAAGCGCATTTTCTCCCGATGTCGAAGGTGCACGACTGTAATATATGAGCGGGCTTACGTTGCAGATACGTAAAACTGATTGAAAATTGCGGACCGTGAACCTCGATAAAATCTGGGATACGATAAAACGAGCTTCGCGCTCCGTCGTATGCATTAGTTATGAAGCAGCGCCGCCGCGTGTTATATGCAGTCATTACAGCTGCGATGATTAATTCCTCGCGAGGGTGCAAGTGATTATCATACATTTTACCGTTCGTTCCTATGTACGTATGGTACTCTCTCTTTCTCCACGCTCTCTCTCTCTCTCTCTCTCTCTCTCTCTCTCTCTCTCTCTCTCCCTCTCTCTCTCCCGCGTGACGCCCCGTGAAAGGAGTAGCCATGGGATTTATCGCCGGGCACACCCCGCACAAAAGTGCCACGATTGTAACAAACGCATCTTGAAGGACGCTCAAGCCCGATGATGATCCGTGTTCTTAAACAAATGGAAATTCCCGCGCGGAAATTCTCGAATTCTCGAGCGACCCAGTTGGATTATGCGATTATCGGCTCGTGGAAAATGCCGGGATACGGAACCGCTCTGCGTTTCGCGCGCGGCACGTTATCGCGTGAGAAGGTGTTTCACGTTAAATCATCGAGAAGTGGTTTGGATATGTTCTCGCGATCGCCAGCCGTAGAAAGAGCGTGACGCTCGGATAGGGATATAGAGGTGGACAGACGGACGGACAGACACGGTCGGCGAGAGGCAGAAGGGTGGCCGGGGGTGCTACAGCCGCGCACGAAGTGCGAGGACGACGGCGACCGGTGTTTGTGGCGTCCGCCGCCGCCGCTACCACCACCACCACCATCACCACCGACGCCGCCGTTGCCGCTGCCGCCGACAAAAAGGCGAGAGAATTTCCTGAAATCCTTTCTGAGGGTCTGATTGCCATCATTATCGTGGAGTGGGTAGGAGTAGCAACGGCATCGTGGGGAGGATAGGGTGCCACGGGGTGGGTTTCGTTCGGGCTGGCTGGCAGGAGGATGAGAATGGTTAGGAGGCCTCCTCGATGGGGTGGGTTGGGGTGAGCAGGAGGAGAGGGATAGCGACCGAGCGAGTGGAGGACAATCAGCGGTATTCAGCACGAGCCGAGGACTGGAAGACCAGGGAACCCGCGTTGGCGGGTTGGATGGACGACTATGACGACGACGACGACGTCGACGACGACGATGATGACGACGACAACGACGATGACGACGATGAGGACGACTCTCTCTCTCTCTCTCTCTCTCTCTCTCTCTCTCTCTCTCTCTCTCTCTCTCTCTCTGTCTTTCTCTCTTTCTTTCTCTGTCTCTCTCCTCTATGCTTCTCTCGTGCAGGGAATCGATCGACCACCGACACCCGGTTCGACGTAATACCCGCTTCTTTTGGCTACCGGAAACTGTCGAACTGTGGCAGTCGAACAGCACGATCCTGTGGGTTCTACCACGGATCGAATTCTGGTAGGAACGTGTCCGGTAGAGAGCACTACCCTTGCAATTCCAGTACAGTGAATAACTAAACTGTACCAAGTACAGTGTTTAGGATTATGATTAACATTAGGGTCCGAATTGTGTCTATACAGAAGATTACGGAATCAAAGTCCGTGAGGTTAGGGCAGCGGGGGTGAACGGGCCGAAGGCTGAGTTGAAGTTACACTCGCGCTTTTACAAACGCGATTTCGCGTTGGAAATGAAGACGGGTGAAATAGTATTTCGTCTTGGAATAATTTCGCATAAGGGGAAAATCATTTTTTATCTAAGGATAACACTCTCGCCGGCGTAAACGCGTGCACTCATGAAGCGAGACAATAATCGTCGCAGCTGTTATCCCGTGACGCGATGTCGCGCGTAGAGAAGGAACGTCCATGGACACGCGGCGTGCATCGTGGCGGCATTCCGAAAGAAAACCCTGACCTCGGTTCGCCGATTTCTTCGACCTTCCTGTTTTACCCCTTCCGTGCCCCGTCACTCTTCCTTTCCCCTTACGATTCGTAGTCGTCGTCGTCGTCGTCTCTCGTTGGATCCCATCGGTTGCCTCGCGGATCAAAGCGAGGTAACCGAGTAACAATGCCAACGCGAGAATCGGGCTCTCTCTTCCCCCTCACCTCTCTCTCTCTTCCTCTCTCCCTCTCTCTCTCTCTATCTATCTATCTATCTTCCTCTCTCTCGTCTGGCCCCTTCCCTCTCTCTCTCCATCCTCTTCTTTTTCTCTTTCTGTCTTGCACACGCAAGCCACACGCGCGTGTATCCGCACGGTGGCGGCGTGGTGCAAGTGGTGTGGTATGGTGTGGTTCGGCGCGCTGTGGCCTCGACTCGACTCGATTCGCGTGGCGGCAGCTGATCGATGCGTCGCCATGACGACGCTTCCGCCGCCAGTCATCCAGCTACCTCCGCGCGCACCCCTCTTTCTCGACCTCTCCTCTTCCACCCCCGCGACCCCGTTGCCGTCACCGCACCGTGTGGGTGGGTAGGTGCCCACTCATCGCGCCGTTTGTTACCGGCACGGTTCGTCGTCAGCCACCATGATCCTCTCTTCGCGGTTCGGCTCGAGATACCGCGAAAGAGAGAGAGAGAGAGAGAGAGAGAGAGAGAGAGGGGGAAGGGAGCGAGAGAGAAAGAAAGAGAAAGAGAGAGAAAGACGAGATCGCCGACGACATTACACACGACATTCTTTTCGCGATCTTAATCACCGCATTCCCGAGACCCCAATAAACGACGTTCATGTCCGAGGACCTCAAATTCGCGTACCACTTGGAACTGTAGTCTCTGTTGCCGTTGTTGCGACATGTACTTTGTGAATTGTACCTGTCATTGACTGCTTACGGCAAATTTGGCTCCGCACACAGTCAGATCGACTCATTATCAGCTATATCTCGCGATCATACGTGTGTCATTACCGATTGGTGTGTCACCTCTTATTTTACTTATTAATTACTTAATTACTTTACTTAAACCATAGCAATTATGATTTGATAATAAGTCAAACGTACTCTCAAAATCTCTCGTGAAATCTTACTCAAAATAGAAGAAAATTGAAATACAGAGTGATAATGAAAATATCGTCTTTTGGAATCGCAAGAGGGAATGTTTCCCCCAAATTAGACTCTGATTCCATACGAATTTTTTAATCAATTAGAGTAGATTTGTTCCTGTGACAGTGCAATACATCAGATTCATTTTTTGATTATGAATGAAGATATTCATTCCTTGTAGGTTTTTAGTGCATTAATTAAAATTTACTGCATATAAGTAAAAAGTCATTTGAATTTGAATGACTTGTCTGTTATTCACCACAGACACTGAGTAAAATTTTTTTTCAAAAAATTTAGAGAGTAAGAAAATCTCGGTCGCATCATCATTAGATCACTTAACATGGCGGTAACGATCGCAATTTTTCCCTCCCTCTCTGTCTCTCTCTCTCTCTCTCTTTTTCTTTTCCTTTCACATTTTGACAAGGCAGACGCGAGAGAGCGCCCGTAGTTTGCTTCCACAAACAACGTGCGAATTAATTACCAGCTGGCGAGCGGATCTCAAAACAGAGATAGGCATTCTTTTAATTTTAATCCCGCGCAACCCGGCTGTGTGGTCCAGTGGCCGGCGGCCGTTATCAGCGTCCGCATTCGTCATCCCACGGCGGGAAAATACGTTCTCGTGCAGGGTAAAGTGCGAGCACGCCGTGGGCACACGATGTAAATAATCGTTTATTGATTAACTGTTTGACTGCGCAAGTCGAGTTAACTATGGCTAATCTCTGATTTGTAACGCCTCCCCCACGCTCGCCAGAGGGTGGTCGCGCCGGGGTTTGCGACGGGGCGCGGGAACGACGGAGGGACGCAAGGGATGGAACGTTGGCGGTGGCGGGTGGAGCAGGGGGAGAGAGGGAGTAGTATTCCCCCTCGGCACGTAGTTTTCGCCTCTGCAACCCTCCTAGCGCTAACACGGAATTAATATCTCGCGAGTTAGCGCCCCCTCCCCCCCTTTCGTACCCCTCGACGGCCCCAAAACGGAAATGAGCGCGCGGATGCCTCCGCTCTCCTCGGTTCCCCGCTTCGCTCTCTCGTCTTTTCCCTCGCATCGTCGCGTCTCTCATTCCGGCTCTCTCTCTCTCTCTCTCTCTCTCTCTCTCTCTCGCTCTTTTTCACTCTCTCTCGTTCGTGCGCTCTCTTCTGCCTCTCTCTCTCTCTCTCTCTCTCGTTCTCTCACTCGTCTGTCCTCTTGCGGTCCCATTCCTGCTTCTGTCTCTCCTCTTCGAGCTTCCATCCTCTCCGTGTCTCTTCAGCCCTACGTTCGCTTCTGGCATTCTCACCGACGCAACACGTCAGAACTTCCAGGGCCGGTTTATCCGCCAGGCACTTACGGGCATTGGGCGCCTAGGGGTTGAGGAAAAGCACGGGGAATGTCAGAAGGATACTTTTGACGGCGTCGAAGTTAAGAAATATTTCATTCGCAAGTCTACGACGTTGCCTCAGTCGGACAACTGATTTGATCTATTTAGGTCTGTCTTCCAAAGCAAAGCCGTAACAATTAATTTAGGATACTCTTGCATAAAACACTCTTGATATTGGATAAAGGCCTTCTCTCTTTCTCTCTTGTTAAAGTGTTAAGTGACAATCGGGTTTAACTCGAGTGAGGGTGATCTCAGGGTCTGCTAAGATTTTAAAACAGCCCTGTGAACCTCGCAGAGACTTCTCTCCCATCCTCCTCCGTACCCTCTTCGACGGCGAGATACGTCGGAACGCGATAATTATTTTTTAAGCCGATTCCGACGGCGCTTCCGCCTCATTCCGTCGCGCACTTTGCTTTCCCCCATCGCTTTTAAGCACAGGGTGCGGAGAGAGAAGTATGAAGGTTACGGTTAAAGCAACACCATTTGCGGAAACTGGATGACACGCGCCGCCGATCGGAAATGCGATCTCAAAAACTGTGCGGTTATTAAACTTACTGTCTTTTTACTTCAGAGAACCTTCCAGTTGTATTTTTGTCACTTTCTCTTCGTTAACTTTCAGTCGTTTCTCTCGATCAGTTCCACGACTCTCGAGAATGTTCACCGTTTCATTTACATTATTGTAGATTTCTATATGTATAGATTGCAAATAATGTGCTATGAGTATAACGAAGAACGCACAAACAGTTAGAAGATTATCAGTTTGCATAAATGTGAATTGGAAAGTTTATTCCGCCTCTATCCTTTTTCTCGCATTAAATCGAGGGGAGGATCTTTAACGAGTCCTCGTCGAATTCGCGGTGGGGTCGCGACGGAGCGAAGATAGAAACGGACATCCGGTAAGCACGAACAAAAGTGCAGCCGGCCCGGTCGATCGCGCCGGCTGGAGACATGCAAATTCACAAATAATTAGGCTGGGCGATATGAAGCGTGCGCTAACGACTTCGGACTGTGGGGTTGGATGCGCACTTGGGCCTTTGTTTGAGACCGCGATTGCATTCTTGCGTAACGTAATTGATGGCTCTCGCTTCTGCGCTTCTCCTTAACACCCCCTCGCGCAGCAATTACGCTCGAATCTTCGCGAATACGCGCGACTCAAGTTGCCGTACGTATATTCTAAGTCTAAGAGTACAGCCAATTCGCAACACTCTCGGCATCGACCATTCGACCTTCGATTCGATCGAATCGGCTGGCGCTTCGTTTAAATACGGCAAACAAGAAATACGGTTATCCATTTGAGTCAGACGTCGTGTCAACGCACGGCTTTGTATCACTGCCGCGTGCAGGTCAGCAAACATGCCACGGGAACACGTTTGCCAATGCATTGGACTTTAAAATGCTGCGCAAAGAAACTCACCAGCGATATCACTTAGACCACTCACGGCGGAAATCACGGTCGAAACACCGGCGAGTTTTCCATCACTTTGCACGCGAATTCGCGTAAGGAGTCCGATTCTCTTTCTCCTCGTAAAATATAGCGCCCGACGTAAAAGGTGTAAAAAGAGAAACAAGCGTCCTGCAATGCACACGCAGTCTCACGCAATGCCACACGTTATAACGTGTTACGTACCCGTCGATACGATCAGAGGAATTTAATTAGCATTCCAAGCAAATCCGACATGGCGTTACACAAAGCTGCATCGCAGAATACCTTCGATATAGCGCGATAGTGATGCAATGGATTTGCGAAGTATGTTTCTCTCTCTCTCTCTCTTTCTCCCTTCCTCTTCTTCCTCTCTCTTCGTAACGCGAGCATAACGGGCATCCGATATTCTCCGCGCCGATCTTGTGTACATTTAGCTCTCACTTCCTCTCACCCCTTACTTACACACGCCGCTGCAAACCCGTATCAGGGATCGAATTTCGTTTCCCCGTGTCGAGTTATCAACACGGAGCGCCGGCGGAGTTATCGGTACACCGAAAACGACACCGACGAACCAAACGGCGAAGGCATAACGTGTGCTCGGCGTGTCGACGAGGCCTCCGATCCCGCCGCTATCTACGCCGCCGGGCGGATTGAGCATATTGTACAAATTGAATGCTAGGAATTATCTGGCAGGCGGCGAGAGGAGGAGATATGTATCATCGCGCACTTAAGCGCCGACCCCCAAACGTAACAAAGTGACACGGTTCTTATCGTGTTATGGACCGAGAAAAGGGCGAGAACGAAGAAGGATGAAGAGGGTTGCGCGGTGGCAGCGACGTGGAGGGTGATGGGGGAGGAGGAGAGGGCTACGTTGTCAAGAGTGCGCGCGAAACTAGACGAAGGGGGCGAAAAGAGCGAGAGAGACAGGGAGAAAGAGACAGAAAGAGGGTGATAGAAACTGAGGTGACAGAGAGAGAGAGAGAGAGAGAGAGAGAGAGAGAGAGAGAGAGAGAGAGAGAGAGAGAGA
>NW_022639452.1:2196726-2204793 GCF_010583005.1 Odontomachus brunneus
AAGAAGGAGAGCGAGAGAGAGAGAGAGAGAGAGAGAGAGAGAGAGAGAGAGAGAGAGAGAGAAAGAGAGAGAACAGAAGGGTGGAGTGCCGCAGCGGGGTGTATAACTGGCTCCCTTGTCGTCTCTCCGTGCCCTACCTCGCAGCTATGCGTCTCGCGTACAATAGCCGTGCCCGTCATGTTTCATGGCGCGCACAATGATACTCCGTGCGCGCACTAACACCGGCGCGCGACGACGCGCGGCAGCGCCCAAGTGCCGCGGAGCGCGCGAGCCGTAATACCGCTCCGGTACTTCGCTATATCTCGAGATAATGCGCGGAAGGGGGGTGGAGGCGGGCGAGAGGGTGGAGAGAAGCAAGGCACGCGGCTCGCTTTCTCTTCGCGTACGTTCGTGTGGGTGTGCGCGCACGCGGCGCCCAAGTGCCTCTTCTCAAGACCGATCGACGATAGCGGCACACTCGTCCGCGGATCGCGGACTCCTCCACCGCCGGCTCTTCTAATTGAGCTAATCGCCGGCGAACGAGCTATTCCGCCGGCCGGCTATTCCGCCCCCGTCCTCGAGATCTATCATTAACACGTTCGCTATCACCGTTTGTTTGTGAGAAACAGACCGCCTTAGATTTTCTTCGCCTTATTTTTTCTTCGTGCAATTGTGGCCCCTCACAGACTACCTCGTGTTTTTTTTATGCAATAATGCAAAACAGATTTAATTTTCTTACGTGAAAATGAGAAATTACACCGCTGGCTACACATACGGGCCTCATGAAAATCGGTGTGTCACACATGACGCGAATGAAGTTACCGCGGTACTGTGAAGCCAACGTGATTACCAGTTTTGATTGTAAGATAAGAGCATGGACTGCAGAGAAAGCCGCTTTACAACTGTTGTAAAACTCGTGAATTCATGATTGGGATATGACCTTAACCCTTAGTTAGGTGCGTGGTCTTTGGCGTTGTCTATTTCAAGATCTCTTCCTCGAGAGTTTGTCTCTCAATCTCTCGCGCTGAAAGTTGTCGATGATCACTGCGATATCAATACGGTGTCTTCACCCCCAGGGGGTGAATTCGCAGCTCACCGCTCGATTATCGGCTACGGGACGCTTGTCGTGTCACGGGGGGAAGGTACACCCGAAAGCCAGCGTTGGACGACACGGACGACGGCGGAGCTGGATAGGGGGTGGCCTGACGGGGGTGGCTGATGCGGAAAAGCGGCGGTGGCGGGCCCCTCCGCGAGCGAGCGAGCGAGCGCGCTTTAACCCTCGGCGCGCAACGCGCGCGCGGCCACTCGAGAGTGATCGCGCGTTAAATGCGCCGCCGGGCGTACGCGGTCGCGTGTCGTGCGCGTGCCCTCTTATCGGGGGGAAGGGGTGTCTACTCTCGAAACGACGTACGCGGCGGACACCTACGAAAGAGCGGCCGAGGGCACGCGGCCCCGCGTGCGTGCGTGCGTGCGTGCGAGCCGCGAAACGACGCGACATGCACACGCGCGTCCGCACACATCGGCACATTCTACCTCCTGGACTGCCGTCGCTCTCTCTCTCTCTCTCTCTCTCTCTCTCTCTCTCTCTCCCGCTCACTCAACGGGGATATCACGGTGCTAGCGTGAGTGAATCACGGTGATAAACAGTAAATGACTCCTGTCGATGTGCCCGCACACACTTGGCGTTGGCCACTTTCAGTCTTCGACGATCGGCGCCGCCGATTCTCTCCTCGTCAACGACGTCGCGGCTACTTTTTCCGCGCGCGCGTCTCTCGCGTGAATCTCGTGGATGCACGTGGCGCTTCGTCGATGTTGGAACGGTTTACACGTCGAATGCCGTCACAGTCAGAGCTGTCTCGCCGCGTCTCGTTAACTTGTGTTTAAAGTATAATTGCATTCGAGTTCATCGATTTATTCGCCGATGAAACCGAGCGAAAGATATATGCTTCTCGATTTCAATTTATTTGCCGTATCCTTGATAATTCAATTGTCACTTGAGATTTTGTTCACTCGGAGGAAATTAACGCGACAGTCTATGTGTTAAACACTCTTGCTTTTCAGAGTATTCTTCGTGAATTTAACTCTATGGTCTGTATATTAATAGTCAGTTACTTGAAACTTACCATAAAATGAGATACTCGGATTTGCATTTGGAGCTGGACGTGAATTTTTCAGCTGAATCGCGATAGTAATGTCACGTATGTCGTATGATTCAACTGAAAAGCTCAGATTCGACTCTAAATTTAGATCTGAGTATCTCACGCAACATAAGTTTCAAAGTAATAACTACTAATATGTATATCTATGAAGTCGTCCAAGATCCGTACTAATAGTTGCCACTTGTAACTTGTAAGATGATTAGTTTTATGCAGAATTAGATGAAAAATTTTCAGTTGAATTACATCTGCAACCGCGATTCGACTGATGAGAAACTCTCATCTAACTTTGGACTGAAATCTGAGAGTATCTCTCTTGAGAGGAGTTTCAAATAACGACTGTCAATACGGATCCAGAAAACGCGCGGAAGAAATGGCTCGAGTCGTGACTATTTCGCGCAATATAAAATCGCAAGTGAAATTACGTATTATACGCCGGACGCGGACAGCAGAGAGCAGAGCGGTTCGCACATGCGTTTGCATACGGCGCTGCAAAGTTTCTTCGTCATCGGCGTAATAACGATGATAAATAGCTAATTAATTAAGACAGCCTCATGTTTTCGCGGAATAAAGCAGATTTTATGCAAATACCGCGCAACGCCGGCGCGCTATCCGCAGCGGCGCGCAAGAGGCATAATTGCAACGAGATGTAAATTCCGTTAATAATAACGAGATTATCGCGGCGGTTCCGTATAACTCGAAATGGCCGATGTTCGCCCGCGTAATTATTATAATTTGGCAATGAAATTCGCGGTGCCGTTGAATAGCGGGCATTGACAGGCGGCAGCTGCGTTCATCGATTTATTCGACGACACAGTTCGCCAAAATATAATCCCGCAAAACTGCGCTCGCGGAGAACGGCCGCGAAAATGACGACTCAAACACACGTCGGTGTCGCAATTTTGTTACGTCGCGCTGCACCTCGCGGCGCGGCAACGAATTTGCACAGTTGTGTGTAAATAAACGCATTCTCACGCGATGCATTCGTGTTTGAGGAGATGCGCCGTCGACGTCCCTGCCCGAATGTTGTAATATAAATGTTGTACGCAACCGTGCCGTGTACGTTCGCGTAACGTGTGTCTTGTCGGATTAAAAATGCGCTCATCTTGATTGAAAGTAACAAATTGGGCGACCTCCGTGTCAACGCGAGCGTCTCCCCGTCGATGGCACCGGGGCTGACTTTGTCCTGGTGCGGCGTGAGAAACAGAGAGAGAGAGAGAGAGAGAGAGAGAGAGAGAGAGAGAGAGAGAGAGAGAGAGAGAGGGAGGGAGGGAGGGAGGGAGAGAGTGCGAGAGAGTGCGAGAGGGGGTGAGGGTGAGGGAGAGAACGGTCCTCGCGAGAGCGCGCGTGACGCGTTACCGCAGAGGGTTTGTCCCGGAAGGGAACCGGTGGCACATCGTTACCGGGGCAAACTACTACGTCGTCGACAAGCGCCGGTCGGTAAGTGCAGGAGGTCCGGTACGTCGTCTGTGCCCGCGCACTCCCGGTCGGTCTGCTGCCCGGCGACTTGTCCGATCGCAACCCCCGCCGCCACCCCCGGAAGTCTAGCCGGCGGCGGCGGGGTACCGCAGCGGCTACCGCCGCCGTCGCTGCTCCCGCCATACAGCCGCGGACATACGCAGGCGCGCTTCCGCCCTTTCGTTCGCGGGGGTGTCGATCTACCCTCCGCAAGCCCGGCCCTCGAGCTTCGACACGGAGCCAACCCCCGCGTCCGACCTCTGCGCCCTTCGTGGGCGGGAACCTCGCCCGCTACCCTCTCGCTCGCGCGCGCGTCCGTCTACCCCCGGTGGACGTCGCCGCGACGTCCGTCTCTCGTCGCGCGCGAGGAGCCGGCAGTGTCGCTCGGAACGGATCGGCAAGATGATCGGCGCCCTTATCGGCGCGCAGTCCACGTACAATAAGCTTGTGCATACGCCAGGAACGACGACGACGACGACGATAACGACGAAAACGACGGCAACGACAGCGATTGTCAACATTACCCCCATCACCATCGCTACCATCGTCATCATCATCATCGGCGGGACGGTGGTGTCGCGCGCCGTTCTCCACTTCTTTCTACTCCTTCTCCTCCCCCTCGCAGCCGTTCGCCAGGGCTGAGGCGTTGTTTGCTACGTTGTTTGCTGATATGACCACGTCTGTCATCACGCCGTTGTCGCGCCTCGTGCCGTCGCAGCAGCAGCAACAACAGCTGATTCGAAAGCCGTCGACAGTGCCGCGATAAGAAGGGGCGGCTGGCTGCCTAGCCGCGAAAGACCACGCGCGTAGGTGAAGCCAGAAGCGACGAGAGTCGGCCGTCGCGGCGCGGTGTTCGTGAACCGCACCGCGCGATGCTGGACCTCAAGAGCAGCGGTACCACCGCAGCGGAGCTACCACGCACCACGGCGTTCACCAATCTATCGATGCTGTTCGCCGGTACGTTCGCCGCGGAACGTAGTTGTCTGTGCTTCTTACCGATCCTCTTACCGGGTCTGTGCGCGGCTCTCGGCTGCACTGAAAGAGTGCCAGTGCGTGACGATACGTTGCTCTCGTTCCACGCGTTCTTTCTGCGTTCATTGATTGTCACACGTGCCTCTCACCTGTCCGCGACACGAGGAGCGTGCTCGCTGTACGGTCAACTATGTGTTCTCCACGTCCATCTTCTGAATTCATCAGGCTTGCGTCTGTTTTTCGTGCTTCAAGCCTCTTGTATGTTCTAATTAGGTCTAGAAGAGACCTATCTGATCATAACTGACCTAGAAAGAAGCACAGTACTGGTTGAACTCTTGCAGACAAACGCGAGTCTGATAGATCAGTCGTTGAGCGCGGAATTAAACCGTTGGTTAAAGCGCGCGGTTTTCCGCGCATTTTTCGTGATGATCGACGCGCGTTAATCCACGACGAACGCAGCTGCTAAAAGCTTCACGCACGATACACGCAGCAAATGTCGATAGCAATGCGCGAAGTCGCGACACAAGTGATCGCTAGTGACCACGTGCCTCGTAGATGTGGTAGGGAAAGGCAAACGTCGGCTATTTGTCCCGAGAGAGCCATCAGCGGAGGTGTGTTTGCGCGTTGGGACCTCGTAAGATCAGTTTTCCGGCGTATACATCCGCGTACGGCGTATCTGCCGTAACGATTTGCGTAAACCTCGTCTCGGATATTCGGACTTGAGCTTCTTCCTTACCTCCATTTCTTTCGCTTCATCGCGATTCATGCTCCTCACGGAGATACCAGGTAAAAGCCGCGGATTATGAACGAAGCGAGAATGTACTCACTCCCGTACACATACGATGAATGTCACCAACACATTCTTCGCAAATAAGTATCTTGACTATTCAGATGTGACATCATATAATAGTCCGAAGCAATTGAAAGCTGCTGGACACTCGCGGCACGCTCCGCTATTTGTTAATACTATTACAGCGTGTATCGGTCAACGGTAGATATTTCAATTTGCCTCTCGTGACGTCACACAATCGCAACTGCACCGCCAAGATGTTGATCGTACGTAAGCGTTGATCACTGCTGAACGGTCGGCAGTCCGTCGGCAACTCTTGCCAGCCAGAAGGAGCGCTGTTCTTCGAGGCTGTTCTGACTGAGGCTATTTTTCTTCTGGGGAACTTGCCGCGAGGATTTTCCACGGTGGAGTTCGAGGCGTTTCGCTGGAAAAATCGCTGGAAAATCTGGCGCGTATTAGACGCGTGCGAGCTTTCGTCGGCGCGCCCACCCTCCGGCACTTGAGAAACGTGAAATCCGAGGCTCCATTAATGGACTCCGGTCTCCAGATCAAATGAAGGGGGCAGTAAAGACGAAAGATCGTGAGGCACGGTAGTCGTGCGCTCGCCGTGAGGCCGTTGTTTGCCCGGAAAGTCGGAGTTTCTGCCGCGCGATGCGACGCGACGTACGTATGTACACACGAGGGTCGACCCTCGTGCCAATAACTGCCAAATGAAAATATATCTGTTCGCAAACACGCCACCGCTGCCGACGGACGCCCGTGCGATCGTAGCTTCGCCCGACGCCGCGGGTCTCCAAGAAGGAAGAACTCGTGTTCTTCGTCCATGGCGAATAATAACTTTGCCGTCGCGAGATTTCCATATTTCGTTGCAAATAATTCTAATAATTTTTGACGCTGTCAAAACGTCCGTCTCGTGTGATATCCGCGATCAGTGGTCGACTCAGAGATGATCGGAGACTCAGCAATCCATCGAGTACATTCGCGGGTATACTTGTCTACAAAGGACCAGATTTTGGTCAATGAGACACAAGATAGGCCAACGTTAGCCTTCCGAGTGACAACGTATTTTCGTTACCTGAAAGGTGGCAATTAGGATCATTAGTGTCTTCCTCGATTTTCTCCCCTTGAGAGGTGCTCGAAAAATGGCCAAAAGTTATTGGAACTTTCTTTACTCTTTTAGTCGAAGACTACATAGCTTTTTTTGTGGAAAACAAACTGCCAAGCATTTTATTTTTAATAATTTTTTAACAAAATTCTCCAAGAAATGAGCACTTCTTGGAATAAGCCTGATTGCCACTCGGAAGGCCACTTAAGAAGATGAAAAGATCGAGGTTAGGACAGACATAGTCAATCCGTAGCCTGACACATTAGTTTTCGCGATCTGCCAGGTGATTTTTGTACTAACTATATCAGTGAAAATTGAATCGCTACATTTGTATAATCAGCAGTATAACAATCATCTAGCAGGTAGCAAAAAGTAAAGCGGGTCACGGATTGGCGAGGCAGTGCGATCTTTAAAATCATGTCGGAATCACGGTACGAAGTCTACACGCATATCTTCTCGTCATTTTATTCTTTTACCAACGCAAACACACCTACACGTGACGTTTTACGGTGAAAAATTCAAGAAGTTATGATCAGAGTTACGGTGCAGCGACCGAGACGTTTGCAATTTTGTATAAGGAGCGAAACTATGGCCTCGAACCTACCGACTATAGATATCTCATCGGAACAGATCTCGAGGACGATAAACGTACTCGCGACGTGTGCACGTTTTCCGCATTTCTCGTGAAGGCAGGAACGGCGAGCCGTTAAAGTGAGCTGTAAAGATCTCGCGAAGCAGAAGAACCGCGTTTTACCAGCGTCGTTCGGCCGCTACGACGACGCGATGGCCACCAGCACGGAGGCGCTTTCGCCCCCGTGCGATCAGATATACTTTATAGCTACTCGCGATTCCTCGAACCGATTAACCGGTAATTGCGGACAATATACGCCCCGTTGCCGACGTGACCTCAAAATGTGTAATCGCAATCGGTATAAGCCGCGGCCGGATCACGAAGTACCAGTTCACGAGGATCGATAAACCGTAGATTTACAACGCGCGTCACGGCTACGTTTGTTTTCCTTCTCCTTCCTTTATTTTCCTTTTTTAAGGAAACGCACGTCGCCGCTGAAAAATCGACTGAAGATGGATTCTTTTCCTTTCAGATGCCGGCAGCTCTTATAAGGGAGGCTGGAGCCACGCCACGTCACCGGCACCTGGTCAGGGTAAGTCTCCTCCGAGATCTATAGTCTAGTTATGAAGATATGTTGGCTGTAGCAACAGCGGTACCGAGGAGGCGAAAGGGAGTTAACGCAGAAAGAAGGCGAGAGCATACCGCGTTAGTTAATTTCCGGGCGCGTTTGGGTGACGAAAAGTCGCGCTCATAGAGTCGCTCGGCAAGAGCCGACGTCGAGCAGTCGTTTTATATGGGAGATATCACTTCCTAAAATCCCGCGACTCGCTTCGTCCGTTACGTTCCCGTGGCTTCTTCCGTTTCTCCTCGCACGGAGCCTCCCTTCGTGCGAGGAGGGGTTTTCTTTCTCCTCACGCTCGCTAGACGCTACATATACTCGCTAAAGGGTGGGTCGAGGCGCCGCTGGGTGCAAGTTCACGCGTCGCGACACCCCGGCTTGTTCTCTGGAGGCTTTGTGCGTGCAGCGAGCGTGTAC
>NW_022639452.1:2204803-2238637 GCF_010583005.1 Odontomachus brunneus
CCCGCAATCGCCCACAAGGCTACCTATAGAGTAAATCTAGCACGCAATGAAGATCTGCGTTCCCGATAGCCGCCACTTTAGATTCCCTTTCGCCGATCCTTTTAATATGGCATTTACTTCTTACATTCGTTTTTGTACGTTATGAAAAACGGTCAGTACGCTGTCCTCGCATTAGATCTCGCGCAATATTCGCGTTGTACCTTTTCAAGTTGTAGACATATGCAATGTTGATCTTCTAATCCATTTATGGTAAGGATATTCCACAAGAAAGACAGAGAGAGAGAGAGAGAGAGAGAGAGAGAGAGAGAGAGAGAAAGAGAAGGGGGAGAGATCGAGGGAGAAGCGAGCGTGGGCGTTGGTGTAGGTGTAGGTGGCGTCCCGGCGCTTTGTGGCGCGTTGAACCGCGGCCCCTTTGTCGTCGCTCGCGGGCAAGAGGGGTAAGAGAAGAGACAGAGAGAGAGAGAGAGAGAGAACAAGTCCTGGGGGCTATGTGGAGACGCCTGGCCGCACGGTGTGGTAACGCCGAAGAACAGGCCCCACCCTGTGTGGACACCAACCACCAGCGCTGGCACAATCATCCCGCGAAGATCACAGAGCGCGGCCTGCCCGCGGGCGTCTTTGTTATAAACGGCTCTTGGCCGTTCGTCGCACGTCAGCCTGGCGTTACACGGTTGCGACGACAACGTGTGAGTTCGAGATCACCTCCGCGAGAGAGGGTGTAAAGGTCTTCTCGCCCCCCTCGGACGCTCCGTTGAACGCGTCGGCGCCATCAGCGTCCACCTTGCTCGCGAATGCGGAATTGCATTCAGGTTTCGCAACCTGCCGTGTCGCACCTTAGTGCCGGCCTTTAAGCGTAACTTGATGCGACGCGTGAAACCGCATATGCGACGTGCACATCGCGCCAAATCGTGGTAAATCGCGCACTGTGTACAGAATATAACAGATGTTAGATGTTCAGGTCGGACGACGAATTGGCTCGACGGTTTTCAGAGAAGAGGTTCAATGTAGACTCTTTAACACTATAACTACCATTGTTCAGCTGAAAACTCGTCCGTCATCACCCTATACTTTCTTTTTTTTATGTAATAGGGTAAACGGACTTAAATTGTTGATATGGACGTAGAGAATGAATAAATGATCACTGTCGCAGCTACGTGACTGCGACCTCTAGTAACAATCGATGTGTCACACGCGTGTATGACATGTAGTAGCGAACGTATTAATTTGCATTAATTACGAGAACTCGAGCTTGAATTTCTTCTTCTCTCCTTTCTTGACAACGGTGATTTTCGGCCTTTGATTCGGTGATCACAGGCCTTTGATCTTCTAAATATTTTGCCGAAATTTCGTGTCACCTGGAAGTTAGACGCTCGGGTCGTCATGCTTTCGCGCACACACCACGAGTCGCTTCATCACGGGAGCGCGAAGAGCTGCGGGGCATTTTCGAATGGCGCGACTTCAACACCGTTCTCTGATCTTGACAGGCACGGGGTTGCCTTTGACTCGGTTTACGCTTTACGCCGCGATGCGAAAGGGAGTGACATCGTCGTGTCACAGCGAGGTTCATGAAATTACGTGACGTGACGCGCGTTGACCCGGGGGCACTTTGCGGTCTTCCAGACCGCGTGAAATTGAAATTACAAGCTCGTCTCTGGCAGAGCAGCGTAGCCAGCCTCTGAGATTCGGGCTATACCAGTTTGTATTTTCGTTCGACTAGCTCGCGCGCGCATACAAAGGATCTTAATCGGGAGGAGTTAGATAAACTTGCGATACTCGAGGGTGCCTATTCCTCTGAGTATGTACAAATGATGGGCACGTATAGCTATATGTTTGTCTTGCAAGATAGTAAACTGCGATGTGATTGGCAGGAAAAAAAGTTGCAATATTTTTTCATTTACTTTTCATTTACTTTTCATTTACAGAAGAAAATGTTTGCTATTTGTGACTACCATTCGTATAGGTAGACAAATAGATGAACAAATTTGTTAAGCCTATAGAGTGAGATTCTTTCAGGGACTACACGTAGTAGATACAGAAATTTGAGTACAATATAACCAGAAATTGAAGATAGATAATGAAGAGAACAATTTTGCACGGAATAAATAATTAATATACATACAGTTACTTTAAAGCTTAGAGATGTTTCTAAGTTTACAAGCCAATACAAGACTTTAACATTGATATAGAAATAGCCAAACATGTGTTTAAGGCTCTATAAGTAACTAAATTTAATAGAGAAATAAGGTCAATAAGAGTCAAATGCTAGATATTCGTGCAAATATATGATAGGGAGGATAATACACACTGCAAACATTATTATCCTCTCCATCATATATTTGCACGAATATCTAGCATTTGGCTTTTATTGTGGCCTTATTTCTTTAATAAATTAGATATAGAAATTTCGAGAATCACAATTGTTAGAAGGGAGAGTTCCATAGGGAAATAATTATAGTCGGGCGACACATTTTTGTAGTGAGATGATTGGAAAATATATAAAATGATTATGATTTATAACGGGATTAACAATTTTTTCTCTCAGCAATGAATTGTATCAAAAAATTGTGCAATCATCTTCGCGATTTTTATTAATTATAAAACATGTCGAAAGAAGACATGTTGCAACCTTTGCAGGGATGGAAACTCTGCTTTCTCAATTATAATTTCATGCATGACGAGCGCTATCTCGTATAATTCTCATATAATCCCATGTAACTCCGACATAACAGAAAAATCGGTCGTTTTGTATGCAACGGGAATGTCGAAGGAACAAATCGTCTTCTTGACTTCTGTGTGGCCCGATGCAAATTATTTCCTCGTTTAACCGCGATGTTTCAACATGCCGTAACGTCATGCGAGGACAATGATGAACTGACACCCGGGAATTAACACATTACAGATATATCTGCGGAATGGTAATTCGAGTATGCCCATTAATGTTGCTCGCGTGCTCGGTGGCCCAAAGTTGTTCCACGCTCTGAAGCAGGTCATGCTCATATAACCTTCCCGTGCACCGAAATGCGCACCTAGGCACTCGTACAAGTCCGCTCCACGCGATCCAATCTAAAGTTGAAACGATGAAAAAAGCTTCCTCACGTGAATCGCGCGACGCTTAATTATCTTTGCGGCGCGGGCGTGTTGAGACCATCTGGAAATTTTTGGGCGCCATCGGGAATGCATGCCTCGTTCGTCTCAACGAGTTCAACAAACATCTAGAAAGGCAACCTAAGTTATCTAAAGAGACAGTTTAGCTTGGAAAATATCTGAAAAGGTAACTTAAGCACTAATAACTGTATTGGGAGAAAAGAATTGTTAATCTCACTGTAAACTATGGTGACTTACGCCAACAACTGTATCTTTCATTAAGATTCAACTGAGAAGAAAGTTATCATACATCTCAAAATTCAAATTCGAATAATTCCAAATCCAAATCCGATTAGCTCGCTTGAGACAAGTTTCAAATGGCTACTATTAAATACAAACCTCATACACTTCTCTCTCGACTTACACGACACCGTCTTTCTGCCGGGCCGATGTATGGACCTCTTCATGTATTTTTCATATATTTTTCCGCGCGAATATTACTTTACGTGAGACAAAAGTGGCATAAAACTCGGCGGGTCGATTCGAGAACTCTCGAGATCGCGCGGCGCGCTCGCGCGTCCGTCGAGAAACGTCACGTCGCGTTATCGACCACCAGCGGGGTTTCAACGGGTCTGCCCACTGGCCAGGAAAAGCGACTTTAAGACGACTCGTAGAACAATAAAAGCACTCTCTCCCTCTCACCCCTCCTACCCACCTCCGTTTCTGCTTGCCCTTCCGCTCCCCTAGTGAGCCTCGCGTGACTTCCTGACCCGAGTCGACTGACCCTCGACCCCCTGTGTGTTTGTGTGCGTATGTATGTGTGTATATATGTGTGTGTGCTGAGGGCAACCCTAGCCTCCCTATGATAATTACGTACTCTGGAGCGGCGCGTGCCTCGGCAGTTCGCTCACGCGCTGATCGCGTATGGCGTGACTATCCCCGACACCATAGGTAACTATCGCGTCGCTCTGCCCTCTCTCCTCTCCATCCGGCCTTCCTTAAAATACGTACGCCGTGATTGACGTTGGAAGGCACAATCGGAAAACCACTGTAATGGAAAGTCCAAGAGACGGCCTAATCTTTGGCCTCGGGCGTCCTTTAAGATGGGGGGTGTATTTACGTGACCCAAATCTGTTCCTTAATTATCTTCTGAAACACATCTTTCGTTACCTTTTCGAAGAGAAGAGATTGATCTTATATTTAGGATCGTCTTGAGTTTATCTTAAGATACTGTACAACCGATGAAATGGCATTTGCAGCATCTAAACGAATTGTTGAGAGAACTCGTGTTTTTTGACTGAATCTTCCTTCTCTCTGTTGCGATTGTAATGAGCGTTGCGCTCTGGAGATTCCGAGAATAGGTCTCGAATTCGTGAGAATTTGTCAGAAGTCCGAATCGTGGATTCTCAACGGACAAAAGGGGGCAGGGAGAGAGATCGGCCGGAACCCCGGCTTAGGAGAACAGGCGACCGGATCTTGCTGGGATCTGGCACGGGTTCCGCTCGTCCATGGATCTCGCGAGGTCGCTCAGTGAAGTCCCGGGGGACATGGATCGTGGGCAACAAGTCACTGGGAAACAGCGCGTGACCAGCGCACTCGCGCCGCTAGATTTACGACGATAAAAATGAGGAAGGGTAAGCAAGGAGGGGACGGGCTCCCGTTCTATTCCGGACAAACGGCATTTGCAACCGAATGACATTCGGGCTCTTCGTCAATTTGGAATTCATTTCCTTTAAAATGACTTGAAACGGTGGGTGCATTCACGTGACCCAAATCTGTCCCTTCATTATTTTGCGGGACATATCTCTCGTTTGCCTCTTTTCGGGGCGATCAGGACCTCAGAGATATACCTGCCAAATTAATAAACACTAAATTACAAAGAGATCCTTAGATTCTCGCGTTCATCTCGTGCTTGTCTCGGATGTATGACGAATTCTCTTATCAAAATGATCCGAAACTAGGTAGGTTCGACCCGAAAAAGACAGACATCTTTTGAATTCGGCGTATGATGCGTGTACGATATCTAGGGGTCCCTGACTGTTATCCTTTCCGGCGGTACAAGGCCAGATAAATTGGAATCGCGCGTAGAAGAAACGTCCGTAGCATATTGCAGGGGTCGCGGAACACGTCGTAGTCGCTGTCGTAGCTTGCATTATGTCTTTGGGCAGTACATACACGGGCACGTGCCTATGCGTGACACGTTCACGCATGGCTGCCCGCGTTCGTACACTCCCCCATATCGGCTGGCATTCATTCCTGATTCCTTGTTGGGGTGCAGGGATTGCGTTTCCACTTTAACTGTGCACAGTCGAGCGTCTACGCATTCGCGCGCGCAGAAAAAAAGTGGCCGATTTCGTCACTGAGAAAACGTGACTCGATATCTAATACATTTTTTTAGTGTAACTTTTATTAGCATTTTTAAATTAACTGTTCTTTTTTCTCAGAGACTGTACGACAGTCCCGTAGAATGAAAATAAAGAGTTAACATCGTGAATTAACATCTCGTCGCACTCCGAAATTAAAAAGCTGCGTCTCGCGAATTTTCTTCCAAGAAACGACAAGAGCCCCGGAATTTTTCCACTGAGTGCTCGCGAGCGATTGGATCGCGTGGATAACACGAAAAATGATTAGGCTCTAAACAATACCTGCGACGTCGTCTGAAGAACGAAAGGCGCGGTGTGTCGTGCGGGGACTCGGGTCAAAGACAAGAATCTTTTTTCCCGTCGACCCGTCGGCCCGTCGTCGCTATTCACGCTATGCGATAATTAGGAAACGATTAATTTTCTTCCGCGCTACGCAGCTCGCTCTTACAAATAACTTTTGCTACGCCTGCCCTTATCTGACGAACAAAAACATGTTACCTCCGTCAGGCCGCCTCACGAAGCGCCATCACGTCCAACTTCTCGAGGGACCCTCATTCAACAACTGCAACTTCCGCTTTTTAGAAGGCAATTTACCGGACGGTTAGTTAATGCGGAGCAGTAGGTACGTAGGTGCGCGTAGTAGTGGTTGGTACCACGGAAACTTTAGTGTATGATGTCACGAACGATCGTGCGATACGAGCGACACGGATTACAATTTTTCGCACGAGCGCGATGGCGACGGCGTTTATAGGAAGATTACGTGTAATCATCGAACACTTAATTACGGCGCGAGAACCATCCGAACGAACCAATGCCCGCGTTTCGTCCGTAACAGCCGACTCTCGGCGATGACTAAGCGAGACTAATTCACACCTTGGCAGAGAAGCAGAAAACAGGAAAGTGGAAACCAATCAGAACAACGCGCTGGTAGAAAAACAGGGACTGTCGACTATCACATGACAACTAGCGTGTGTTCTGATCGGCTCCTGTCTTTCTGCTCTTCTGCCAAGGTGTGAATTCTCCCTGAGAAAGATAAGCTTGTTCAGTTTAAATTCGAGCCACTGAGAGACCCAGCTGACAGTACCGAGTTAATTTTTTTTCTTTTGCGTGCACGAAACGCACGAGAGACGAGCGTGAAAACACCATCGCATTCCACGGCATGTTTCCACGAGGACGAGCGCGACGAGGCGGGTTGCGCGGCGGGATACGAAAAATAATACCCGCCTGATCTTCACCCCTTTCTACATTCGCTCGCAGGTACGACCTCTTCTCTTTCTCCCCTCCCTCTTTCCCTCTGTCTTTTTCTCTCCCTCTGAACCGCGTAGCGTTGCCCATAAGAGCGACTCGTTTCACCCGTTAAACTCAAGGGTTGACACGCTACGCTTGCTTGCTCATTATTACGCGCCGCGCGGCGTGCTCTCGCACGAGCACGGTGATTTATGTTCGAAATAAGTCCGCCGGTTGAGACGGTGGTGTGCGAATATCGGTGACACCGTTCGAACATACACAATTCGGCCGATGATGAATTGACTGATTGTCGAGCGTGAACATGATCGGCGGGTGGCGCGTTACTCCGGACACGAGTCAGAGGTTCCGAAGGATAGGCTGAGAAAAAAGTGTTTGGTATAATCTCACATAGCACAAGATTTAAAAAATGTCCCAAAGACATTTAGAGGATTGCTAATTGTCCGCATAAGTCTTGAGAATATCCTAAAAATATTCCGAGGACTTCTAAATGTTCACACAAGTCCCTAAGATATCCCTTTAAGATCTTATGTTATGAGGGATTGTGACTGGAATTCCATAGTGAGACAATTATAGACATATCCATTTTGTAGTAAGCTGCACGGAGAGAATCTTAAAGTAAAAATGACTATAGAATTTCTTAACTGAGGAATAGATCGATATTTTGCAATAATTTGCTACCATTTCTTTCGTTATATTCGTTTCATGTGTACTATGTGTGTTTACATTTACAGGAATCTTAAAAGATTCGCTACGTTCTTGGCGAAATTTACTATGTAACTCTGCAAGGTAAATCTTACTGACAATTTATTCTCGCACTACTAGAAATACAAACAATATAAAAATTGATAAAAGTAAGAAGTTAGTAAAAAATTTATAAAAAAAATATTATATTCTCTGTTCCTTAGCAAAATAAACTCTACTGACAATCCATCTCTGCACCGTTAGAAACATACAGTAAAATTGAAAAGAATTTATGTGAAGAAAAATATGATAATATATTCTCTCCGTGTACTATACTTTACAGCTTTATATATATATTCTGCTACTTATTTTTTATTAGAATAACAAGATATATTGTCGGCGTCAAGGATGACTATAAATTTAGCGAGATTAATTGTGTTTTACTCTCAGTGTCAGTCTGCAAACTGTGACTGAGCAATTCGGAAAGATTTGCCGGCGTTTTGGAAAACATCGCGTCGCGCTTGTTCCAATATCGAAATATCGAAATAAACGGCGACAAAAGGCCCGAGTGATCCTCGTCCGTATCGATAAGGGACGATAGTTGAAAAATCTCCGGGCGATTTGGACACAATCCCGACGCGGTGGCGTCCTCGGTCAGCGACATCTCCGGATTAGCGTGGCGGAACGATATCCCGATACGATAGACACGGGCGAGGACCTCGTCCTCGGTCGCGCTTCGCTGTTTTGTTGGAATGCAGCCCAAAGTTTCTGCGAGTCGCGGAACGCGGTGGTTCCCCCCTTCTTTTCGGCGTCGCGACGCCGGGGAATCGGCATTGTGCGCGTCCCGGGCTACCAAAGAGTGCAGCAGCACGGAATGACGGGTTCTTTGATCCTCCCTCGCGAGGAAGCTACACGCCGTCTAACGGGATTACCCCGCCCCGAGTAATTGCTCGTGAATGCACAGATATACGCGCGACAATGGGTCGTGCACATCGATTCGAGGTGACGCGACGAATCACCGCACGCAGGGGTATGCGTAGGGTGGATCTGTAAAAACAATGTTTAAGGGAAAATTCTCCTCGCGCTCGACTCCTCTTGACAACGAAACAATCTCGAGAAAGAAATCGTCTAATCTCGCGGCTATCCAGCTGCTTCCCGAATCCTTTTGGCGCGATTTTTTAATAATATCCATTTCAAATAAGACTTAATTGTGTGTAATAAGTAATTTCAAATTTCTCAGATATAATAAAACAATCATATTTTTATATGATTAAATTTTACATTATTTTATGAGACATAATGTATATCAAGCTTTAATCCGTCATTATCTTCTACTATCTTTTGCATACAGTATTTCATAAAATTGTTACTACATAAAAATATAATCGTTTTATTTTACTTCTGAAAAATCTGAAATCACTCATTATATAATTCACTTATATCGTGTGCGTATTCTCTAAATTATTTTCCAAGTAAAGTTTTATTCAGAAAATGGAGTGACAGTCGAATCTTCTTCTTCTATTTCTTATTAAAATGGCTGACGGATTCCTTTGGATGCAGAGGTTACTTACGCCACGACAAGGCACTATCCTCTTACGAATGACAGCCGAGTTGCTCGAAGCCGAGTGATTTTTCACTTATATAGAGCGAATTCTTTCAGTGAATCGTCGAGTGAATATTCTTATTCGACATCGAAGGGCAACAAATCTCTCATTGAAACAAATTCACCCTAATCGGTGGAAACATCCACTCGTGCGAATTAAGTTTGAATTAAACATTTACTTTTATTAGACTTCGAATGGCGATATCTTCACTATCACTTTGGACTGAAAATTCACTAGCTCTGAGTGAGATTTCATCCCGAGAATTTCAGAGAATGATCTCACGCTGTAAATGTGCAATGACACCCTGAGCTTTGCGTTAAAAGACGAGCGTGCGGCTCGAAGCCCCGCGGCTACACTGATTGCGGCGGACCCTACGACCCGCGGAGACCCAAAATCCGTCCCCGGACCCTCCGTCCAAGGCTATACCCCGCTTCCCAATCAGAAGCGAAATCAAATTGTTTAACACAGCGGACACCAACTGCTATTTAAAGGTAGCATCTGCCCCATGGGGGTCGACTCGTCGAACTACACACATTCCGACACGACGACGGCGTTCTATCATAGAAACGTCGAAAATGTCTTTGTCATGGGGGAGCTTATTCGCTCGTCCAAGGCTCGCTAAGTTGTTATCGAAATATATCGATCTGTGTGTGAGTATGTGTGTATGTATGTGTGTGTGTGTGTGTGTGTGTGTGTGTGTGTGTGTGTGTGTGTCGGCGACAACATAAATGATAACGGGATTCGAGGAGTCGTGTAATTTTCCGCAGATTCCCTTCTTTTTTCCTCTTTTTTATGTGACAGAATATTCCGGAATGATGCGACTATCCGAGTCTGCACATCTGTAACATCTGTATATTTTGAAGTTTCAGTGTACGTTTGATACACATAGACATTGAAATTCTACTTAATAGCTCTAGATGACAGAAAACGCAACAAGATACCACTTGTAGTTTCTAAAGAGGATCTCTCGGCAAAGTTGGTAGATTAAATCGAGTCAAAATAGGCTTCGGAGTTATCAAAACAGACGTCAAGTGAGATATTGAGGTCGAAAGTAAGATTAAAATTTCAATTGGGCTTGGCATACACGCGTTTGCGACACCTGTCGAAAGTGTCGAGACACTACGAGTCAATTTGGAACTGATTACGATTCCCGCGATCCAGTCGGTTTTCGGGTAACGAGGAGCCAGCCGACTGACCTTCGCAGACGTCAGATCTGCGAGAGAGCGTATAACGAGCCGAAATTAAGGGGCATTGTGCCTTAAACAGATTGCACAGGCGTGTGTGGACGTGACCGTCGGGTGTGAGCCTCCGGTTCACGAGAAACGTTCGCACGAAGAGGGAATCCGTGTGTACGATAAGACGAAGAGAGGAGGCCTATGAAACGACGACGGGGAGACAGAGAGAGAGAGACATAAAGAGAGAAACGTACACGTAGGCACTCAGCCCCGTGTTTGCCTACACGGAAATCCTCTCTAACGGATTCTAACGCTCGACCGAGCTTGAGTTTGCGCTTTTTCATCTTTGGCGGACCGATGACTTTCCGGCACCTCCTGCGCTACCTCGGGATTTTCTCGATCGTTGTGACCGACGAGCAGGTTACACGACGCTCGAAAATCAACTTGGTTCCTCTCTCCCTTTCTCTCTCTCTCTCTCTCTCTCTCTCTCTCTCTTTCTCGAGAAAGAGAAAGAAAGAAGAATGGTTATCCGGTGTATCAAAGTAGTCAGCGAGTTTGCGACGCGATTAGGACGCTAATCACTTCACGAACTCGATGGCGATTCCGGGATTGATAAAACAAGTGCGGCGCATTTTCGTCGAGCTCTTTTCAATTTCTCTCCGCGAAGTTCCGACAGATCACGTAACACATGGATGCGAAATATCTTGTTTCAGGGTATGGAAGCAGCTTATCGAAGTCAGCACTGGACACGCACAGCCATCTCAGGCAGCCTGGTATGTAGTAGGTAGATATTTTTGAGAAGCTAAAGCATTCTTTTCTCACCAAGGCAGAATCCAAAGCAAATCCTAGTCGGAGGCGCGCGAATCGCACTCTTAAGAAAGCGTTGTAAACGAAGTATCAAGTTATCCCGAAGTATCAGGCCCAAAATAGAAAAGAAAAGAAGAAAAAGAAAAGAAAGAAATCGCGGAAAAATCGGGCTACGTGCAAAGGAATTCTCGCTCTCACCGGACGTGGTGATGTAAATCCGGGAATACGGGAGCAAGGTGAAAAGGGGTTCACCTACGCGATAGTCGAACAAGGTCACTGTTACCTCCCCGCGCGCGCGCATCATCGATTCCTCGAAAGTCTCGAGTCGTGACTCGAGAAAAGAGCCTCGAGAATCCTCGGGCGTAGTCGCATCCCAGTATTTCGCCCGTCGCTACTCCCCCTCGTTCCCGGCAGATAAATGGGTGTACCGCGCCCCTTCCCATTATTAACTTGTAAGTGAATTACCGTTCGATCGAAAGGCGATCACTCCGGCACGCATTCAGCGGATTCATCGGGCGAAACGACCTTTGAGGTCCGGCAATTCCGAATCCGTCCCCATCATCCGCGTCTATCCCCCATCTCTCATAATCGCTCGGCTTGTATTTTTATGGGGGTCCGTCTTGGAGTTCTCTCCTCTCGTGTCGTCGGGGTCTCCGCTCTTTGCTCTTTCAGACCGTGAAAGTCATTAAATCGCGACTGCCAGCCAGTCGACCGGCCTCCTTCCTCGTTACGATGGTCCGTTTGCATCTTTCTCTCTTTCGCGAAAAATTGCGAGGTTACGCCGCGCGCATTAATTAGCTCCATTGTCGACGCGGAATTCCCAACTTTGGAGTTTTGAGAGAATTCATATTTGCTGCCCGTAAATTTACAGAGTCTGCGATTATTAGCTTCATTAGTGCTCAGAGCGCAATCTCTTTCTTTCTCTTTACTCTCTTTATCTATCTCTCTTTCTCTTTCTCTCTCTCTCTCTCTCCCCCTATCTTTTATGTCGCAACAATAAAAATCCATACATCGAGCTCCCCGACCGAACCTCCGAAGGCTCAGAAGACACTCGTTTCACCCTTTGAGCCACTCCGTGTCGGCAGTTTCTCAAATTGAAATTATTATGATCCAAATGAATTCTATTCTATTGTGGGGTTGCGATTATGTTCTTTTGTACGGCTGTAGGGCCCTTCACGTCTGAGCGGCGGCGAGCGTCGGTGATGACGCATTGTAAAGCTTTTAAAGGGCGATACGGGGGGTCCTTGGAAAACAACCATGTAATGGATAGGTATATTCCACGCGAAACTGTGAAAAATTTCTCAAAAAGAGCGAGTCACATGGAAATATCAAGTCTCTCCGCCGTTTATCCGGCGAGATCGTTTCACTGCAACTGCTCTCGTGTGATTCAACGAGAGCTGTCACTATAATCGAGCGAGGGAGGTTGCTTGCCGCGCCGCAAGGCCGAGTCACAATAGTGATCAGATTCGGCATTATCGCGCATTCGACGTCGTTACGATGTAACACATGATGCAATGTAAATTTGTTGCGGATTTCTGCGCTTATTTACCGTTCACCTCCCGGTCTTTTTTCGTTCTACTGTCGGCTTCGTCCATCTTCGACAACTGTGATTGAATTTTACTAACATTACGCGGAGAAAACTCTTATGGTTGCTGCAACCACATTCTCTATGGTTAGGAGGCCAATTTGTGTGCAAATTCAAGTTAAATAGATGTTATAAAAAAATATTGCTGTCGTTATATGTCGTCATTGTTACAGTATACAGTCGTCACTGCCGCTAATTTGGCTGCTATACAGGTATCGAGGCCCACACTAATAGACCTTACTCGAAATTTATCTCACGCCAGATACTCAAGACTGAAATTCAAGTTATATCAGAGTTTCTCATTTGAATCGTACGATAGGCGTGACATTATATTTGTAATTGCAATTCAACTGAAAAGCTCACATATCTAACTCTGAGTTCAGATCTCGTCTGAGACAGATTTTAAGTAACTATTAATACAGACCTTAGAGCGCCGCTCCAACACGTACAGGACAGGTGGCAAAGGAGGCCAGTGTACTATTTCCTAGAATAGTACGGTCTCTACAACCTATTTATTAGAATAGTACGGTCTCTACAACCCTTTCGTATGCATGAGCGAATAAAAATAACATTAATATTTCATCATAGCTGCTACATTTAGCCAAGTGACGTCTCTGATGTTTACTCCACGTATGTGACATGATTGCTCCGAGTCCGGCGCGAGTGAGTGACGCTAATTGGATTGTAACTTATTGATTTAATGCAATTATAATATTATTTAATATATCCGTCTCGATTTCGCTTCGTAAGATACGCGACGCTTCGCACGCGCGCACGTGTTTATGACAAGTCCGATGTCTCTTTGGAGAAGTCGAGAGTAAAACATGCCGCTTGTATCGATCAGTTCACGCCTAGCCTAAATTAAACGCGACAATTTCTCACGGCGAAGCGCTGAATCCGTTGTCACCTCGCAGATCCCTACCAAATGTTCGGAGCGACGAGCAGTCGGCTCGCGAGCTCCGGTTCCGGTCAGATTCAGCTCTGGCAGTTTCTGCTCGAGCTCCTGTCGGACTCGAGTAACGCCGCGTGCATCACGTGGGAAGGAACCAACGGCGAGTTCAAGTTGACCGATCCCGACGAGGTGGCGAGACGATGGGGCGAGAGGAAGTCCAAGCCTAATATGAATTACGACAAATTGTCGAGGGCTCTGAGGTGAGTTCGCCGAAACGACGGCACCGCTCTTTCTCCAGCTATACCAGCAGACTGTAATTCTCCGCGAGACGCAACGGTTAGCAAACGCGAACGTGTCACGCGCGACAACGATGTTTTTTTTCCTGACTTTTTTTCTCTCTTTTCCTCGCCAACGTCAAATGGAAAACCCATTAACGGGCCATCATTTATGTTTTGACGAAGTTTCGGGGAGAAAGTAAATTCGTTCGGCACATGAACATTCGCATAGCTGTGTGCTCGCACGCGCGCGCGCGCGCGTGTGTGTGTGTGTGTGTGTGTGTGTGCATGTGTCGATGTGTCGTCAGGGTTCAGGGGGTGGCGGCCGGGAGAGGAATTTCAATCACCGACAGTCAGACCGACGGTAGACGCGGCTATTATTTTTCCATCAGATCCACTGATTATATTACACGATTGCTCTCTTTTTGACGTCCCTTCGCTCACCGTGTAAGAACCCCGCGGACAAGAGAAGCGAACTCGTTCCCGACGCTCGCACCGACAACTCGCTGCCTACGTATTTGCGCAGTTTGCTTAAATTAATGAAATCACGGATACGCAGCGTAATATCGATTATTCTCGCGACTCGCGTTATTTCGATCGTTTCTCTCCCGCGATCCTGACAAAAGGTCCCACCGTCGCGCGTCGTACGCACTGAGAGGAAAATATACAGTAATAATTGCAGTCGCGGCAGAAAATCACTTTTGTGGCTACTATAGTGTCAAACGCAATTTTATATTAGTACCTTTGTACTAATATAATTTGTAATTTTGTATTAGTATTTTATATTATAATGTATTACTACTATTTGTTACCACTTTGCTATTATTTTGTAATAATGAAGGTGCAACGCGTTACTTGTTGTTGTGCAAGTTGCAAGTTATTTTCTTTCACGCCCGAAGAGAATATTTTATATAGTACGATTTCTTTCAATTTTACTGTTTCTAGTAATGTGGGATAGACCGTCAGTAAGGTATATCTTGTTAAGGAACATTTTGCTCGAAACATAGCAAACGTTTTAACAACACATTTCGGTTCCTAAAATCCAAATATGAATTTTCAATCATATGAAGTGAAAGGGTAGTTGATTACTGTAGAATGTCGATTATTTATCTCTCGGCTGTAATTTCAAAATTCTGTAGCAATTTTCACTGTAAAATTCTCCCCATGTAGTGCCGATTCGCAGTAACGACGCTTTTTCTTTTTTCGTTAATGATGATAATGGTAATGAATTATTTCCAATATGTGACGAGTAACTGTAACGCGTTGCTTTTAGAGAGCAGCTTATCAACTCTGACTGCCATTATTTAATGGTGGAAATAATAAGAAAATAGTCTCTTAAAGAGAATCAGTGAATAGTCAGTTATGATATCAGTTATGAGTATAGCACTTTCAGTGTTATACTTATAACTGCAATCAGTGTATATTCACTGTTTTCAGTGATGTTTGACTGATTTATTTTAAAAGAATACGATGGACACCGAAAACGACTGCAATTTCAACGAGATCAATCATATTTTTCTCTCAGTGCGCAAGAAAGGTCTCACGGGGGATGTTAGTGAGATCCCAGCGACGGCAAGTGTCAATCCGCTGTCTGTCCACAGGTACTACTACGACAAGAACATCATGACGAAGGTGCACGGCAAGAGGTACGCGTACAAGTTCGATTTCCAGGGGCTGGCGGCGGCGACGCAGCCGGCGGCTGCCGATCCGGCGGCTTACAAGTACCAGAGCGAGCTCTTTATGTCCGGTTACGGCCACGCCAAGCTGAACCTGATGCCGCCGCCGGCGGCCTCGGTCTCGGTCTCCGTTCCAGGCGGTCTCTTCCAATCGGCATCCAGCTACTGGTCGACCAGTCCAGGCGCGAACCTGTACGCCGGCCATCACACGGCCTCGGGACACGTACCACCTCATCTCGGCACCTATCCACACTATGCATGACCCACCGCCGAGCACTGGGGTGCGCTGGGCACGCCGCGTTGAGGGCAGCGTTTCTATCGGGAAAAAGAGGAAAAACAGAAAATGGAGGAAAAAAAATACGAACCGTCGCCGTCGCCGTCGCCGCAGCCGTCGTCGTCGTCGTCGTGGTGGTGGTGCCGTGGCTGCGTAATCGAAGAATACCACACCGGCTCCCCGACCCCGCTTCCGCGCAAACACACGGAACGTACTCTCTGCTTCAGGTACTCGCACGCGAATCTGCCCATTCCGCGTGTCCGTTTTCGCCGAAATCTTCATTACGGTCGCCTGATAACAGATCTCGAATGAGCCGTCGAATATTCCGAGCAGACGCGCGTTATTTTCTTCGGGAGAAGAGTGAGAAAGAAGTTCAGGGGTTGCGTTTACAGCGAGATGCAAGAGAAAGATGTCTGTGAAACGCGGACGCAATGAACGAGAACGCGCTTGGGCAGATTTCGTTGCCCGAATCACTCGGTACGCTCGTGCCGTTCAATATCGTGTGCAATACACCGTCGCAACTCGGTTGCAATCTCGGATGCAATACCTAAGCAACACGTCGTCGTAATTAACGGTCATTTATAAGCCTCCTGTGTATAGGGGCGATCTCTCCGCGCGTAACGAGTGCCCTGCGGATTTTGATTCGCCGCGGCCGACGGTGCGCCCCCCAAAAAAAAGAAATAAAGGAGGAGAGAGATAGAGAGAAAGAGAGAGGGAGAAAGAAAGAGTAAAGAAACGGAAGAGTTATTGTAAGAACGTTGTACATACAGTATAATGCATTACGTTAGTACAGGGTGTGCGTCCGTGAGAGGATTCGCATGAATCTCTTTACCGTTGTCGTTACCGTTGCCCACCCCTTCGCGAAGAATAGACACCCTCCGTAAAAATTCCCATCAAACCTTGAGCTAAAACTCAGTTAATCCTTTACCAAAGACGTAACCAAAGAGAATTAGTGTTTTACGTTCTTGTCCGAAGAGAATTAGTATTTTTGTTTACAGTGACGTGAATCAAGCGAGAGAACGCGTACTGCGGTCACCTGTGTCCGATGAAAGGCTTGTTACTGATATTGTGAAATTTTAGAGAGATTGTTCCGTTTGTGTGTTACTTTTTTCTTCCCTGACATCGTCTTGTTTGGTCACGCCGATCCGACTTGCGCTTGTCGACGTATTCGTACGTAATTTCCCTCACGATTGACGTTCTCCCCGAGCGAGAGCAGAATGTGCGATCGCATGACGGTAAATTGAGCATGCGGAATCGTCTGATCCAAGGGAACGCGAGCTCGTACACGAATAAGAAGCCGGCGGAAAGTTGTTCCCCCCTTCGCGGAATCGCCGGCATAAATACGGTTGGATTAAATCGGGCATGTGTACATTAAAAGAACGGAACGTGTATTCACCGTGTTACAACCACTCGATAACTTGAGTCATCCTTCGCGTCCTTACGCGACCGTGACGCGTAAAGCTGTGTAAATCTCGACTTCCAGGGAGGTTCCGCGCGCGATCGCTTGCTCACACCCCCGACCGTGAGAGAAAGAGAGAGATGTACTCATGTTCGATTCAGACCAAAACTAATATGTGTATCATAAACTCTTTTAACTTATTTGTTACGTGAAGAGACGGGTGGAGACGCCACATATACGTATACCTACGGTCAAATCGGACGAATCGAGCGTGCGGGAAACGATCGTCGAACGCATGAAACAATATTTATACAGCTACTTTTATCGACACGTCTGGGCTCGCTTGAGCGGGAATCGCTCGTTTCTTTGACGTAATTTTACAACGAAACCCGCGTTATCGCGTTCTCATCACCTGTCATCAGAGGAAGAGAGAGGGAAAGAGAAAAGAGAAGAAGGAAAAGAAATAAGGAAAGAGAAAGAGAGAGACGTAGACGATAATTAAAAGTACAACTTTTAAGTCATATCAATTGACGGCAATCACACGCAATCAGAATCGTACTTTCGCGCTCACACGCATACATATACACATAAATATACACGCACACATACATATACACGCGCACATACACCATCCCTTTTTAAAATCAACGTGAGACATATGTGGTCGCTCCACCCGTGTCGAGACAGAGGGCGGATTGCCGAGATCGGGTTCGAGTTCTGATCGGGAAGCGCATAGACTCGCGACGTCAATCGCAACGCATGCCGTATCATCACGTTTCCGGTGCACGAGCAACAACATTTATCAACTGCTTCTCGAAAAACCAGATCTTACGGGAAACAGTTTAGAAATTTAGCTGTGATCGATACGTAGGAGCCTAACACTAAATGTCGCAGATATCGACGTTAAATTCGGGCTCTCCTCTGCACATCGCACTCGACTACTTCCGTAGTCCGCGAAGAGACCACTAATCATACGCGATACCCCGACATGAACGATGAAGCGCGAGCAACACGAAGGGAAACGACGCGATTTCCCGTCGCGAAGTCGCGAGGACGATCGGAGGACCGTGCTTCCGCGTGCGGACCCTCGACGCGTCTCGGCAGTCCGTCCCGAGATGAAGACAGGCGTACCTCGTGTCGAAGAAGCGTAACTCCTCAAGACATATATTGTACCATATTACTCTAAGTAAAGTGACCCTAAGCATTCCTAGAGTTAACTTTAACGATTAGCGCGCGACCCTCGAACGAATGGCCCGTGGGACCGATCGTGCGATCGGCACCGCGACGGGGAACGGGAATCATCCGGATAGACAGTTTCCGGATCGGTCCGACGGGTCGCGAGCGTCAAGGGCGCTCATGTAGATAGGGTGTTTTCATGTTTAGCGTAGGCGTGTAGAGAATTTAGTCTTAGCGCGAGAGTGCGAGCGGATTGAGTGGACGTTAAAAATCGGAGGGAGAAAAAGGAAGAAAGAGTGTGTGCGAGTGAGTGAACAAGAGAAAGAGAGCCTGTCCATGTATGTGTGCTTGCTCGTGTGAGTGAGTGTGAGAGGCGCGTGTGCGTTCGAACGGGCGTGATTTCGAGAGTGGAGGTGAATAATAATAACTACGATGACTATGATGACGACGATGACAATGATGGATGAGTGGATGAACCGAGGGGTGTCTGGCACTAGCGTAGATCGCGTTAAGTTAGGTAGATAAGCGATCCCCCCATCTCCCCATCACCCACCCCCTCTCGAAGGAGGGCCGAAGAACATGGTTTCATCGTTTTCGATAGCGGAACTGCTAAACTACGGCAGACAACAATCAACCGGGCCCAGAATCGCAAAGTGTCGCCGCGGGAAAGCGGGGGAGCGCTGTTGTTGTTCTTGTTGTCGTGCGCTTGTATTAAAGTCGCCATGTTCTAATTAAACGTGCCGACGGGGTTGTATCGGTCGTCGGCAAAATCGATGGGACTTCCCGTTTTTCTCTACGTTGTCTCGCGTCCATCACCACCTCATTTTTGATTATGTGTGCGACAAGGAGCATGTACACAACGCGTATACCTCGTATGACGCAGCCGAGGAGAGAGTCCGGAGCGAGAAGAAAATAAATGGGAGAATGAGAAGAGAAGAAATAGAAGAGGAGGAGGAAAAAAGGATCGGCAGTTTCGCGGCTTCGTCTCTTTTCCCTCTTTCGCCCCCTTTCCCAGTCTGTGCGTGTGTGTCATGTACGTACGTGTAAACGCGTATGTGTAAACGAGTCTGGGGAAAAAGGAACGAGACAAAAGGAGCGGAGACACAAAGAACGGTTGTAGCGCGATGGTGAAGGAGGAGGTGATGGAGGAGGGAGGACGAGGAGGAGGACGAGGAGGGAAGAGGCACGCGAAGGCAGATAGGAGAAAAATAAGCCGAGGAACACACGGTAGGTCAGTCTTGGTTGCTGGCGGTTGGCGAATTGGTCGGGTTGCCATGGAGAAGAGGGCCGGGGGTATTCCCCGGGTACGGCGGCTGGGTCCGCCCCAACGGGAAACCCCCATTCGGGAAATTCGTGGCGTCGCCACGCCGAACCTGCCGCGGTGCCGGAGGTTTAGCTCGGCTTGGCTAATCGATTCTGCTACCAATCAGCGCCCGCGCCGTTCCTCCACATCGTCCTCTCCACCACTTTACGCTCCTCTCTCTCTCCGCTTGCTCTCTCGTCTCTCCTTCTCTCTCTTTCTTCGTGATACTTTGTGCACAACTACGTCCACTACTAGCACCAACATTAACACCAACATTAGCACCAACACCGTCGTCAGTATACCAACACCAGCATTAAAATCAACGCCGACACCAACACCATCACCAACATTAGCTCAGCACTATCGTCACGTCGTCATTCATCGTCACGAGTTTCAGGTTCTGCCTAGCTCTACATTACTTCTATATTACCTACTCTCCGTCATCAGCTTTATCTTATAGAGTACTTAATATATACTCTTCTTCATCGCCTTAAACTTCTATTGCCAAATATAACATTTAAATCACTAGTTTCAATCATTTAAATTACTAGTTTCGTTGTCTTGTTTCCTATTCTTTTCTCTATCCCCTTATTTATCAATTATTGTATATCTTTGAAATGACAATATGAACAAGTCCATTTTTAAAAGCTATATACAAAATGTTTAAAAGAATCTCTTTAAATTTATCACATATTCTATATTTAATTTATTTTCAAATATAGATAAATCGTCTTAAATTCTTTTCCAAGAAATATTTTTTAAGCTATGTATACACACACACACACACACGGTTTATGAGTAATTAATTAATTACGTAGTCCTCGAAGTGATTGATAGACAGCAGAAGCCGTCGGTTTTAATTACGCTAACCTAGTTTCGATAGACGAAGTGATTCAAGCCAAATTACTAAGTTATAACCATATTTTATTTAATCCCATCAAATGATAATGATCGTTTATTCGACGCAAAAGGACGCCTGAAAGCGATTTAGGTAAGATTATTAAGAAGCGAGACATCTCTGTGTCTAAGAAATGTCATTTAAAAAGTCTCGATATTTCAATTATCGATTATCGATTGTTACGAGTTGTTACGAGTCGCATATACAATCCTATTTTCGGAATTTTTAACTTTACTTTTTGTTTTACATTTGGAATTAATTTGGATATTTGGCGATTATACGTGTGCTTTTCAATATATCCTTCAAAATAAAACTCTAACCATAAGCAGAAACAAATAAAATAAATAGCGAAACTAGCTAACTGTTTAATTTATTCGAGAGAAAGAGAGAGATTCATTGATCTAATAATTACGTATAAATATAACAATAACATGTTGAAGAAATATGGATAAATTATATATAAAAAAGAATAAATAAATTAATATAATTAAATAAACCAATAGCTGTTGTATTATACTGTCTCTTAACCTATCTTTCACTCGTACTTATAGGAAGGTAAAGATTCGTTTGGCTTTAGTCGAGTCGTGCTATGGCCTTAGTCATCAATAAGTATAGTGGCGACTCACAGCGGAAATTTCAGAACTAACTTTTGAAAAGATACCAGAGATATGAACATAGATAGCCAAGATTCAAACCTCTTGTGAATCAGGCTTTACTCGACAATGTTAGATGGCGTTAGATAGACGTTGCAAACTTTGACCTCTTATAATAATTAGGGCCAATTATTCTAACATCTTAATAAGCTACTTGATAATTAAATCATGTCTGTCTTCGTTTTTTCTCCAAATTTTCTCAAATTCGTGTTAATTATTGCTTGAATTGTGGTAAAGTTAAAATGCGGTATTAAAAATCGGATCGAATATTTGAGCTATTCAATAAAAGAATAGCTTTCTAATGGAGAATTGAATTCTGTATTAGAAAGCTATTCTCCTATTGGATATTGGACGTCGTACGTCGGACATCGGACGCGATGTGAATCCTGCATGATGAGAGGTGATCTCGTTTTGCGATAGTATCGCTGCTAGCTCGCTTCGTGCTTACGTCGCGCGATCTGTTCATCAGTGGTGAGACAAGAATAGAGCGATTGGATGTCTCTCCTTTTTTACCTTACTATCATTGTACGGAAGTATATACAACGGGCACAAACTAGGCGCATTTTATCGTTACCATCGTGAAAATGCACCTAACCAACAGAGTAAAGGCGCACTTTATTAGATGGCGTCTTGAAAATGCGCCTAATGCCTGCATTCATAAGACCTGTTCTTTGTAGCTGCACTGCTGAACTGGTGCAATATATTGAAGTGAAACAAATATAAGTTTTCTCACTCTAACTTATTGCACTAGTTCAGCAGTGCAGCTATAAAGAACAGGCCTATAGTCAAGCCTTATATTTAAGATCTCCTTAAGTTTATCTTCAGATGTTCTACGGATCATTTTATTGGCTACAGAGTATCTGAAGATGAACTTAAGGAAGCCTTAAATATAAGGCCTGACTATGAATACGGGCATAACTCTGTCCATTGAATCAGGCTGGTGGCCGCTTTTATGCTTTTTTCTGGGTATCTACAGCATCCATTATAGATTTGAATAATCGATATTTCAAATATTAATCCATACTGAACGCTCAAACGCGAATTGATCTTTTTTTCGATGTAAATTTTGTGTTAACGAAAAGTCTATACTAGTCGATAGATAACCAATTATATTTATGATTCAATTTATTTACTTTTACTTGTGATTAATTTTACGTGGAATAATATATTAAAAGACATATATGTGTGAGTGCTGAATATTTATTCACGCATCCAAGTAATCAAAATTGTAAATAAAAATAAAAAATTCTCAAAAGTTGAGATCATATCTACGACTACTAAATTATGCAAGTTGACGGTTTTAACAATTTTTATATTAATATCAAATGAGATATTCTAATAATAAAAATTAGTATGCTTTACTCGATATTTATATTCTATAAAATATTTGATTACGTTTTGAAATGTGTTTGACACACTTCGACGATTCGCGGGAAAAGGATACGAAATCGATAAAGAAGACCGCATATATGTGCCGCGATAGAAGCTCTCTGTCATACTACATGTGATGTTTACGATTTCAGTGCGGGGAGAAACTTGTAGTCATCGATATTTATTCCTCGGCGCGGTCATATAACGGAAATGTCAAGTGTTATTTAAAACGTAAAACGAGTTCTTTCGACGCAGCCGGCAACTAGGACTAGAATCAAGATGAGCACGAAACATTTGAGCACCGGTAGGACAACATATTTATATTGCGTAAAATTATAAAAAGATACGATTGACGAAAATGCTTCAGCTTGTGGTTCTTTCAGGATCAATACCACCGCCTCTCGTACGTGGGAAATTACGCTTGTACAGCATGCGTTTTTGTCCGTACGCGCAAAGAATATTGCTCGTGTTGGACGCAAAACAAATTCCGTGAGCATCATTACGTTGCAAACTGTTGCCTTATCAGTAGATCTTAAACAATTAAGTTCTATTTTTTGTAAAAAAATATCTCTAAGCGATTCCTTTAAAATATAGTTATCAGATATAATTTCTACATGTATAATTTTATATTTCTGTAAAGAAATAAAAAGAATTTCTTCACATATTGTTTTATATTTAGGTATGATGTAGTAAATATAAATTTAAAACACAAGCCAGAGTGGTTCATAGAAAAAAGCCCATTGGAAATTGTTCCATGCATTGAACTTGAGGGAGGACATACATTATATGAGAGCCTGATTATTGCCGATTATCTGGACGAGGCTTATCCACAAAATAGACCACTGTATTCATGTCAGCCTTTTGCAAAAGCCAGAGATAAGTTATTGATTGAGAGATTTAAGAATGTGATAAACATAATGTATAAGGTATTTATTACACTGATTTTCTATGTATTCATATACTAAGTTTATATCTCTGTGGTACAAATGTTAATTGTATTTGGATAAAATTGATTTGTAGTTAAATAAAGCACCAGCATTGGACCAGGGTCTATTCAATGAATTATTGGCTGGTTTAGAATTTTATGAGCGGGAGTTAGTCAAAAGAGCAACAGCTTTCTTTGGTGGGCGCAAGCCTGGAATGTTAGATTTCATGATATGGCCATGGTGTGAAAGAGCTGATGCAATGAAAATTCTACGAGGAGAACAATATGTCATACCTCGAGATCGTCTTCTGCGCCTGGTAATTTAACACTTTTATTGATAATCCAGTTTGTAAATTAGAACTGATTGTAAGAGTTTGTGTGTTTAATATAGTTTGAATGGAGAGCTGCTATGAAAGAAGATATCGCAGTGTGCGGCAGCTTCTTAGAACCTGAGATACATGCTAAGTATTTACGTAGTCACCTAGCTGGTGTACCTGAATATGACTAAATAGCTAATTAAAATCAGAGTACAATCTAAATCAGAGTATCATTCCACTTAACAATGTACTAAATTTGAGTGATACAAATATTCCTTTATATGTTGTCAGTGGTCCAAATGCAGCACAAACTTTATTCTATATAATTATATAAATATATATAGCGATTATATATTTATAGAAACAGAGAAAATTTATGTTTGAAATCTAAGATAATTATTATTAATGATTTATAGAACAAAGAAGCATTTATTTTAATTGTTGTCGACTAATATATAAAAATAAAGATTGCTTTTGCAAAAATGTATCTCAATATGCTTATCCTGGTCCATGCAATAAACAATTATATGTTATATGGGAAAGGAGATATTTCTCAAACATTGTGCTAATTTTTTATTTATGATGTATCCAGAATTTATAAATTTAGAATGTTTATTACAGTGATATTTTACATATACATGTATTCAGGCATTATACATTGAATTATATTTCTGTTTGATATTCATCTTTATGATACTCTCTAATGCATTGTGATATTGATAAGATCTGATTCAATAGTTATATTATTTATAATGAAAAAAATAATAAAATATATTGCAATTCTTCTAGGAGTTTCAGCCTGTGTATTAAGTTGTTCAAAAAATTTATATATATTTCACAAAAAAGAAAACTGAAGATCAAATTGATTATTACCCATAAAGATTGTATGTATTCTATTATTCAAAAATTATAAAATTCGCAATTTTTTCTTATTTCTCTGAGAGAGAAACCTTAATATATTTTTTAATTCTCCAATTCCCCCCTTTTAATCCTCAGTAGTAATTTCATCTTTAAATCCCTCTTGATTTTTTCAATATGACAGTCTTCATTTCAACCTTTAAATGCTTAACATATTTTATCTAAAAAAAATTAAAAATTATAACATCGTTATATATATTCTTGTGAAAGTCCTGCTTCTCGATAGTGTGGATTGCACGGAAACGAGTAAAATTAAACGAAGATAAATAAAGGTCATTGCACATGCAAAGACATAGCTGGATATGTAAGCATAAGATCGTATGGATAATGAGTGCGTTCAGCGAACTTAACAGTTGCACAACAGTTGAGCAATTCGTCAATGTAATTGGTCTAAAGTTAGAGATCTAACAGTAAGGACCAATAATCACTGACCGCTCACTGATCAGCTATGTTTTTTAAACGCAGCCACTGATATTACAACTCGTGATCAAAACAATCTTCAAATTAATAAAACAGAAATAAAAGTACGATAATTATTTCGATAATGGTCATTATTTGTTTCTAGCGGCGCTACCGATGTTGACAGATGTCTAAAGATTGGTTTACGATGGCCGTAATTCGTTATCTTATGCCGGAACCGTAAAAAATTGACTAATTATAGTCGAATTATAGAAGAATAATCTACTATGATTGGTCAATTTTTTACGGAGTCCGGCATAAGTTAACGGATTACGGCCATCATAAATCAGCGGGTACGTTCAGATTCTCTACCCGGGTGCACTCTAAAGGCAATACATGGGAGCGTTCCAGCGTCGAGCGTTAAAGCATTAGCCAATCAACGTATCAGGTCCCAGAAGTATACTTGTAGTTCTTGCGGAAAGTGGCACGTTGATTGGCTACCGCTTTAACGCTCGACGCTCGATGCTCCCATGAAAAAGTACCTTAGAGCTGATATTTCACGTGTCGTACGATAAGCTTTTTGGATACGTTCATTAGTTGACAAACAGAGAACCTAGAAATATTCTATTCACCAACCAATAAACGTATCTGAAAAGCTTGTTGTACGACACGTGAAATAGCACCCTTATGCACCGCGTCCGATGTCCGATATCCAATAAGAGAACAGTTTTCTAATAGAGAATTCAATTCTCCATTGGAAAGTTGTTCTCCTATTGGATATCGGACGTCGTACGTCGGACATCAGACGCAGTGTGAATCTTCCATTAGGCTGATATTTCACGTGTCGTACGACAAGCTTTTTGGATACATTTATTGGTTGGCGAATAGAGTATTTCTAGGTTCTCTGTTCGTCAACCAATGAACGTATCCAAAAAGCTTGTTGTACGACACGTGAAATATCAGTCTAAAGCGAGGAGCACACACTCTTGCATAAAGGCATAATGCACAACGCATAAGAAAATTGACCAATCAGATTTCTCATTTCTATTGCCATGATGAAAATAAAGGACTCTGATTGGTCTATTTTCTTATGCGTTGTGCATTATGTCTTTATGGAAGAGTATATGCTCCCCGCTTAATACTAAAAGTGCTATAGTATATGTAACATATACTATATAGTATTTTTAATAATAGAGTGCACTCGGATGAGGAATCTGAACGTAGCCCAAGATCGCCGATCACAAATGTCCTGATTGGTCACAGGTTGACTCAAGCTGAACCCGCAAAGCAGCTGATCGGGCAATGAACGAGCGGACTAGAGCCGCGCGACCAATCGATGCATACGATACAGTTTGTTCCTCAGCGCTGCGCCAGGAGGGGAGGCGATAGGTGCGCTCGCAATGTCAAACAGGTTGAGCGCATCCGCCGTGCCTTCCTCTTCCGCGAGTTGGAGGATACTTACGTCAGGCAATACATCCCGAAGTATGACGGCTGTCTTTTGAGACGCACATGACGACGATGTTCGCCGACGTCGCGAATCACCGATCTCTCGCATCGTCCTTGGCACGTCCAGTCGGAATGTCAGCCGCAACCGCAGCCGCGGCTTCGTCGCGGGTCCGAAGCTTCGTCGAGCTCGCGATGGACCGGCGTTCTCCCATGGATCGCGTCAATTCTGTACGTTGAGTCACATTTATTTTCATGCGAGCGTTGCGTCGCATTGGCTCGCAACGTCGCCAGCACGTTGACATTCAGCTCAAATGCACACACAACTCCCCCGCCCTCACACACATATATAAGGTAAATGACCCAGTAATTGAACCTCGTATCAATAATTGAAATATTAATAACATGTTTGCATCTAATATTTCTAAAAAGAACTTTGAAACTTTATTAAAAAATATTTCTTCACGTTAATTTATCGATATTATTTAATGGTTATTCAATCATTCAGTCTGTATTATTCGATAGAACATGATTCATTCTCTAGTTCAATTACTGATACAACTGGCACTATCTAATATTAAAAATACAACTGATATTTACTGATTATTTGATTTTCTGTTATTTTTCAATCGCTAACAGAAAATTTTATATAAATGTTAGTTTTGTTAGTAATCATTAATTATACATTAATAAAAATATTTATCTTAATTTTAATAAAATATTAGTTGTATCATTAATTTTGAACTAAAAAATAAATCATTTTTAATCACCAAATAATATAGACTCAATGACTGAATGCTCATTAAATAATATTACAAATTGGCACAAAGAGAAATATCTTCTAAAAAAATTTCAAAAACTTTTTTTAAATATTAAGTTCAAATATATTATTAATGTTTCAATTATTAGAGGAATGTTAAATTACTAGAACATTTACCTTATACACATACTGTTATGATACTCATGCAGTAATCATCAACGAAGTGACCGCTCCAACGAAAACGAAGGTGTGAGTAGTACAACTCGTGGTATGCTACGTGGTGAGAGGCAACACAGCTAGAAGAGGAGCAGGGGACCGGCGCTATGGTGCGTGTAATAACGGTGCACAACTTCCTGGGGCAGAATGTCAGCCAGATCGAAGAGCCGATGGCGATGTGCACGGCCAGCAGCCAGGGCCGCGAGATGCTCCTGCTGGCGTTGTCCACGCATTGCGTGGAGGTGTGGGACTTGATGAACTCCGACGTCAAGCTGCACACGGTTTTCCCCACGGTAGACATGATCAATCAAATGGCGCACTGCGCCAAGGGTGACTACGTCGTGACATTGGAATCAAAATATCTCAGAGAGAGCGTGAGCAATAATCATGTGAGTAGAGCCACTTCTAATTTTGTAAGGATTTACGTCAATTGGGCTGTGGTGAAGGATCAGAGTCAAGCAATGCGCGCCAGGATCGCGGGACGCGTTACCCCGAGTCTGAATCGGCCCTTGAACAGTCTGGAGATGATAGAGCTGCCTCTCAGTGTGCAGCCCACACTGGTCGCCTGCTGTCAAAGCACAGGTAACTTGCTGGTGGCTTCAGGGAACAGCGCTATTCTGCACGAGTTCAAGCTGGAGACTCAACAGGTGTCTAAGATGAAGTTCATAGATTTTGAGTCCAGACCATGGTCCTTGGGCTTCACATTCGCGCCCACCCATATGGAGATCATAGAGGACTTCATAGCTATAATGGATAATACGAATCTCTCTGTCTTTCGTCTCACGAATTCAATGTACGAGGACATAGATCAACTGAGCTCGTTAGCTTCGACGAATTCCTCCTCAGTCGACAAGACATCCATATCCACGGACTCGTCGCTTGTGGAGAACAGCAACAGCTTAGGGAACGACGATGTAACGCCACAAGTGGTGACCACGAAACCCAAATCCACAGATCAATCAGATCGCCAGTCTGAAAGCAACGAAACCGTGCTGACTAGTCTGATGTCCAGAGATAAAAAGCACAGAGGCACCAGAGGCGGCAACACCTGGTGCAGATTGGAGTCGAGCGACTTTAACCGAACGAGACCAAGTAATAATAAGAATTACATCGACTGGGAGCACTTGGTATGCAATGAGAAGGACGAGATGCAGAGACTGATCGCACAGGGTATCATTGATTCCAATTCGCAGCCGTTGACGGTGTGCCTGCCGTCAATAAGTCTGGAGAGAGCTGGACCGGGTCACACGCTGAGCCCTTTCGTGCTGAACTCAGTGGACGTCAGGATTTTCATCAAGACAACTTCGCCGGACGTAGGCTGGTCTGAGAATTACACCATTAAAAATCTATTGTGCTTGAAGATCAACGCCGGTAATAGCAGCAATAGCACCAAGTTGGACGGAGTTCTGGAGGTCTTCAGATGTTTGGTATTGAAGCCGTTGTATCTGAAAAAAGAGTGTAACATCACCAGCATGAAGAAATCTATGCTGCGGTCCGGCAAGTATAAGAACTTGCAGGGCGTAAGTTGTTTCGTTTGCACAATGCAGGAGGGCTACCTCTATCACTTTAACGCGGCGAGCAACAGCTCCATGGATGCGACGTGTTTGACCACTTACCCATTCACTGCGCCTGTTTATCATGTCGCGCTGGAACACACCGTGCTTCATGCGCTAACGGAAGCTGGTCTCGAATCCTATACTTTACGTCTGTCCCATCACATCGCCAAACTGTCGAGCAGTACCGACGGTACCAATCCCACAACTTGTCCTAGTCTCAATGAACCAGTCTGTCTGATCGGTTTGAGGCCGTTTCTAGGAATACAGAAGCTGTTACACACCAGAAGCTATATAGTTCTGCTGGCGAAAGCGGACAGCTCGTGGACTATGTATTCCTTGAATCTGCCTAGTCTTGAGAACGTATACTTCGACATCCTGAACGCCGCGAAGAATCACAGGTCCTCCAGCCCAAGCACCTACCGGCACCTGTTGGGAGAGGCGCACGCCTTGATACGTTTGGCGAAAGACGTTTTCTACAACGACAATAACGATGAGTTCGATGACGTGACACACAAAAATGATCTCAAGCTGAAGAATCTCTACAATCAGTCATGCGCGTTACTCGCGGATTACTACATACGATCGGAAACCGAGTCCGATTGGGACTTGTGCATACCTTACTACAAGATGTCTGGATTGAAACCTTCTGAGGTATTGTCCAGGAAGTGCAGCCAAGATGCGCCAGGGCTGCTGACGTTCTTGACGAACACGCTTCTTACGATGAAGAACGGTTCTGAAGCGGACGCGCTTTTCCAAGGATACAATATCATGGAGATCATCGGTAAGCTGGAGAGAGATAATCTGTTGAAGCTGATCTTCGGCAGCGCCATCCTAAGGGAGTACGCCACCGAGAAGCTAATCAACGTGCTGTTGACTCACGAGACTGATGACACCGTGAAGCTCGCTTTAGCGATTCTCTACATCCAAGCAGACAAGCAGAAGCAAGCGGAGAAAGCGTTGGAGTCGGTTTCTGCGCGATGCATCAAGCAGATCGTCCTGGAGCGCTGGGAGTTGCTGTTCGACGTGACCGCCATGAAGAAGAGGAGTCCTATGATCCCCACCTTCTCGGATTTCGCTGGCACCCTGATGCTCATCAAGAACACCACCTTTGCGGATATTCTCATACGAATCATCGAAAACGAAGGTACGTTGTCCTTGCATCAAATTATACAGGTGTTCTTGGAGTATCTGCCGTCGCGAGTTGGCAGGGATGGGCACAACGCGGCCGCTACGTTGCAAGCCTTCCTCGAGAAGTATCTGCACAACTACTTCAGCTCCAAATCCATGACGGAAGGTGCGATCGTGAGTAAGAATCAGGTGCGCGCAGACTTCGCCCTCGTCGAGGCGTTCAAGTTACTGGTGCGGTCTTATTTGGGCAAGCTGACGCAGACGAAGGTCTACAACACCGAGTCGAAGGAAAACCAGGAGAACGACAACGAATATTTCATGTTTGCTAAATACCGACCGAGCTACTTGAATAAAATGCCACCGTATACCAAGGATTATCAAAAGATCTTGAATATGAACGATTTTAAGGATTTAGCAAATGTCAACCACGCGTCCGAGAGCGAAAAAGTCGTACCCAAAGAGTTGTTCAAGTTGCAATCCGTGCTGTCGTGCGAGTTCCTGCCGGTGGAATGTTTGCACGAAGTCCGACAGTTTCTCGAAACGCAGAATATCGATGGAGGTTTGTCCCTCAAGACCTTGTGCATCCAAAACACAGAGGAAGTCACAACGATTCTGATGGATAACTGCTCGCAGGCGGTATTACAGTATGCGAAGGTAGTCTTTTTGCACATTGTACCGCTTTTCTGTGCATGCGCAGAATTCACCACTATTGTTTGTGTCTCAGGATAAGTATACCAAGGACACCGAGTGGAAATACCTTATCGAATTAACACGAGATAAGATCGCCATGTCAACAACGCAACAGGAGCTACAATGGCTGTATACGCAGATTATGAAAGGTGAGTCGCGCATAATTATATGCCGGCAAGCCGTGATTTGATTTGGTTTTCTTTCACAGAGATTATGAACTATTTGCCGCACGTGTTGTCCATGAAGAGTCTACATCGCATCTTACCGAGGGATGACATTGCGGCGTTTCAGAGATGCACCGAAATGTGCAATCAAATCATGCATGCGGACCATGTGAAGTCGTTGATCATGGAGACTGGGCAGCAACTCTTGACGACGCTGAAGTTTTGAAGATAAGCTTCTTACCAAATATCACTTAATTAGCTAGTCAGTTTCTTTAGACCAACTAGGAGGGGATTTTTTGATTCGGGAAACACGAGTACCGCAATATCGGTGTTTTTTTAACAGCGAAATACGGCGGAGTATTATTATATACTTGTGCACACAAACACACTTGCGATTAACTATTTCTACGAACTTTCAGACTATGTTCCTGATCCGATAGTAAAGCATGATGAAACGACGTTTGTTAGTCGATAGGCGTGCCGACTCACGCATTTATAACGATAATAGGCAACTTTCATCTTAATTATACATATATATATATATATGTGTATATATATATATATATATATATATATATATATATATATATATATATATATATATATATATATATATATATATATATATACACACATGAACAAAGAAACTCGGAGATAAATACTATAGATAGAAAATTTGTCTATAACTAACTGTTGAATCGCACGCGCGACTGCGCGTTCTATATAGATATATTATAATACGACTAAAAATGTAAAATCTGTCCCAAAGCAAGTGTGCGGTGCAGTAATTGAAATGTGCGAGATTTAAAGTAGCACACGTGGAGTCTAACAATTTGAAGTGCAATACCGTTTGTATTGAAATATTCGTAACAATTTATAATTGATCTTATATAGAGGTAATACTACAAAGATCGCCGAGTGCTACACGGAATTGTACGAAAGTTTGTTACGGTTAGTTGTCACAAATTCTGTCTGCTGTGGGACAGAAGGTATATCTTTAGTGAGATGAATTTTACAAAAATAGTTTTTATCAAATTTGTTGATCTTGACGACGTAGCTTTACGTAATCGACTTTTCAGTGTTACAAAACATGTAACTTTGATGTGCCTTTAGGAATGATTTCTCTTTATTAAAAATCTAATATAATTATGTTAAAATTGATCGATATTTATAATTCATTACAGTAAGATAAATATATAACACGTAATATCCAACAATTGTTTTTTATTCCTTTTTGTGCTTATTCCTATAGTTGCCTTTAAGCTACTAAATTTCTAGCACGAAAGGAAAAACAAAGGGTTCACGATTATCTGTTTATATCTCTTTAATTAAATATTTGATTATGTTAATATACATTAGAAACTGACGATCGTGTATTTCGTGCATAAAGTTTTATTTGTAAATTGCAATGTGACTGCTTTCACTTAAAAGGATGCTATGCTTGAAAACCGACAAAATACTGACTTTTTTCTGCAAAGTTTAAAAAAAAGTTGTATTGCATAGAATTATATATTCTTCTGAAAATACATGCAATAATGAATTGGAACATTGCTCAATATGTGATGAAAAGATTTTTTAATCGACATCTCGAGTTGTCAGTTGACGTAAATATTTATTTGATGCAAAAGTTCTGCAGCTTGTATATTACACGTGTGTTACTGTTAACGAAAATTTCAAGGAAATTTCGGTATCTTTACAACTATATTTAGAAGCTCAAAAATATACGAAAATTTTACAGAAAGATTTATATACGTAATTATGTTTCTTGCTAATATATAGTGAAACAAAGCAGTATACATTTATATAAGATTTATATGTAGAGGAAATACGAAAAGAGAGAGGATACCCAGTAACCAAGGAACATTAAATTACCGTTTAGAAACGTTGACTTCATGTGCATTGTTTAGACATTTTTTAATAATATTGCATTTATATTTTTTACATGTTATTTTGCGATATGATTTTTCTGAATGTTGTTTAAACGTTTTAAAAACATTACAAAAAATATTTTTTCAAATGTTACTTTAACATTTATTTGAGATCAATACGACATCTTAAAAATATTTCTGACGATTAAAACGTTATGGCAACCCTATTTCAACATTATTGAAACTTTCAAACCGCGGTCAAAGTATGTTTATAATGATATTCGATACAATATTAAATATTACATATTTGACAATATTACAGGTTCTTGAATATTATTGTAATAACGTTATATTAATGATTTCTTGCTTACTAATAGGGTAATAATAGGTAGTAAAGAATAGTAATAGGTAGTTTCATGTTAGTGACAATTGCCTGTACGTTATTAACGTTTTCGTTTGTCAGCCACTTCACTATTTCCTTAAAAGAACGCATGAGACAGCATCAATAAAAACGAGTTAAACACACGCAAGGTTATGGTGGAAAGTTACTTAAATGAAACGAGTGTGTAATACCGATCGCGAGAATGTTAAATGTTGAAGGTCATATATATAAATGGATCGCGGCACATTCTACATATAAGCAAATAAGAACGATGAAAATTTCGGTTTTGCCTTGGATTCTTGTGAAAGTATACCAATTTAATATGTGAAAGAAACTTTGAGACATTGATCGCTCTATGATATAAGAGACACGATAAATTATTAATAGCACTTTTTTTTAAGGAGTTCTTGATCAAGTTCATTGTCGGAGTGTCGTAAGATAGATCTTTCGGGGAGCAAAGACAGGAGATTATGTATCAACGGTATTCAGTAGTTAAATGCAAGTTTTATTTTTTAGTTACAATTTCTGCACAAAGTTAATAAGTTATTTTTTTACATAATAATGAAACATACTTAATATAACTTTATATATATATATATATAAA
>NW_022639452.1:2238647-2313026 GCF_010583005.1 Odontomachus brunneus
TATATATATATATATATATATATATATATATATATATATATATATATATATCTCATGTATCTTATTGGCGTAAGAAGTATAGAGAAACTTTAAAATATTGATTTGTATCCCATAAAATGTGCCGCGCGTCTAATCTTAAACATTATTCTGCTTAGTTTACTTCGAGAATTTTGTCAGACATTTCTGTTTTATTATATTTTTTTATATTAGATAAGAATTCTTCATTAGATCATGATATACCTTTTGCGATCTTTATGATTACATATGCCACGAAAGAGAAAGTGGACCATCTTGGTTTTTAAAACATCAGTGGGAATGTCATACATGAGCGCTGATTACGGCACGCTCTTCGCTTCCTTTCTGAGAGAATCTAATAATATGCTAATTCAGTAGTTCTAACGATTCAGTAGTTCTATACTCGATGATGCGCACTGTCAGCTGTCTCTCGAAGAGTTCTAATACCGTCCGTGAGAAGAACGTAATTTAAACTTTGTGAAATAATTATAAATTAAAAAAGAAATTAAAAGAATACGGGGGAATATCTTCTCTTATTTTTCAGCGCGTGTATACATTTGTAAGATAAAAATATGGCCAATAAACGACGTAGTTTATATTGGAAGAATTCACGACCGTAACTGACATCAATAAAATTAGATACTACTCTATTCTTACGCATCCATTTAACAGTATAATATCCGTAGGTGTATTAGTGGTCAATTACAACACGTCTCTGAAAATAATACGTTTGACGTTAATTGATACAGATTGACATTGTTATTTCGTAGTCATTATTAGTTTCTTTGATAATTACCATTAAGCATTTTTCTTTCGTAAGTCACTTATTACTTTCGCAACAAACTCTTCCCATTGTTTTGGTTGATTTGTTATATACCATTCGGTTAATATTTCCAGATTTTTCTTTTGCTTTTCAGTACATTTTTTACATTTTGTTACGATAGCTTCGCCGATAAAATCTGAAAGCAAGATGAGAGTTTTTGTCAGGCCGATGGTGACAGAAGGAAAGGAAATATTAAGAGAGACAGAAATGTTTATTAGCGCTCTGGAATTAGGTGAAACATAAGTATAATGAAAGATCAAGCGAAGATCAAACGTGTGAAAAAAATAGAAAAGTATAATTTAAAAGAGAAAAAAAAAAGAAAAGAAGGATCCAGCATAAACTACAGAAATATGTCTTACTTTCAAAAGACATCCTTTCAAAAGAATAAGATGTCTTTTGGACATATCTTTGAGATATCTTTTAGTAGTTTGTGCTGTCTGGGGAGAGAGAATTTGTTGTTAGAAATAATAATAATACAGCAGAAATGGGCTACTTTGCGTATAGATATATACCTTTATAAAATCTCATATCGCTTGTCGTGCATGGTCCTAGATCCATGTAACATTTGCGATGTTGATTTCGCAATCTGTCATTGGTGAGGATGTTCTGAATATCGATGTCGTCGTACTTGCTAGAATATAACTCTTCCGCTGCGAAGACGCACATGAACAACGCGATTCCGACGATCGCCACGATGCCGATCAGCCGTGCCATCGTTTCTGTTGTTTCGTACTAACTGTCAACGGAGAAACTGAATCGAGGTACCGGATCGAATGCTACTGAGATTGTTCGGCCAAGGATTTCATTTATAGACGTTACTCAAGAGAAAGAAACTGGTTATGCATATTTAAAGTCATAAAAACTCGGAATTAATCAGCCCAATGCACGTGAAGAAATTTGCATTTTCGCGTCACGCGTATTCAGGACGAGACATTTAAAAGGACACACGCCATGGACACACGTAAAAAAGTAAACTTCGCTGGATCACAGGTGATGTGAGTTTCTCGTAAAAATAATGTTGAATGAGACTATGTTTACGACAGAAACGTCACGACACTATTAAGAGCTTGTCAGTGAACATCAAGGAAGTATCCCAGATAGCACAGAGAATTCAAAAAGAATTCAGTCGTATGTCAATTCTGAGTTCATTTTTAAATGCAAAAAGAATTCTTTTTATTAAACTGAACTTTGAAAAATACTTTTTGCATCTGAAAATGACTTCAGAGTTGGTGACATACGACTGAATTCTTTTTAAATTCTTTTTGAATTCTCTGTACTATTTGGGATTATATTAACGTTGTAATTTCCCATTTAGCCATGTAAATATAATACAATCTATGTTGTACATTATAATTATATTGTTGACTGTGTAATTACAACATTGATTTATGGATGTTACTATTAATTGATGTTGAATGATTTCTTAAATGTCTCATGAGTGCAAGTTTGGGGTCATTTTAATATATAGCAGATGACGTGCAAAATATTCGAATGCGAATTATAAACGTGCAGCTAAGGATATGAATAAAATCTAATATCAACTTTCCTACGTCATTCGGAGATATTGCCGATGTGTATAAACAACATTTAACAATTGTGATGGTTGTATTGTAATATGAATGACACTGCGTCTCAAATAGTTCCTGGTAATTATTCTTCTTAATTTACTCTTGTTGTATCAAAGGTTGCGTTTTTGCGTAAGAATAATTTTTTACGGATTTTAAGTACCACGGATAAATAAGGAACTTCAATTTTGATTTACGACTTTGATCTTTGCGAACCTTGAGTGTTCTAGCTAAAGAAATTTTTTGTTAAAGGAATTTCCATTTGCAGAGTTAGGTAGTAACTAGTTAAAAGTTAAGTTAAAAAGTTAAATAGCTTAACTTAGTTACATTATTACACTCTTTTATAAACTTTTAACTTAACTTAGTTACATTTTATCAGTAACTATTAACTTTTAATTCAATTATCTTGAACCCTTATAGAAATATCACTAAGAATCATTGATAATTACTTATTATCCAGTATTTTTAATACTGAAAATAAGTAATTATCAATGATTCTTAGTATGATATTTCTATAAGGGAAGTTAATAACCATGCCATAAAGTGTCGCGAAACGTCAAAAGGCTGTTCAGTGTAGGAGGGCTCATTTTCGACAATCTTCGCGAAAAAATATCCGATAAAAATTTCGAAAAAACTTTATTACTTAAATTTAATAAGTATCTGTAAATAAAACATGTTTCCCCAAATAAGGTGCATATTTGTTTTTTCCGTTATTTGTAAAACCGAAACCCTGAAATCATGAAATGAAACAAATTTAACTTTTAACTTTTTAATTACTTTTTTTATTAACTTAACTTTTAATTTAATTAATTTCATTATGGGTTAACTTTATCTTAACTAAGTTAAATTTTCAATGCCATTAACTTTAACTTAACTTAGTTAAAAAAAAAGTTAACTCACCCAACTCTGCCCATTTGTATCTCTGGCATAATTATACAATATCTGTACAATACAATACGATTGTTAAATTGCGCGGGTAGAGCGCGGCAGTCGCAAGTGTCGAGGTGTCGCGTGCCGCTCTCGACAGAGCGCGCTGCGATCGCACGTCATCGTCGCCGATAGCTGCGCAGAAGGCACACACAATGAACACTCTCATGGAAGGAGTGTTTGTCGGGTTCTCTGGAACAGTTCGTTATCAAAGGCCTTAATCTAATCTTCGGCGAATTTGTAAACATAGCCGCTGATAATCCACGTTGACCGTCCGCGCGTACGTTATGAGTTTCCACGCTGTTCGTTCATGTACAACGTGACGTACTATGACGCTGCCGCAAATGTCTAACCTAACTGGCATGTTCTTGACGTAAGGTAGTTGGTATTCTCGGTATCGGATTGCCCCCCAAATCACGTTAAACGATGAGCGATGCGTACCAAGGGTCTGCTACTGTTGCTGATTTGCATAGCAGGGAGCAGCATCGTTTTCATTGCTTTCAGCAATCAACGACCTTCCATTCAGACCTTAGTGACCGAAACTCACAAGCAGCTACGGAGCTTCCAGGTAGGTAACGTTTGTAATTAAGTAGAAAGCAGAAATAAGTACCCACCAATCTCTTTCTCTTTTTCTCTACCTTTTCTCTCCCTTTCCTCTCTCTCCCTTTTCTCTCTCTCTTCTTCTCTCTTTTTCTTTCTCCTTTCCTCTCCCTTTTCTTCTCTAGCGTTATTTGCATCATGTTGAATTAATTGTTTCAAGGAGAATTTAAAAGATGTTGAGGAGAAGCGTCTGGTGACAGATTCCAAGTACCTCGCGTTGCTTGGTCTGGATGGACAGACCAGCACGACGCCAGTCAGTCTTAAGCCTCAGAATGTGACGGTTGTGTCGCTCGTAAGGCCTGGAAACGAGCAATATATTTACGGCTTCGTTAGGAACGTCAGCCACTTTTTGCCAAATAATAGTATTGTGATTTATAGTGTCGGTTTAAATGAAGATTCCTTACAAAGTATTAGAGTCGCTTGTAATTCTACGAGATGTAATGTGATTCACTTTGATCTAAGCCCATTTCCTGCTCACGTCGAAGACGACACGCTGCATGTTTATAGACCTCTAGTTATACAAGTGAGTAATCCATTACACAAGTACAGGTCTGCTTTTGTTCGCTGCTACCAGTGCACACTTACGGAACTTGAAACAGGTATACAATTGTGACTCGATTGAGGATAGGAAATAAGAGGAGAGGACAACTAATGTAAACTAGCAGGGAGTGCAGCGAACAAGAGCAGGCAATGTATATGTTTTCATGATCTTTCACAAAGGTTACACCATTACTGATCACGTGATAATACTTTTCTATCGTAGACAGCTTTAAATACGCTAGGTAACATAATCTATATGGATTCGAATGTGCGTCTAAACTCGTCAGACATTTCCAAGTATCTCTCTCCAAAGTCTGGAATCCTGACTTGGCCTACGAGGCACGCCATTAGTTCCCTAACACATCCAAAGATGTACGAGTACTTTCATGCCTCCGTTGAGAGTTTCTTCTTTCTCCCACTGATTAGAGCGTCGCACATAGTGATTAGCAATATTAAAGACATTAGGGAGAGAGTGATGCTACCTTGGGTCCAGTGTGCGCTGACGAGGGATTGCATCTCTCCTATCGGTAGGTACTCTCTGATTACAGTAACTTTACTCATTACCGATTACAGTAAATTACTCTGATTACACATCATAATACGTTTGATATTCATTGTCATCTCGCAGTTACTTTGTGTATTACATATACGAATTGATATTAACCGTTTTATCTGAACACGTGACACCCAGACGTTTATAAGCTTCTTACTGAATGATCCATAGGTGCGCAATCGGCGGGCTGTAGATTCAATAAAAAGCCACAGTACCGGTACTCCGGCTGTCACGCGTACGACACTTCTGCATTAAATATAGTTCTTGGATTGCATTTTAACTTTGACGATACGCGCTACGTACATAAGGAACGGGAGACGTATTTTAACAAGATCCAGCCTGAGGAGATCACCGAGGAGTACTTTATGATCACGCGGCAAAACAATGCCACCGAGACCAACGCTAAGAGTTTCGTATTGGAGCATTAAAACTTTTTTCGATCTCAATTTACCTTAGGTGATATGTCAAACAAGCACAAGTTAATTAAGGATTGTTAAGCATTGACTTAAATTATAATAGAGCAGCAGAATGAACAAATTAAAATAACGAAAACTTCTTCTGAATTTTTTCCTTTCAAAAATTTCTCCCTGCACATGTTGCTTCGATCTTCGACACTTCGCGTCTCAGACGATACCGCCGCCGTTGAATCCTTCGAGCCACTCGCGATCTTTCATTCTTTTGCTCGGTGCATAACTGCATTTTTTCATATGGTTTGGTGAAATGACAACACTGTGTTGCAGTCTCGTTACATTTATTTGTAAGGCACTAAATTGTCTCCACATTAATTCAAACATGTTATGAATCTATATGTTTTTGATGATTCGTCGAGCTAACGTTTGAGTAACTCAATAGGGTCGCCGAAAGCGCATTTAAGCTTTGATGTACAAGTCGAATTAGTCGTAAAAAAACAAGAAAATACCAAGATTTCTTTGCTTCTGTTAAAATCCTCAAGTTCATAACATTGTTCTAAACTCAAATATTTTATTTCACTCGGTTTTGAGAAAGACTGATTGTCAAACAGATAAAAAGTCGAGTTTTCTTTCCGATCCCCAAACTTTATTAATTCTTTCAGCTTATCGCTGCCTCGCCGACCCTGTTTCGCAACATCTTGATGGAACGTTTGAGTATATTGAAGTGTGATTGTGTATCTGCAAAATCGGTGCGAATATCGATATCGTATGATCTCATGTGGTCATGGATTTCTCCTCTTCCTGAAGTCTCTCGATGTCAGATTTATTCATGAAGTAATACGAAGGCTGCCGGGATTTCTGGAAGGGAAGAACCAATTAGCCTTCTCTGCCACGAGCAGCGATGGTTAGTTTCTTATAGCATCTGCGTCTTACTAGATCTTTAACGATACGTTTTGCGCCTGCCTTGATCAGCACGTTGCTTAAAACTTCCACGGACGGCACTCCCATTGCGTAATGAAGAGCTGTCCTCTCCAACTGAAATCCAAAATTATAATCATCGTGTCATTCCTTCCTAATGAAGCAGACTGAAATGTTCGCGAAACGTCGGAAGAATCCACATGACTTAACCCGGAAACCAAACTTAATATATTCATGGACTCCGCGAAAGCCTTAATTATATAAATTATCATTCATAGTTATTGGTTATTTATTATCTTTTTATCGAATATCTTCGCTGCAGTTATAATTATTTTACTGAGTCACACACATTGTATATAATCAGCGGAAGCGACATACGTTATCTCCGATGCGCAACGTTTCCGGATACGTTCTCGCGATGAATTTAACGAGGTCTTCCTGCTCTCGGAGCACGGCGATATGCAGGGCGCAACGGCCAATCGAGTTCTTCCCAACGGCCAGTAACTTCCCACCCCCGTTGTTCTTATGCAGTAGCTCCTTCACGCGATCCTCGTCGCTCGCGCGGATCGCGGCGTGCACCTCTTCACGTTGATTCTGCCGAACATCGTAGCGTTGCAAATAATCGAATTCAGAATCACATAATAAATCACGGAATAATCACTTTTCATATTGATTTAGTCGAGAAGCTTGGCTCGATTTTCAATATCAAAATTTAATCTCAAAGTTAAAATTGTTAATTTTGAAATTAAATTTATTTTTTAGCTCACTTGAAAGGAAATAAAATAAACATCAACAAAATTTTTGTTAATGTTCATCTTATTTCCTTCCAAGTGAAAGTAAGATGGAAATAAGATGAACATCAACAAAAGAATTGCTGTTCTCTACGATCTCTTGTTAACGTTTCGATGACATTTGTGTGAACCTTTATTGTGAAGAATGGTCGATTTACGACCAACGACGGAAGATCGAGACAAATTTCTTCACTGGCGGGAAACTATCGATCTAACTGTTACGTCGCTTGTGCTGTCTTACCGCGTAATTAGGGATCGATTGCAGAAATTGCACGGTAGCTTCGTGGCCCCTTTCCGCGGCGATGTCTACGATGTTCACCCCGTCGTCCTCGGCATCCAAGATGTGATCGTAACCCTCCAATAAGAGCTCGACTAATTTTTCCGTTTCGCCTGCGTGTTAAATCGAAAAAAAATCGTATCGACCTTCGTCTCAAGGTTTCCGCGCGAGTGCGCGTTTACTGAGAATACGTCGTTCTATTTACCTCTGGCCGCTAAATAAACCACGTAACGATCGATCTCGTCGACGTTCTCCCGAATATTCGCCTGTTCGGCGACGTCTCTGGCGGTTCGATATAGTTCATCCCTGAAACCGACGTTTACCTGCGTCTCCAGCAGCAGGTGGTACAAGCCGTCCTTTGAGTAAGAGCGAACAGCCGCGAAGTGGATCATGCTTTGCCCATGTTCGTCCTGAAGAATGCATCGTTTTTGTTCTTTTTTCTTTAATTTACACGCGCTAAACGATTCTTCTCTCGCCGCGGAAATCGAACGAAAAATTAATAGTAACTTAAGAGAATCTCGTTTTGCAAAAGTCGTGATATTTAAGAAAGATTTGTGGTAAAAATCGCACGTAATTATAGCTCTTATTACACTGAGCAAAAATACTTGAACATTTATATTTACGAGATATAAAGTTTATTTATAGAAATGAACTTCATTTCGCAAAAAGATGTTTTGCGGAAATAAATTTTATATCTCATAAATAAACATTTTCACGTTTTTTCTCAGTGTATAGCTAAATACACTCAGAGTAATCCTACTCTGATCGTTTATCTTCAGAGTTTTTATCCTTGGTCATGATATTTTATGTACCCGATTAGGATTGCTAAACGTGGACTCGGGTACGTCCGAATCCGGACTCTGCGGGTAACCGGCGTCCTCGTCGAAATTGTTCTCGAGATTTTCCAAGTTCTCCTCTTCACGATCGGGTATAATGAGAACGTCGGATTCCTGAAATTGGAGTTAGAGAAATTAGCGTGGATTCCGCGCATATTCGAGCTACTCGAGTACAGCGTATTACCTGTTCGTTCGTTTTATTTTTACTGGCAAAGTTGTACAAGTATGTCGCGAGATACGTGACTGGATCCTTCGGCCGTGCGTTAGCGACTTCCGTTAGTCCTTTGATCAAGGGATCGCCCAGTGCTGCAAAGTGCGCGATGCAATGCTTTAGTTACAGTGACTTCTTTAGGGATTATAAGGAAAATGAACTCGGCTACGTCGTTACTTACACGACGCCAAATAGCGACCTTCTTCCGAGCGAAATATCGGTATGTCAACTTCGCTGTCATCTGTAAAATAAATCGATCAGAGTGCCGCTGAATAATCAGGGAGAACGCGCTTACTGTCGCGCTTGCTACTTTAAAATAATCAAGAATTGAATTTTTGTTCAGTCGGATAACCCATTAGCGGCCAGTTTTACTTATGAGACGGTTTTTTTATCGGATAAAATTACTCGATTATTATTATTATTGTATAATTTTCTTGTTATGTTTTTAGCGTTTAATTCTAAGTTGTATGTATATACTGAAGGAAATGTTATGCTGATCTAAATAGAACTCTGAATATTGCAGTTAAAATTTATCGCTGTCTTTGTATCTGCTAAAAAATTATCTGTGGTGCATAAAATTTACAGCAGCAACATTCTAGCGATATATGCCGGTAAATTTAGGTCTTGTTACCAATTATTAATCTGGATGGGCGCCACAGAGAAATTTTTTTGCGTGAAATTTTAGAAATAGTTCAGATAGAAATTTTCTCTCTCTCTCTCTCTCTCTCTCTCTCTGTCTGTCACCTGTATTGAACAAATACAAGACATACAATGGTATCAAGGTGTATTTGTACCTTCGATAACAATAGTTCTAATGCTAATTTGGGATCTCCGGGAAAAAAATGAATCGATCCACTGACTAAGAATGTTTCGAGGACTACATTCCGCACGCTTGCCGACATTTGCCGGCATGGCATGTGTCATTACGCAGTTATTCCCACGTATAATTGTATTTGCGCAACGTGCCATGTCGACGAGTGTCGGTAAACGTGGAATGTAGTCTCGGGACTAATTACAGCCTTTAATGGGTTACAAACAGCGAAGTTTCATAAAGTAGCATGCGCGTCTTCGAGAGTTTTCATATTCGCGAATGGGTTCAAGTCACCACCGAAATCGATTATTGCATCCTCGCGCGGCGCTGATAAACTTCAGAAGCAGATATCATTCGGATCGTTAAATCGCGCGAGGAGTTAAACTCTTTTGATCCTTCCTGCCTTCTTTGCTTAGTACGCACTTTGTAATTTATCGCGATGATGCAATTACGATTCTCAGTTCTGTGAAAGATGAAACACTGTGCAGCACAACCATTCGGCAAAACGTGACGGAATAGTATGCAATCAATCACTTTTTATATGCAGGCATAAATTCAAAATGCAGAAGCAGGCGCGCACACACACACACACACACACAAGCACTGTTACGCAACACGAATTAATATGTAGTAACACGGAAAGAAGAGTGCATTAGTGATTACTTATGTAACAACGATGAATAATTATTGCCGTTCGTTAGTCAATAGACGTTTAAATGTCAATTTTTTTGTCGCATTCTGAAGAGAATAGTTCGTCTTTTTTTTCACGGTCAATCGCAAGTTCTGTTTATTTCTGTTCGTGCAACTAACTAGCTCGAACGTTACGATATATTGTATTGTCGCACGAAGCAAAATAAAATTGTCGTCTTACAAAAATATCGTGACTTGCATGCACGAATTTGCACATATATGCATGTAGTATTTACGTGTATGTCTTGAGAAATACGGTTCAACACTTAAACGCCCATTGGCTGGTCTTTTGATAAATATAACGATATCACATTGCGGTACGCGCGTAATAAGGGTAAAAGATTGGCCACGTAATTTCGCTTTAGCACGAATAACACGGAGTTGGAAAGACATGTGCTTCGTCATTTTTGTTTTGTGTGAACATCGATTCGTGCATTACATATAGAGGAAGCCCCTGAAATATGACTCTGATAATTTGAAGCTTGTTGTGCCATTAATATCGCATCGAGAATTTTTGCGTCGTCGACTTTACATGAAAGCGGCAGCGTTTAGAATAAACGCGAGGATCGATATATGTGTATGTGTCTATGTGTGAAAACTAGAACAGAAGGTTCTCCCGATTTAAAAAAAAAATTATAAAAAAGTACAGAATCTGGATTTTTTATTTACAGCTATCTTTTATTTACAGCCACTTATCTAGTTGTGCATTTTACGCGGCGGTGAATTCATGTAAAGAAAGTAAATGAATGTTTTTCTCCCTTTCAGTCGACAAATGTTTTTCTACCTTTCTCTTTTCTTTTCAGTACGTTTTGCGATTCGTCGAATTACCTCTAGAACAAAGACTTATGATGCAATTGTAGTGGGATGTTGTGCGACAATGATGTGTCGTATATATAGGTATATATTGGTAAATAATGCTATAATCGTTTACTAACCTAATCGGTAATCCTGCGTTCTCACCACCGGATAATCCGATTAATAGAGCCGCGGCTAATTACTTATATCGCGCAATTTCGCAATTGAGAGACGGTGCACGAGAGAAAACAAAATAACGTTCACACGTCTTTCCAACGCATTTCTTTCTCTTCCTCCCCCTCTCTCTCTCTCTCTCTCTCTCTCTCTCTCTCTCGCACGCTACATCCTAAGAAAATGTCTAAAAAAAGTTCAGTCTGTGAGGAGTAATTGACGGTCAAACGTTGGCTGATAATTATCACAGAAGATTTCCACAAATAAGCGTAACGTTTAGTTCTCGTAGAAAGACATTGACAGAAGGGAAAGAGAACGGAGGCTCTCGAAGGCGATCGACGATCGATGTATGTGTGTGTGGATGTGTATATATACGAAATACGATCTAGATGAGTCAAGTTGAATCTTAATAAGAGTCGAGTATCTTCTCGTCAGGTTGCTTGACTGATAAGGAACTCGATTCGAACTACGAATTCGAGTCTCTTCCACGAACGATGCATAAATCGCTTCTCGCTGTGGAATCGTCGTCATGTAAAATTTCCCCAAAAAAACCAACGACTCTTCGACGTTAACGAGCTCTCCATGTGTTAATTACTGTAGATACGCTGCGGACGACTTTTCCACGAAGTGATGAGCGGACGAATGATTTCCCGAATCGTCTTCAAGAGCTTAGAATTTAATGTTATTGTCTCTTTTGTGACCGTCGACCCGTGTCTCATTTATGTCTGGAGACGTTGGCCCCTCGAGGCATTGGCCCGTTTGCGGAACATGCCGGCGATAAGGGTGGCGATCTTCATCGAGTTGTTCAACGACAGTTCCTTCTCCAGCGAGATGATATTGTGAACCGCTCTGGAGAAGTCCTGCAGAGTCTGCAGCTCTGTGATGGCGAGCGACTGTTGATTGCTGATCTTCACCATGTCGCTCTTGGCGGTGTTGCGCACGCTGAGACCGCGCACCACGCAGAGGTGTCGTAGATTGTCGGGTGTCTTCGAGAGTTCCGGGAATTTGGCGACCAGGCAAAACCTCAAGGTGTTTCCGAGGGTTTGAGGACGCGCGCTTAAGAAACCCAGCTTCTGATCGCGCTTGAATCTCAACTTCTGATCGAGTATCATCATCAGCCTGGCCATCCTGACGTAGGCGCGACCCACCAGGCCTGGTCGGTTCTCGTTGGTGCGGCAGACGATGCGCAGATGGTCCTGAATGTTGACCCACGCGGCGAGGTCGCCGACGGTAGTGACGTAAACGCCACGTCCGTAAGGCCAGTGTTTGCCGTGAAGATGTCGATCGTCGTTCACGTCGTACTCGGTGATCGGCAAGAGCAGACCAGCCGCCGCCAGCTGCGCTCGTATACGACTGGGTTGCTCCAGGATCTCGTTGAGGGTGAAGTACGTGCCGGCTTCGTCCTCGCTACTACCCTCCGCCATCATGGCAGTGATCTCCGGGCTCATTAGCTGATTCGTGATCTCCCGTTCGACCTCCTCCAGCTGATTGACCGTCAAAGTCAAAGGTAGCGCGTAGTTGTCGAGGTTTCGCGTGCACTCGATGACACCGGCCTGGATGAACTTGCAGAGTGGGTCGAGGTCGTGCTGCTCGATCGAGGCGAGCGTCGCCTCGTCTGGCAGCGGCTCCTCGTCCCCTTCGTCGTCGTTGTTGAAGAAACGCGGCGGTGGATGGTCGGGCAGGTCGCCGCTCGCCGTGACGCAATGCAACTCGCGGATGAAGGGGTCGAAGAACTCAGTGAAGACGACGTAACTCTCGAAGTCGGGCGCCACCACGCCGTAGCCGTGGTCCTCGTCGTAGTAGCTGATGGTTGAATGCGCGCTGCTGTTCTTATTGCCGCTGGCCGTGACCGTACCGTACCTTTTCATCGCCGGCCAGATCACGTCAAAGAGATTGTGGTCCATGCGAGTCACACGGTGCTTGATTAGATCGAAAACCGGTCGCTTCAGGCAACGGCCAACTAATGTACCGGCGTTCGACGCTGTCTTCGGTGCGGACGACCGGCGGTTACCCGCCAGCAATCGGAAACACCGTTCCAGAGTGGCCAATGTCTCCGGCTCGCTTACGTCCCGCCGAGCGGAGTAGACGTCACCTCCGGGTACTGTTCCGGTCTCGTCCGGGTCGGCAGCAACGGCGGCGGTGGCAACAGAACAGCCGAGTTACCATCCGTGTCGTTGGGAGGTGTTGAGGGATGGAGGGTGAGCAAAGAGTTCGCGGTGGCATTAGTGGTGGATTTATCGAAGCGTGAGTGCCGAGAATCAGGCCGCTTAAGGGGGAAGTGTGTCATGGGCATAAGAGGGACTTTATTCTACTTCTCTTTCGACGTTTTTCTTTAGTATTTTATATGGTCGAGCGTGGATTCCTTTATGTGCTGTGTCACTTGTCAGAGTAATCGAGCGAAGCAAAATCAATTCACAAAACGAGAAAGTCAAAAGGGATCAACACTTGTGTGTAGGTGGGTGCGCTCAACGAGTATCTCGATCAAATCACTGGGATTCTTACGCGTTTGGGGGACGACCTTGTCTAAATCGATCCCGAAGGGAACTGGATATCACAAAATAATTGCATTAATAAGGTATCGTGTGCGGAACGGGGATACATAGTACGGACAATAGAAATAGTGTATTTCACCAAAAATCGCGAGGAGACACAAAGAGGAGACGTTAGTGTCGAGTCTTGTGCGACGTTGTTGATGATTTTTCACGGGGACTCTCGACTTATCGTAATTAAGAATTGTCCTCGATCACAATACAACACGAAGAGAGTGTAACACGGAGGATCGCGGGGATCAAGTGTCCGGAGGACGACGATTCCTCGTCGAACTGTTCTCATGTTTGCCGATGGTGCTCAAAAGAATGCCTCAAATCAAGAAATACCTTTGTCCGTCAGCATTTCGTCGGCGAGCCTCTCGCTGGCCCCGAAATCGCGCAGGATCTTTTTGTGCGATAGGTCTCTTTGATTTTGCTTGTAATAATCCGCCTTATGTCCGAACTACGTGACAAAAGACACAATACACCTCGTAGACGCTCAGCTCGTTCAGAGAAATTTCGCGATCGACGGAAATTCCGTCGAGAGTCGAGCGCTTCAGCACTCGCGCGCTCGACTCTCGCGTCGAGAATCCGCGACTTCTTAGACTCGCGTTGAAGTTTTAATCGATTCATGACATTTTCCATCGTTGATACGAAAAAAGAAAAACAAAGAAAAATTTAAGTTTCCTCCCGTATTATTTGGATAAAGACGTCAAGCTTTCAGGTCAGTTTTCGGTTTAAAGGCTATTTCGAGGCAAATATCGTAGCGAAACATGCCGATACGTAGCACTTACGTTATCTTGCATTAGAGGGTTGGCGCCCAAATGAAGCAGGAGGTTGTAGTAATGACCGTTGTCAGCGAGCGTCGCGGCGTAATGCAACGGAGTGCGTCCGTCCAGATCGATGGCCTGAGCGGTTTCTGGAAACCTTCCTGCCAGGTACCTAAATCGAGTAATAAAATATTCAATGGCTTGAGACGTGAGCTTGATAGTGCAGCCTTACAACCTGTCATTCGTAAGGAAGGTCTATCACCGCGTGATCGGTATAAATTATGAACCAATAGCTACCGTGATCGCAGCTCGTAATAGTTAAACATATATATATATATATATATATATATACATGTATATATATGTATATATATGTATATATGCAGTCAGCTTTATTGACCGGACTTCCTTTCCTGCGGATGTACGAAACAATTGATCGATTTTCGAGCCCCCGAGCGTCTTATCGGTCTTGAAAGAATATAAGAATCCTTCGTCGACCACAGAAAAGGGGTGAGTATAAGTGTGGTATTAAAAACGAAGTATCAAAATACACTGTAAATACCTGATGACAGCGGTATTGCCGAACACGACAGCCACGTGCAACGGTGTCGCACCGTGGGGTGACGATTCGTCCCGCGCCACCGCGAATTTGCGACGATCCAGGGCGCTCTGCAGATCCCGAAGGTTCCCTTCTCGCGCAGCCATGTGCACCGCGTGAATTTTTCCCTGGGTAAAAGACATATTATTTTATGTATTCCTTAAATCTATAAATGTATATTTATACAAGATCAATGATTATTCTACACCTAACGAAATATAATCTCATCTTTGGCGCAATCTTATGTTACGGCTTCAAGTGGACTTCTGAAATCAAATGAAAATATTTTAACGTCCAAGAAAAAGAACTCTAATTGTAAAGTGCTGTTTCCTATAATTCTATATTCCAAATGAAAATGTTTATGGAATATGTTTGAAAAAGAGAAATATTATTATGCTTAGAATATCTTTTTTGGTTTCAGAAGAATTTTCTTGAGACTATAGATAAGAGAGTTTAGAATGAGATTATAATTTTTTGCATAAAAGATTTTATAAATCTCAAATCACGAGGGTTGTCAACGCAAGAATTCTACAAGAATTCCCACAAGAATTCTTTAACGCGAAAAAAGCTTCAGTATTGTTTTTGTTTAACATATCAAACGTCATCATCATTAGCCACAATTTTTCGAGACTTTTGTAAGTAACATGAATAAATTAAAATCAACCCTTTACTCTTTTTAATTTCTTAGGAAATTATAGTATTGCGAATAGAATTATCTCAGCTTGAAGATTGAGACACTTTTACACATAATATTATATACGTACGTACACACACATACACACAAGCACATATAAGTCTTGGCTAATATTATATATATGTGATGGCACGACACCAACGCACATACCATGTAGGCTGGTACATTGTCGATGAACGCCTGGAGTTCCGGATTTCCGGACTGTCGTCCCACTAATCGCCGGCCTTCGCCATTGAGGACCAGACTCGCCAGTTGTTCCATGTTGCCGTTCGCCACCAAGTTGTCTACTTCCGGATCACGGGCCATACCACTGTCGTCGAGTTCGACCTCGGCGGACTCCTCGTGCTCTCCGATGACCTGCTGTCATGTCTAGATACAAAATCATGCGCACAGGAGTGAGCGGCACGTAGCGATCGATAGCAGATATTAATCGCGCCTGGGAATTCTACACGCGCATCGATCGTCTCATGCCGCGCCTGTACATCGTGTATGATGTACACTCATAAGTGGTATCCGCGTAAAGGAAAGGTCCGTCGATAACGGCACGTTATCCCCCTCTATGAATTAATTTCCACCTCTGGCGATGAATCGCAAAGAATCTCAGCGTCGTTTTGTCGAAATAGATAAAGACGGCGAGTTGTTTCTTCGTTCAAAGTGTATTATTATTGTATGTAATTGTCATTACACAGTGCATAATACAATAATTCTGTCATTTTGTGTCTAATCATCTAGCGGCGGGGGAAACGGAGATCGAGAGATTCCCGGCTGTGCGACGCTTGCGTCGATAGTCCGGCCTTCAATCATGCGCGATGCTCGATCGGAATATATAGCAGCTGAAGCCGGAGGAAAATTTAAATAGCCGAGTGTATTGAATAAATAAAATTTAATTAAAATGGAAGAGCGATCAAGTGTCGAATTGCTTTCCCTTCTTGCCGGACAAGATGCAGCGCGACGTCGTGACGATCGTAGCGGATAACACGATCGGGATCATACCTGCTCCTCGTCCTGCGCAGGATCGTCGACGCCGGAGTCACCGGTGCTAGGATCGTTTCGCTCCTCTTCGTTCTTTTCCTCGTTCTTCGGGGATTCCTCGCCGTCATCCTCTTCATCTCTCTCCGCGACCGGACCGGTCACCACGTCATCGTCCGAGGATGCCTTCTCCTCGGAATCGTCTGCTTTCGGTTCCTCCTCCTCCTCCTCTTCCTGCTTCTCCTCCTCGTTCGCTTCTTCATCGTTTGGGGCCTCCTCTTCCTCCTCCTGCTCCTGTTCCTGCTCCTCCTCTTGCTTTTCCTCACCGTCAGCCTCCTCACCGTTAGCCTCATTATCTTCTTCATTCTGCGCCTCCTCCTCCTCCTCTACACCTTCGTTCGGAGTCTCAGCTTCCTCCTCCTCTACACCTCCGTTCGGAGTCTCAGCTTTCTCCTCCTCTACATCTCCATTCGGAGTCTCAGCTTCCTCCTCCTCCTGCTGTTCGTCGTCCGCTTTTTTCACCTGTTCCATGAAATCCCACGTATGATCCTTAGGGAATCTGAGATCGTGAACTGAGATTTCACGTGTTCACATCGAGACACTATCTACACGTCTCCAGGATGACACATTCAGTGTTGGTACACCAGTATTGAGCATTAATCGATTAAAATTGTCTTTGGTTAAAATAATCGGCAAACCAACTATCAAAATTAACTGATCGTCGTATATGTAATCACGAATAATATAATCGATTGACGAAATTTATTGTTAATCAGTGTACAATCAATCGCATCTGACTAATAATTAATTTTACTAATCGATGAAGTTATTTGTAATCTTATATATGACGTTGATTCATTCTGATTATTGTCTTGCTTATTATTTTAATCAAAGAAAATTTTAATCAAGTAAATCCCCACACTCTACACTAAACAATTATTGAGCAGTGATTTCAGTGTACAAAATTATGCACATAGACATATAATAATAACACTTAGGATAACAATTAACCTAATCGAATTTTGACAAGTGTCTAAGTTCGAAGTAATGAGAAGGAAAAGTACCTCACTCGAGGCATCCGAATCCTTGGTGGTGGACTCGGCGCTACCGAAAGCGCTATCGATGTCGCTCCTGCTGATCATCTTCTTCATTCCGCGGCTGAGTACTTGGTTCGCCTCCAGGATCTTCCAGTCCCAATTTTTCGGATAAGTGTTGCCGGAAACGCGAGGTGCGTCCGGTATCACCGACAGATTCGTCACGTCCACGTCCGAGGGCCGGTTTTTATAGAACGCGGGCGCCTTTTGCCTCTGATTTACGGCGAGACACGTGAAACGTTAACCACCATGATCGAGTTTGGATTGAGCAATACTTTTGCATAGACAGGATAATGCGGATGTTTACTCACATTGTCCAGTTTGCTCTCGTCGGCTCCGTACTCCGTCAGGAGATCGTACATAGCGCCGTCGTCTTTAAGCGCAGCCGCGTAATGCAGTGGAGTCTTGCCTTCGTTGTCCTGGGCCGCCACTGCCGCAGGGTACCTCTCGAGGATCTCGCGCGCGATGTCCAAGTGTCCTAAACCGGCGGCCTTGTTGCGGGAAAGATCAGAGATAAACCCAGTCGTATTTTACTTCGCGATACAGTTTCGAATCACACTTTATATCGTGCAACTCGAAAGCTCCTACCTTATGCAAGGCGTTTAATCCGTTGCTATCCTTGCCCCCCAGGATGACGGGCGAAACGGGTTCTTCCAGTTTCTTCTTGAGGCCATCTAAGTCGTTGTTAATGGTCGCCGTGTGAATATCCTTTATCGTGCCCTGAAAAAATCGCACACAGCGCTTTTACTCAGTAATTTATTTATTTATTCTTCGTTCACGGGAATAATCCGAAATAGACTGCGTGTGAATAAAAGATGACACAATAGATACAATATTTGCAAAAGAAGGAAAAATTGATTGGGGATGAAAAAGACAGAAATGAAGAGAGAAACTATAAGATAAAAAAAGAGGTAAAAGAAATCGACGAGTGCAAAGAGTTCTAAGAATATCGGAGCAAGTGACTCGTCTATAATTATCATCTTGTTGTTGTTTTACATTAATACACTCGATTTCGTAAGAATTCAAGCGAACCGTAAATTCGAGTAGATGCTTATATGCGGAGAAAAATTCGATTCCGCCGACATACCATGATGAAGGGCACGGCCTCCAAGAATTTTTTGACCCGGGTATTGTTGCTGGTCTCGCATCGCAATTTCGCCCCGTGTCCTTCCCACAGTACGTGTTGCAGTTTTCCAATGTCTCTGTTGTGTATCCATATCCTGATATTGGAGGGCTTATAGTCGAGATCTGTGGAGAGAGATCATCGTTCCTAGTTAATGTCAGGCTTATGCACTTAGACACGAAATTCAGTTTTCTGAGAAATAATAAACGAGTAGTTCTACTTTTCTTTTAAGAGCTTGCAGAAGTTTGCATGTGGGTTTACTCATAATCAGAAGATAAGTGCTTGAACGGTGGCAGAAAAAGATATACCGAGCAGAAGATCAGCTGAACGAGACCGAATTTTTCAGGATTACTCAGAGAGATAAAGTCAAAATCAACATCGGGATCAAAGTAAACGAAAACATGAAAATTTGTTGCGTTTGCTCTGGCTTCAGGTAGGTCTGATCTTGTTTTAGGTCTGGACTTGTTCAAATTCATGAAACGTGCCACTAACCCGGAAGCTAGACCAAGCATTTCGCCGCATCACGGGAGTTTAAAATGTCGGCGTCAGAACTTTACATAATCCCGAAATTGAATCTTTGTTTGACATGACTTCGACCGATCTTCTTGCACAGCGCGGATGACGATTGAACGTGGCGTGTGCTTTATTACTCTACCTATCGGAGAAACAAGGCTAATAGAAGAGCCTCTGCAAGCGTCTAATACATGTATCCAGGGACACCTATTCTAGTCCGACTCGGGCACGACTTGACGTATCGATGCGCGCCGTTCGGTAATAGTTACGTGCAAGGGGCCGGCTTAATATTTCATATCGTCTTGAATACGCGGATGGCGTGCACGATCGCCGGTTAATAAATTTTCCAGGAGGCGGAGCAGTGTACGCGGAGAGCCCGTCATATTACCGACACGCTTCGCGTTATGCGTCCTACACCGCGTATAGACATTGCGTTGTTGCGAATGAAAAGAAACCCGTCACACACAGTCTGCTTGCAACCCTTCAGGCGTCGTGTACGATAAATTATGATGAGTTCGCGATCGTTTGCCAAATGCCGCGATCACGCGAGAATCCCTTCGAGCGAACATTCGCAAACAACGGCAACAATCGATGACAATCGGCGTCGAGAGGACTTCGATTACGAGCGAGATTTGCGCAACGAGGGCCGGTTGTTCCAATCCCTGGATAGGTAACTGATAGTTGAATCATACGTCTGTCATTGTCTAAGTTGAGAGAAAAACACAAAGACAGATATGATTTAATTGAATTTCAATTGACTTACCAAGAAGTTTTGGAACAACCGGTCCTCGGAGTTCGGATCTTTAAGTAGCGGTGGAGCGCAGTTTCGTGGCCGCGTCATCGCTGTAATTCGCTGATTATTTTGCGTGAGAGATTAATTTTCATTTAATGCACACGCGCGGCTCGCGCCTGACGATCGACCGCGTCTTGCGCAAAACGATTCGGCGAATCTCTCTCATGCATATACCGCGTATGGGACGGAGACGGTCGTGAACTGTGTGTTTACAGGAAATAGCCTCCGCTGCCAATCCTCAAACGGAACTGCTAGCATGCCCGGGCCGATCGAATAGCGCGGGTAGAAATAGGATGGCTTCTTATCGCCGTCGAAATTAGAACTCAGTCTTTCTTACCCATTGACGATCGGTCGATCTACTGCGACCTAATTACGATCTGTTCAGGCGGAAACGCCGTTTTGGCGAGGAATAACTCTCTCTCCCTCCCTCTTTCTCTCTTTTTGATCGATGTTGGTTCGCCCCGTTGCTATTTACATGTCATGACACCAGACGCATCTCGTGTCTCGACTCGAGGTATGCGCAATAGTTGAGGACGCGTTAGAATAGAACGAAAAGAGAGAGAGTCCCGCGCCTGTCGTCGAGTCGACACGACAGGGCGATTTCCTCTTTCGTTTAGGCGCTACATAATTCGTGCCGGGTGTGGGTGGCAATTCTTTGTCTCGACCGAGTCGTCGTATCGAGCGGCGCGGTTAGCCTTGCCTTACGAATTTATGTGCTATCGATTTTTCACGATCATTAGAAACGAATATGTGGGGTATAAGAAGCGGGGAGCCTACATAGCCGCAGGAAATCGACGAATTCGCTAGAACACGCCGCGAGTCGTTCGCGCGGTGCTTCTTCGAATTTGTTCTAATGATTCACCGGGTTGTGCAATAATTATAAGCGTATCCTAACCTCGCGAAAACGCATTTCGCTCGTTCAGGTCGTTTTTAAAAGTAGATAATATCGCGTGGAAGTTGAGAATATCGCTAAACTCTCATAATTCAGTTTATTCAATTTCAGTTCTCGAGTTTGAGTAGTTTCGACTATTCACAAGAAAATAGTTGACATCTAAATTTTTAATTTTTTTAGAGATCATCCAAAGAAATTTAGATATATTTTTCTCTTAATAGAATAAATAAATCTTTTCTTTAATTTGGTTAATCAAGACAAGCAAGAGAGAAAGGAAATCAAGGCAATCAAGATCAACAGTCTAACCTAGAAATAAAATAAATAAAAAAAGATGAATTGATTAAAAAATATATTTATCTTATTATGTAACATAGTTATTTTTAATCTCACTCGAACAATACCTGCGCTTGCCTTGAATTTACTTTCTCTTGTTTGTTTCATTGGACACCTCAAGAGCGTTCACTATTTTGATTAATCATGTTAATATATTGGAAAGAGAGGAAAAGAAGGAAAAAATATAAAAAACATAATTCTCTTTAGTTCTCGACGTGCTACTCATCATACGAAGTCGTGGTGCTTCTTAATCCTCGCGCTTTTTCTTATTCCCATCTTGAGATGAGCGCAAAAGTGACGGTACTTACAATCTCTTCCGGTACTTTTCCTCCGACGAGACATGATCTCCACTTCTGGCAATTCAATCTCCGCGCAGTGTTCCAAGTAATAAGCCGCCGGATTCCCCTTCTTGTCGCAAACGCTGGCGTCACATCCGCCTTCTATGAGAAGATCCCAGATCGCGTCGGAATCCTTGCACGCGGCGCAATAGTGCAGAGCTGTTTTTCCCTCCTAAACAGGACGTGCGTGTCTCGAAGTCAGATTATTGAATTATCGCCTGATTAGTGAATTATTCGGTAGCAACGATTGCGGTTTTTCACGCCTTCGACGAGCGTCCGCGAGGGAGAAGTGTCGAACAGAGAGACGTGCACCAGGGTTGATATACGTTAGGGTTGGCCGCACCTTCAAGCGGTGCGTGCGCTTGCCCGTGTGTATGAGCTAATGTCTGCGAGGGGAGAACAGGTGGTTTACACTTGGTTATTATCGGTGTCACGCGATACGGTCTCGCGATAAGCGCGGAGGAAAGAAACTGCTCGATTATTCAGAGCGCTCCTGCCCGGCATGGATTTTGCGAGACGAATGTTTGCGTTGCGGCGCGGTCCCGTCGCGAAAGTAGACCGATCGTGACGGTCGAATAGTGGAGGGTAATCGATCGGCACTGCCCTGTCCATTAAGAGTTGGATGAATTAAAGCAATTAGAGAGACATTAAGTCGTGCAAACAGAGCGATTCCGAGAGAAGTTACGCGAAGCTAATTTCGCGGTTACACGAGAGAGTGTCTCAATTGTCGATCTTTTAATCATCGAAATTGGTAGAACTGTTTGAGTGTTGTAAAATCGAGTTTCCCGCGTCCTTCGTTTTTACGACTTGCGAATAGCGATCTCGCGGCGGGAAGACGGCCGACCTTATCTTTCTGTTGCGGTGCGATGGGGTAGTTTTCTATGAGCCATGCGACGATGTCGGGATGATCGTAGTAGACCGCCTTGTGTATCAAGGGGGTGCCACAAGAGTCCTTGGCGATCGCCAACTTCTTCTTCGACTCTTCGGCTATGATGCGCTGCGTATCCGCTAGTGAGCCGCGTGTCACAGCGTCATGCACTTGAGAGATCTTTGTCTGAAAAGCGCAAGAAAAATTATGGCCCTCTATACTCTCTTGACTCGAAACGGCAACATTCGTCGAATATTTCAAAATACACGCGATCAGGAGAGATACGAGAGCGCTCTTACCAAATAGTTCGGGAGTCCCTTCAGGAAGACACGAGTTCGAAGATCGTGCGAGTGTTCGCCTAATAAGCGCACACCTCGACCCTCCAATACGACATTCTCGAGTTTCTCGAGCTCTCCACGCTGTAACCAAGTTTTTACGGCCGACGAGGTCATTTGAGCCTGTGTAATAGAAAGCACAGATGTTCGAGAATCGTCTGGGATATAGACATTACGTGGGTGTACCGTAATTCGTATACTATGAAAAATATCAGTCGTAGCAACTTAAATTAACCTCTCCAGTAGTGATTTGAAACAGCTGTGCGATTCCCTCCAGAGTAGACTTGTTTTTAAAATAAAAATATCTGTACTGAGAGAAAAAAATCTAAAAAATAATAAATATTTATTTGGTAGATAATAATAACATACATTTATTTAAATAAAAATTCTTTTATATATTTAATTGTTCTCAAGAAAAAGATTTTTTTAAGATTTTAAGAAAATGTATATTTTCTTATTTGAAAAATATATTAGTACAAATAAATATGTTATTAGTTACCCACCAAATAAATATTTTTTAACTTCTTAGATATTTTTCCTTTACTATAAGATTTTTTTTTTAAGAAATTTTTTAAGAATTTTGAAAAATGGGATACAAGATATATTTAATTTGTGTTTGATATGAGTCAATAAAAAATATATGCAATAATTTAAGTAAATTTAAAGAAATTTAATATTTTGCCACATCTCCGGACTAAACTTAAGCAATTTAAACGAGTTCAACCTAGAATTCAACTGGCCAATTAACTGTTTTGAATCTGAGCAAGTCTTTGGCATTTTCTTCATTTTGCTTGCGTAAAACAAGTTGAAGAATTAGCCACGTTTTTCGCAACACGAAACGCGTATTCGTTGCTGCGAAAGACAGCATTACGTAACAACTCAATACGTGCTTTACAATCTATAGGGGGCCGACACAGACAGATTTCGTAGGTATATTTCCCTGTCGCCGGTTTCAACCCCTGTTATCGATTTGTGCACCTATTCTGTAGTATCCGGACGAATTTTCGCTTGCATATTCATGGTTGGTCATATGCGCGATTGAGGAGTTACGATGTAATAACGACATTTACGATCACGCGAAACACTGAAATTTGCCGTAAGCTCAGGCGGAAGATAACTATGAGAGTTTCCGGGCCCCTAAAATTCGTTCCATGTAGTATTGGCATGTAGTAGTCCGAAGGTTCATGTTCAGATCTCAAATTTTCCAATTCGCGTACGCTTCGATCGTGCGATCTGTTCCCGCCGTTAGCGCGGAGAAATACAACCACGCTGTGATGTGGTTTCGATAATTATGTTGCGGTGACGACAGAAACTGCGGTTACAATCCCGTGATTGTAAATGCTAAATGATTATTCGATCGTAAACCAACCAACGACAATTTATAATTACATTTTTATTGGTATGCATAGGAGACGTGCTATCGCGCACGTTAGATCACGCCGGCGATTTAGTTAAATAACACATAAGCGACTCGTATCGCGCGGTTAATCCGGAACACGCTTTGCGGATCCTTGACTTTTCCTCTTGCGCGAGAATAGTCGGTGAATTCCCGGTTTCCACGACTGCGTTCGGCGGAATGCAAATGTATCGCGGCTGCCGCGCGGTGTCACCGTATCGCTTTACGTGCTTTCGTTCTAGGCGAACATCGAGCGATCCTTCTACATGCACGTATTCCCATCGTTTGAGATATGCATACAGTCGACGGAGGAGAGGTCGCGATGCTTTCCCTTCGGCGAACTTCAGGACGGCATCCAGTGGGAAAATTCATCGATAAATCGGAAAAGTTTTTTTCTAACTGTAGATTTCAAAGAAACGTTCGTCCTCCGAGAATTATAACGCGGAGAACAAAGTTTGATCGTAACGAACGAACCAACGGGTTGAAGAAAGTGGAATTTCTGCTTCCTGGAATTAAATTTGGCTCATAAGAGTCACCGAAATTGTGTGTCTCTCAACCAAAACGCAATTAAATTAAATTGAAAACTAAAAACGCAATCAAATCTCTTTCTTCGTAAGAAACAGATTCTCTTATTACATACGAATGCGTTGGGAAACTCATTCGAAAGGAAAAGCGTTTTGCAATCTGTTGTCCACCGATTGTACGTTGCCAAATATAAACATATTTAAAAGTAATGAGTAAATTCACGATAATGATAATTTCACGATGACGAATAGAAAGCGATAACGAGTCTAGCTTCTCTCCCCTTCCACCATTGTTATTTATCGCCGGAGTTTCTAACAACGCAAATTCCACGTATTATTATAGGAAAGTGTGCTCATATACGTATTAATTAGTACGGCACGAGGACGTTTTAAAAGACGCTCAAAGTGCAAAACACGCGATTTGTTTTTTAAGTTTAAGCGGACAAGCAAGTAGGCAAACAGAAACTATCAGTAAATATTTTAATTTCAGAGTTTGCAAATACAAACACGAATGCGAACGTCACGGTTTCGCGAACGCGGCTGCCTCGTAAACAAGGTGAAAGGGAGATCTAGCGAGAATAAACATATATTATGCAAAACTTCGCATCAATGTGCCCGATCTTTCCGCCATGTGTTTTTTATAAACACCTTCGCAGGTCGAAGAGTCATTGAGGACTCTCGAAAAATTAAATGACCAATGATACTTACTAATATTATATTATATCAGATATTATATATGTAAATTGCTATTACTACTTTCGGTTAAAGCAGCAAAAGAATCATAATTAATACAAATGGAGACAGACTAATAAACACCAACGCGAGTCTTGGTAAGAAATTTAAACTTTGAATTCGGAAAATCACAATCACAATCATATAAGCGTTTATTGAAGAATATCATTCTAGTACATATAATAGCACAAGAGAACGAGAATAAGAAGTAGCAAGTAATAAAAATAATAAGCGACTGCAAAAGGAGGAATATATAAATAGGAAATATATAAATAGCTTCGAAATGACACGTAAACTGTTCTCTTGAGCGAGAAATGTGAATACAAGAGTGTACAAATGACACTGGATGTGACTACAATTATAACGAGGTCAACGATGTTTCATTCTCTCAGTACGACACTCTGATCAGAAAAGAACTGTACGATGGTGTGAATAAGAAAGAAACACGCGTCTCACGTCTTACGACAAAGGACTCTTTTTGATATATCTGCTGCTTTAGAATGAATTATGCAAAAAGGTGAATCTATGAATGAATTCTGGGTGCTCGCTCCGGCGTGCTGTGCGAATCGAAGGAAGAAAAGTGGTACCTGGCTCGGCTCGGGTTCACCTCGACTTTAGAAGCGACATTTGCGCCTCGATTAACGATATCATATGCGGGTCGAAGGTAGGCGCGGTTTGGAATATCACGCGTCGGACGTCGGCGACGTGCGACACGAGGAAGCGTCGCGAGTCGAATGATGCACGTCGGCCCGACGGCGCGTCGGGACGCCACCTGCGAGAGTCCGGTCGCCGCGGACGTCGCGCGAGCTGCCCGGCCGGAAGCCGTCTCTCGTGTAATAGGATTTTCACATGGGACCGCAGCGTCCGGCTAGGCCGGCTGATAAATAAATGATCGGGCATCGATGAAGAATTCATGTCGGAGTTTCTCCCTCCGGTAGAAGTGCATTCTTGTGGGCGGGAATAGCGTCGCGTTCGATCGACTCTTTGAAATGGAATAAGCGATGCGCGTGTTTATCTTCCTCCCCCTCTTTCTCTCTCTTTCCCACTCTGCGTCAATAACCGCGGAAAAGCGGTTGCAATGATAGATTACCTCGAAGATAGGCTGAACTCTATCCCTGGGATGTATTATACGAGAAAACGGCCCGGTTTGATAAAATGGAATTCATCGGGCAGCATTTGTTTTCCCGTCGATCGAGTGCCGTTCGATACGAATAGAACGCGTGGTGGATCGATATCTTCCTGACGGATAATTTTGTTAAGGGAAGACCCTTATCTCTCGTTGATCGGCGCCTCGTTTGTCACGATAACCTTGACCCGGCGGTGGACTCGGCGATTATCGACTCTCATTTTCGTTTCGTTCTGCGCCCCAATTCGACGCCTTTTCTCATTGGCGGATACTCGTCGTTACCCAGCTTTATTTATTTGTTCGCGCATCGCGGGCTGGAATCGATGTTAGTGGGTACGGAGCAATGACACATCGATCATGTTACAGTTCATAGGTATCTCGGCGTCGCGTGTACACTCTTCGGATGATTTTATCGTCGCGATATACAAAAGTAAAAGTGTAATCTGAAGATTGAAAAAGTCACGTAATAAGAGTGCTCTCTCCAGCTGCGATTACTGCCCTGCGCAATTATAGTCGTAAATATCAAGCATTTTCATACGCAGATCTCAAATGAAATAATCAACGAGTAGAAAATGCGCGTCTAGAAAGTACAAGAATGTCACATGCAACAGAACGAGTATATCTAACATCACCTGAAACTATAGTAAATGTGCCAATGCCCGCACACGTATCTAATCCTGGACTTTCTTATTGCTTTGGTCTTTAAATACGAATATTTCGACTTCCAAGATAAAAAAAAAAAAAAAAATATATATATATATATATTCTATGGTCAATATTTAAACATTCACATTTAACCGTTGTACAATTCAGATAGAATTTTGGGAAACTTTTATGATTTTTTAACTTTTTATATATTGCAAAAAGTAGATTAGCAAAAGTGGGGAGGTTCAACTCCTAAGACAGTGTTTTTCGCAACAATAGAAATTCAATAATAAAGTACGTGATTAAAAGTGATTTGTTAAGGATAGATGCTATTGGGATTAATTAATATTAATAATTTAGGATAAAGGGTCTCGGCCTCTGACGTGAAAGATTGCTTTACCGCATGCATTATAAGTCCGGAAAAATATTTAGCGCGTGCGTTGATATTGTCTGACATTATTGTCTTTTTAATAGTTTAATACTGGCACCAATAACCGCGACTGGTTCTCATCGGTCCTTTTTCTTTCAGTTGGTTGTATGCCATCAGAGTTTTCTTTATAATTTGTCAGATTAGTAATAGCTATAAAACCCTCCTTACTACGCTATTATAGGGACTTAAGGGATTGTAAGTGTTAAAGACCAAAGCAACACAAGAAAATGCAGAGTCGTAGCAGGTAAGTATCCGGAAATTGGTACTTTTACCCTTTCACGATAATTACCTTTTCAAGTGGGAGTCCCACGAGGAACTCTCGTTACTAGGAAATGAAGTAATACCGAAGTCGCCTATGCAGTATCGTAGATTAGTACGAACTTCGTCACCTTATACTATTTGATAAGAATCCCCATTCTCGTTTTCCCGTTCATAGGACGTTGGATAAGTTGCCGTTTGATTCACCACTGTCGAAAGTGTCACTCTGATTCATCGTATTGCGCGAGCCTCTTTTTATCCCCGAAGTGGAGTACGAGTCGCTACGAGTCGTCTCGTAAGACTGACGATGCATACTTTTCCACGTGTCCTATTCACCGTGTCTTTATTTTATTTACGAGGGCTATAGGTCAGAAAGTGGCTATAGTTCTACGACGCTTCACGGAAGTGGTAACGAAGTTGTTTAATCGTCAAGAAAACGGACGACCAAGGGACGACTTGTTTCGTCTAGAAATTCTTTCTAACAACTACGACGGTGATTTGACTTAATGTATTTTTTTTCAAGATATGTCCCCGTGTGAATATAATTATTATATTTAATAAAACACTCTATGAGGAGCTGTAATACAGGATGTATAACGCGCACAGTAATTTTACGGTTTTCCATGAGAATCTGCTTCTTGCCCAGCATGGATTTGCGAATAAACGCATTAATAAATGAGTAATAAGATAATCAATGCTACTCAAGTATGCTTAAACGTGAAATGGGTACTTCGCAATTACGCGTCGCATAAAGAAGTGCCTCGTATTTATTGACCTTTTCACTGAGGAAATAGTGGCCAGTATTTGCGATTATTTACAATAAAATACTTATAGTCGCGAAATCCACTGTGTAGCGTAAGTGTTCTGCTATTATTGATAATAATCTTGTAGGCAAATTGCTACTTCTACTTTTTTGCTGCTGCAAAATTGCTATTTTTTTGTTTTCATCAGGATAACCAGAATGTATGATGCTGAAAATAACCGTGACTTGTAATGAGATCGACTATTTTTTCTTTCACATGCGACATACGATCAATCACGCAATGGCAATTTCCAATGTAGGACGACTGATCATGCCTGCATGCAACGGCGATCTTGATCCTTCTCGCCCGCTGGAGTATCGCACGTGTTCGGCTGAACTGTCAAACGTTGGCGAATTCCGATCGCCATTGTGTAAAGATCGTTCGGCTTTAAAGCGACCGCCCGATCGTTCAACACGATCAGAACGACTATTGTCGCGAGATTGTCACGAATCGCTGGCCAACCGCGAAGTCCGAAATGTCTATGCTGATTTTCATGGTCTTCCTGTTCTTCGCCAATGAACGATATTTTATTTGTAGCGCGCGGATTTATCGCGTAAAATTGCCATCACTATACACATGAAACCACAAAGCCAAAGGACCAGTCGAGATAATGCCTTAGATCTGTGTAATCGAGAAGAAGGTAGAAGGACGGTAAACTTGCTCGTAAGAGAAAATAGTTGCAATCTCGACCTGTTGAAATCCCCGTTATTTTCGCTTACGATCGAACTTACCGTCGCTTCAATCTTTTTTCGAGTACTCAAACTTAGAACAATATCTTTATCGGTACTTCAGCTTAAATTTACGTTTACGTCACGCGATTTGTGAGCCAAATGGTCTCTCCCTTATGTCCTTTGGATGTTACACACGCTCAACTTGTATAACTCGAGTACCTGCTTAATGTTCAATCACTCGATCTCTCAGACAGCAGCTTGAACAGAACGGACTTGAAGTGCACGGGACGCACTCATCACAATTTTTCTCTTACCGCATATTATTCCGTGGTCGGGATACAGACGTCGGGGACAGACGATAAATGCAATCACCTGGACGAGCGGGACAAGAGTTTGAACATTCTTCGGGTTCGTGAATAATTCATAGAGGTTATTTCGTCGGCTGCTGCTTCAAGTAAATATATTTCAGAATTAATTTCTGAATGATCGCAATCGTTACGTCACCATTGCTGATAATCTCAGATCTGGCATTTCCTATGAGGCCAAGATGTATATAGAGGAACTAAACGAGAAACTTGGCAGGCGAATTCCGCTTGAGATGCGTCATCGTCGCGCTCGTTAAGTTGTGTCTTCAGAGACATAAAGAAATTCCACCTCAAGTAATTTAGAGAGTAAGAGATGTGAAAAGATCTGTCTCAGGTGAGGGACCAGATTGATTACGAAAGGGATAACATGATATTTGATCTCTCAAGTTTCGAGGTTTGTGTCAGGACGAAGCAGGACATCTACGATAGTTGTGTCAATGGCCTGGTAACAGTCTACATGTGACTATCACGTGAAAACGTTACATAACAAACGTTACTTGGTTTGACAACCTCGTTTCGATGACATCGTTAAATTGTTATTTCGTAGAAATTATAGTAAATAAATGAAGACCATTCGATTGATTTCTTCGGACGTGTATTGACAGACCCAGTGAGAAATGAGACATAAATACACATATAAAACTACAAATGCAGTCATAGCTCACGATCTGAACACCCCGATCACGGTTGATTGGAACGTTCTTATTGCACTCTTATTGAAAAATAATGCTTATTAAGCCGCCTGCGCCCAATGAGGCCACGATTGTATCATCGTGTAAAGACTATTTCCAGGACATTGGGTCTGCCAGGTTTGCCGATGTCCAAGCAGCTTGTAGTCGTTCTTTATTTCGCCGATAGTTACTCCGTAACTGATTAGCCGCTGAACAGCTTGAACCGCAGCTGTGTTTGGCGTTCGATCTACCAAGAAAAGAAACGTATCAGAAAATGTACAAGTGGTAGGGAAGTTTGTATTTTTTTTCATTTTAGAGCTTACTGGTGAAATCGCCAACGATACATATTCCAATACTTTTGCCATTGAAGGGCTTGGAATGAGCGCCTTTCTTATTCCAACCGCGGCCTTCGTAGATGTTGCCGTCCTCGCCGACTACGAAATTATAGCCAATGTCGGACCACTTTTTGTTGTTCATGTGATAATTCTTCAAACAAAATTCGACGATTATTATGAGAGGCATATCACGGATAAAATAAGTGCGACGAAATTTTTGTAATCTTGATTCGTACAGAATTTTGACCGAAATTATTATATATTTGTTCAAAAGTATATACAACGATTTGATTGTTTTTTAATATTGTATACCAGATAAGCTGTCAGATTTACTGTTCCTGTAATAATTTATACAACAATTATAGTATATAGTTCAGATCTGCAGAAAACATTGTGAAAAAAAATATAATTTTTACTGTAATATTTCGACGTGACAATATATACGAAAGGTCATATTTTTTACCTGTCATGCCGGAGAATGGATAAAAAACAAAGAAGCGGAAAACCGATCAATATTGACGATGAAAAATTATCTTGTCTCGACAAAAAAGAAAAATAACAACGTAACTCTATTTTGATTGGTTTCTTGCATACGATTAATCGAATATTGAGAAGTCTGCTGTCTTTTAAGCAGGTGTTCGTCGTTTGGTAGTGGCTCACCTGAAATTCTCTTATTCTCAGTTGGCAAACGGCTTGAGTCTCGCATCGGTTACCGGTCGAGTGATGAAGAACGACATAAGGCGCCGGATGTCTCGCGAGATTAAGTGCTGCGCTCTTGGGTGCTCTAGCACCCCATTCCGCTCTCGAGATGATCGTCGGGACAGCTGGGAAACCTAAAGAATCCTTTCTCATTGACATCAAATACTGAGCTATCTAGATAATAATTAACGACTGCGCTCAGTGGTGCAAAAAATGACACGTGCAGCGTCAAGTTTCGATTGAATTGCCAAGTAGGAAATATTAATGTCATATTTAATATTTGTCACTCGAAAGAGATTATGCAATCGACTTGATCGACCGATAAATTCGCATAAGTTAGAATTTGAGTTGATATTTTGAGCTTGTAACCACTGGCATAAGGTTTTACGCAAACGTATCGTTCCAACGGACAAAAAACGGAGATTTATGAGCCCACATGCTGTTTTGCATGTTTTGTTTGTCTCTCACGTGAACGGAATAATTCACATCGTCTGACAGTTTACAACGTTGCACGGTCGATGCGGTGAACCTTGAGAGCCAAGGATTGCGGCAGCGCACAATTTGCGTGTGATTATAAGCCGGTTAATTGTGTACCTATAATTTCTACTTGCAATAATGGGAATAAAATTGAACGTGCGTTTATAAGAACAGAAGCGAGCAAAAATATTTCTTACACGGTAATGCAAACAGTTCTTCGACACGATTGTGGATTATCCAAGAAACCTCGATAATCGTCGGATGCCACCTTGTACTTTGGAAAAATTTGTGCCGATGAATACATCATAGCTTTATACAAAAAGATCTCACAATAATACTGGTTGCGATATTGCTTGTACGATCAATCAGCCATCGACGATTAATGTCGTGGCTGATCAATCGCGGATTAATGACTAATCAAGAAAGCGCCGAGGATAGAAATGTCATCAAGTAGCAAAAGTCATTTATTAATATTCCGCTGAGTGATCCAACGATAACCTTTTAATCAAGAAAAATATCGTGGCGTTATTGAAGAGATTATCGCGACATTGCACAATATCGCGGAGATGACGCGAGCACTAATAAATTGTCTTTCGCCCGTTTTCGCGCAAAATGTCGCTCGATAGCAATCGATGCGCGTTACAGCGAAATTTTCGCGCTGACATGAGGAATGACTGACTGCGGGATGACGAGAGTTGCTTCGCTGTCTTCCAGTGATCTCCACGTGAGATAGCATTCACGATATGAGACTCGCGGCATTAGCATGATTAATATAATTAATGTATTACTGGCACGGGTCTCCGGGATGAGGAATGTTAAGTAGGCCGCCGCGATGACCACCGCCGACGTCGCTGATGCGATGTACATTTTGACGCGTTAAACGATACCGACTACTGATGCCACGGGGAAGAATTTCGCATTATATATGATTATCTTCTTAATTAACGATATAGTGCGCGAGGCATGATCTCTGACCGCTGCGTGTATGTGTGTGTGTTATGTGACATGCTCATATCTCACTGTGATACCAGAAGCGTACGTGTACGTGCGTGTGTGCGTGATTGTGTACGCATACATTATATATTTTCTCAGCTGGGCTTTCCCCTTACTGAGTCTTTCCAACTAATCTTGTTATTTGCTCATTAACGGGGATGAAGGAGGAAAAGTGGGGAAACGGGCTCGCAACGGAAATCACAGAGTGAATAATGACATTCCGGACGTATCGTCGGGAAAAATATTGATCTGTTTATTTCTTATTGTAAAGAAAAAAGTTTATTATGAGAGAGAGAACTTATTTTAGGAGGAATACCCAAGATACTCTTACCGTAAGTTCTGTGCTAGTAGAGAGAGTGATGACTGATGACGACTGATGACGAGAATTCAGTGCTCATCTCTCAGCTATATTTCGTAATTTTATTGAACTTACTGTACAAATGAGAGGAATAACATGTGTAAAAAGAAAAAGGGATGTATTCTACAATACATATTTATTTTATCGTCAATCGTATACAGATATTACATACATCTATGGAATACTGTTTAATTCTACTTTAATGGACAAAAACTGATAAATGCAATTAACCGTGGCGCAACGTCACTAATAATCGTTTGTACTGCTTAAGAGGAACAAGCTCTTTTAGGAGCGTTAACGAGTCGATCAAGCAGTCTGATCTGTTAATCATTATTTGTGAGAATTAGTCAATAAATAAGCTCGCGCGATCGAAGCCGATCGTTCGATGTGATTTGCTCGAACGGCGAAACGCGCTACAGAATCTCGCCGGAGAGTCTGGCTGTTTTTTCCTCGCATTTTTTTCCATAAGGAATGTTTGAAAAAAGACATTATAAACGCATACCAGGCAGCAAATGTGTCACGTTATATTACGCGATATCTTATCGATTCGACTCCCGCAGAATCGCACTTAATAACACACGTTCCCGAGAGAGACGATCGATCATTATGATTAATCGACAATTTAATATTTTATTTCTTTTTTCTTCAGTTTGCTACTTGCAATCATTTAAATATAGTTAGATAGTATTTCGCACTGACGAGGAAAAGACTGCCAATGATCAGCAAGAAACGTCGTCTTTCGTGCAGACTCATGTCTATGATTTACGTTGTTCGAAATCGCTTGTGAAAGTCAATCTTTGTTCTACGGATTCCTTCCGCACATGCCGCAATCGTTTCGGTGTCCATAAATAAAACATGATTTGATCATAATTTACACTTTTTTTGCATAATTATTAGTACGTGCGCGCGCGCGCGATGGAATTCGTTTCGTTAGGAAGAATCACGTCGCACGGTGATCTTTCAATTATCATAATGAAGTAATTAAACGCGAAAGCCGCGAGTTCGCGGGGTACACGTAAAGATACGGCTCGAGCACGCGAACATACACATGAGGGACATCGATCTCGTTTGTCAAAACGCGGCGGCGCGCACGCAAGTACGGGAACGCACGTCGACTTTTGCGATGAACTGTGCATCATTTCGACGACACGCGCCGGCTTCGATTAGCAAGTTTCACTCGCGACATAGATCTCAGTCGCTGTTATGTGTTATTGATGTTAAGCGCGCACGTGACGCGCTGGGAATCTGGGACACTGGGGAATCACGGGACTGTGAGAACCGTTTTCCGTAAAACGAATGGCCCGAAGGACGACGTTACGTTCCGTCAGCGAGCAGGACCTATCGTAACGAGCGTGTAGCAAGAGGTAGCAACGGTTATTCAATATCTAGCATACTGAGATATATAATAGTGCCATTGCACTAAAATTACAACAGTGCTATACATACAGACCGACGTAATAGTCTCAACACGTTATGCGACTGGTCGTCGGGCTTGTCTGATCGCGTACATAATTGAGATTTGTTATTTACCCAAACTATGCACGAACTTCTAAAAGATGCTTTAAAGGCGCCTGAGAATTCTGACAAGTTGAAACGTCGCAACTTCATTAATAAAAAGCGCGCAAACGCAACTTCATTAATAAAAAGCGCGCGAACGCAACTTCATTAATAAAAAGCGTTTAACAACCGAATGTACGATTAGAAGATACTACTAACTTAATTAGGTATTAAGTATAATTGTACAGGATTTATCAAGGCTATTATGCCAGTTGGTGTATGAATCCGACTATTTTTTTTTATCAAGTCTACAGCTTGTTAAAAAAAAATAAAAAATAAAAGAAAATAATAGAAAAATTAGCTATGATCACGTGTGAGCGCCTTGCAACAAGACCGAGATCTCGTCGACGTGATACCTGCGAGCCCTTGTTGTTCTGTCAAGTCTTCATTTTGCACTGGGTAGTGGCATTTAGCATAAATTTGGTCTGTCTTGTGAGAGTGACCTGGAAGAGTCATCATGAAGCGGCGAGTTTGCCATGTTTCTCCTCCACATTATTGTCTCTTGGCTCCGTTGCCTCTGTCGTCGTAGTGGTGGTGGTGGTGGTGAAGTTTGTACGAATCGGTATCGGATGCGCAGTCCAACGAGGAAGAGCTGTCACGTACTTGTAGAAGGATTCGCCAGGACACTCTGTTACTCGCGTCTGCCGATGGCCGATCACGTTATACTTGTCGTTTATCTTGCCAAGTGAAACCCCGCAGGCTATCAACTCGTTCAGTGCCTTCAGGGCGGCCGAGTTCGGGAGAAAATCTGCGGAATCATATTTGCGTTACGTCAATGAGCGCATTGACGCAAAAGCGCAGCTGTTTTTTCCTCAATACGCGTATGTATATCTCGACGACACAGCTACGTTGTAAATAAATAAATAAATCCTCCCATGCGAAATCTCTCGCAAATTAACATATAGAAATAGCGCCAAATTTTCGACTCATCTCTGAATTCGCTATTTAATCATTTCTTGTTATGCCTCATCGTTATTTAGCAAAAGAGATTTAAATCTGTTTTCGTTGAATCTGATTATCTTTCCGCGAGAAACAGACTCGAGTGAAGAGGATCTTCGGATGAATGACATAGCGATATGAAATCGATGTTATTTTCAGCAACGAATTAAACGAGGATTTGGACAATGATTGTGCCGCTGCGTTTGCATGATGATCACGCATTTGCGCCTTTTAATCGTGCCCTATTTTGTGATGCTCGATGAAGATAAGCAAATAATCTCAAGTACCACTAAAGTCTCCTAGAACGCATATGCCGATGCTCTGCGTGTTATATCCAGGTGCGTGGGCGCCGACCAAGTTCCAGCCGCGACCAGCGTAGACGTTGCCGTCTTCGCCAACAAGGAAGTTGTAGCCGATATCCCACCAGCCCCGATCGTCAAGATGGAGATCTTGGTAAGACCGAACGATCGCGGAGCACGATTCTTGATCCGTGCAGTACTTGGGTATGCCCCCGTGGTGGATCACCACGTACGGCGTTGGTGTCACCGGCAGTAGCTGGTAGTCCAGGCGCTTCCTGGCCTTCCATTCCTCCCGACTGACGATCCTCGGGCACTCTGCGCAAAGTCAAAATATCCGTTCATCGTTCACAACGGGAGAAAGGAAACAAATGGTTGATCTCGTTTACGTTGTCGATGCTATATTTACTGTTGTTCAAGTGAAAAGATAATAGCTGTATGCATTTTATCGTTAATTTGTACTACAGAAGTGGTTCCTCTAAATATTTCATTATGCAATGATAGTCATGAGAAAGAGACGTTTCTCTTTTAGGCGCATATCAATAGTTGTCATTTAAAAAACTTATCTCACGTGAGGCATTTAGGGCTATATTAATAGTCATTATTTGAAACTTTCCTCAAATGAGATACTCAGATGTGAACTTTGATAGTTACATATGAGTTTCTCAACCGAAACATACAAATTATATGTGTAATTTTCACGATTAATATAACGTTACATATATTACGCAATTCGGATAAAAACTCAGATTTAATTCCAAATTCAGATCTGAGTCTCACGTAGGACTAGTAATGACTATTGATACGCGCCTCAGCACGTGATAAAGCGAAGCTACGAGATCATTGCTCGGTTTTTGGAGAATGCATTAATTATCGCTGCAAATCGTCAGATTGTCATCGCGGCACGATTGACATCTTCCACATCATCATTGGCGACATCGAAAGACTTTTGACGAGCATAAATCACGCGCCAGAAAATGAGTGCCAGAAAATGAGTGCCAGAAATACGCTCTTATAAAATGCGGACTTATGATATTTTACTCGCGGCTCGTGAGTCAGCTAACGAGTCGGTAAACACATTTTCAACAATTAGTTGCGCAATTGCGAACGTATCCCTGTCGCGCGGAATAATATTCTAGCCGTGAGATACGCGATCGCCGGGAGCCGTGAAACAATTTCGACCTGACAGATACTGTCCTCTGCGGATGGAAACTTTTATGAGAAAACTATCGGTTGGTCAAGAGGAGGGATCGTCAAATGTCGATCATTTTATCAAGCTGCTTAGACTTCATCTCACATGATCCTTCCTATTTCTTCCTGATCAAAAAGTATCGATTGTATATCTTCGCGCCCAACGTGAACTCGTAAAAAGTTTATGAAAAGCTGTTTTTAAATTTATATTTTCGACGCTAATTACATTTCCTATTGTTCAAATAAAACAAGTAATAGCCGTTGGGTACCAGTAACATTATAGTAGTATATTTATTACAAAGGCAGTTTTCAGTAATGAATTCAATGGAGATTTCCACTTTTCGCGCGGGAGTAAAGATACATGATCGATATTCTCAGGATTTTCATCGTGTACATCAACTCATTGATGTCAATTTAACAGTCAATGGAGCTCGATAAGTTTCCAAGGTTATTTTCAGCTACACTGAGACAAATTCTACTATAAAAACATTCAAATTCCGATAAAACATCAAACGTATATTTCCGATCAAGTTCCGATCAAATTTAATCGGGTACTTCCGACCATAATGACATTTCAGATAAACCGATCAAATAATTACGAACAGATATTTCTTACCGGGAGTTTTCTGATCGGATATAAATTTTGATCGCGGAATTTAACCCAGATGGTTAAATCGGATTCATGATTGGAAATATCCGTTCATTTTTTATTATACTGTATATTACAGTGGCCTTTGTCATACAAATCAGTGTCCGAAAATAAAGATTCGCGAAAATCCCACGTTCTTTTTTTACATGGGGAATATACGTTGTAATTTTTGTCGGCATTGGAGTCTCGCAAACAGGTTCCCGAAACTCGTCGTCGGTGACTGCGCATTCGTGCATATTATTTCCCGTCGCGAAGACGTAAGAATGATTAGCGATTAGCACTGCGACAGAATTTCTTGTTCGCGACTCGGATGAGTGTCGACACGATATATGAGCGTTATATGAGCCAGGCATTGTAACGCGATCAGAAAATTGAGCATCCCACGTCAGCGATGGCACCCTGACACGGCAAGTTTGAAGCTGGTCGGCTATGACGTCGTGCATTTATTGCGACTATCGGTACTTCTAGCCGGACTTTGCTGTGACGATTAAATAATTTAATTTCCATGCGGATGACTCACGACTCAGTCGAGTGGATGTTAATGAGCATTTGAACAGTCGCGAAACTCTTTGAATTCGCCGATGGCTGGGCAAACGCTGAAATTTCACGCGGACTTTCGCGTTTCGCGCTATCTCGCGTACGGTATTTTCATACACATCGCGGAGTCATTATCATTCACAAGAAACATAACAGACTACAAATAATTATTCGTCAAAGAAGTGTTAGTAGATTGTTATCTGATCGATAACAAAAAATAAATAAAAATAGTGAGCACTTTTCTTTCGGCCGTGACTCCGAGTCATGAGTAATCAAGAGAAGCACTGAAGCATATCCACATAAAAACGTCGGTTTCGACAAATTACGTCAGTGTTCATAACAACACAAGAGTCTGTTCTTTAATGACATGACACTTGCTTCGAAGTGGCACATTAAACAAAGTTATATTTTAAACACGTCGTGTGCATCATCTCATAAACGTCAGTCTGCGTCTCCTCTATCGGTACTATCAAGTTCATCAAGTCTCGTAAAGTCTCTCTTGACTCGGGCGTTTTAATTTAGAAAAATTCCAATTTCATCGCGAAATCGTGAAAATTCTCAAAGTGGCTTACCGGCGCGGTTTGCACGTTGGACGGGCGAGGCGAGGACCGTGTGCTCGAGGAGGACGCCGAAGAGGAGCAGCAGGATGCTCGATGCGGGCGCGACGAGATGAGAGGACGATCTCATGGTGATTGACACCGTTATACACAGCGCGTGTGAAATGTGTGAACTGGACAGGCGTCGTGTTACCGCGTCCGCTTTTAAACGAAAAACCGAACGCGACCGGGAAGTCCCTCGTGGAAGCCGCGGCGTTCGAACAACCCGTTTGGTCCCTTAACCCTGTCCCCTCTTCTGCACGTTCACGCGACGATTCACAATGACGGTGCCGACGGCGACAGTTACGATGACATGGAGGAGGAGAGGAGCAGCGACTCCCCTCGTGTCGTCCGAAATCTAGTGACTTCTGCTGTCGTCTTTCCACGACCGTGAAATGCGGAAGGGCGCGGAATGCATGATAAGAAATCGAACAGCGCGCGATAAGGTGAACGTCGATAGCTCCCGACGATGTCTGATATCCGGAATATCTTTTGCGAATAATATGCTTGTCCTCCGAACCGCGCTTCGAGATTATCTCGAAGTTCTAAGAATATACGTCGGTCAGTAATTAATTCTGATTTTTGTTAATTCTGAGAAAATATGTTTAATTAATAAATATGTCTAATTAATAAATATGTCTAATTAGTAAATATGTCTAATTAATGTATCGGACTTTCAAAACTTTAGTCGCTTTCGTGATTCGTAGATTGACAAGCTTGTGATGTTGAGGAAACTACAGATTTGCAGAAATATTTTTATTTCGCTCTTTTGTCTCATTAACTATCTTAGAGTTTGCATTTATATTTGCGACATCTGGTATCCGGAACATCTTTTGTGAATAATATGTTTGTCTCCCGAGCTCATCTCAGTTGATTCTAAGGAAATATGTCGTTAACAGTTGGCGTATTGGACTTACGAAACTTCAGTCGCCTTTATGATTAATAGATCGAGAAACTTACAATGTTGCGGAAACTATAAATTTTCGGACATTTTTATTCCGATTTTTTGTCTTGTCTTGTCATCCTAGAGCTTATATTTTGCATAAAACATGCGTAATATGCTACACGGAATCTAATAACGAGAAGATGAAATCATCGTCGAAAGGATAAAAGATTCAAATGTTATTTTAATCCGGCATGTCGGCTAATTCTTCAACAGCCACGGCAAGCAAGATTCGCATTATGCGTCCGATTGAGGTGCGCGAGTTTGTCAAGAAGAATAACAAGCGTCGACATAATGAATGGACGAATTATCGTCCGTTCGACGGTGATTTTACGATAGCGCCTTCCTTGTTCATGACAGACGCCGGACACTTTTGTTTACCCGTTGACAGCCGTCGACTAATTGCTTCCTGCGACCATTTGTTATTTAACGTAACGACGCGGCGAGTCGTTTCGGCCGAAAGATTGCGACTCCGCTTTCCGCATCGTTAATTTGCCCTGATCGACCTGACGTGCGGAAACGTTTTCCTTTTTCAAGTTAATGCGATTTGGCGCAAGACTTGCGGTCGAATTCACGAAACACGCCTTTGTTGCTTTCGATGATAGTGATCCCGGAAACGCGGGCGCGCGAAGCGATGCAGCGCGATCATTATGTGCAAAAAAAAAAGGAGTAGAAGTCACGGTTTCCTGAAAAAATTCGCGATAAAATAGCGAGTAGTTGACGCAGGTGCGGGCGATGACGGCACTATCAAAATAACGAAGAAGGGACGCGCGATTCTCGAGGAACTGAGAAACGAGCGATTGCGATCGGCCGATTGTGCGAAATCGCGATAAGACCTACATATTCGTTGATGTAATATAAGATGAGCTAAGCAAATCGTGCAAGTCACATCGCGATATGAAGAGAAAAAGAGAGAGAGAGAGAGAGAGAGAGAGAGAGAGAGAGAGAGAGAGATTGTGATTACTAGATTATTTTTATTATATAATGTATTATATTATGTAAAAATGAATACACGTGATTACATAACGTTGCAAGCGCGCGCGCTTGACGAGTTTAATGCTGACAAACTGTGTCGATATATATATACTACAGAATATCCTATCTCTGGCATTGCAATTTGCATGTATAAATGTTGGTATTTAAAAAAATTAAAATATCGTGTAATTTTTATCTCTTGAGCTTTATTTTAGTGTTAGAAATTACCATATTTTATACTAGATGTCGCGACTATGTCCAAGGTGGGAGAAACGTCAGTGGTTCCGCAGATTTCTGACTTACCGTTGTAGAAGTATTAAAATGTTGTTTGACGATGTCTTACATTATAACTAATATTTTTCATTTTATTAACCGTGTAACTTCTCAGTTTTGTGAGCATTTTTAAAATTCTGTATGAAAAAATGTTTAAGTTCGGATTTGCAAGAGATACGGTTGATCGTGACGAAGGTATGGATTATTTTAGCAGAAATATCTCAAGAGATCCACGCGTGCATGTCGGAATTTGAGGTTAGAGTACACAATCGATATTCCAACGCGCGAAAATTTAAACAAGTCATTGCTCACGAAGTATTCGTGCACTCAGAAAATTTCTATTATTTTAATGATTTTAGAGGCCGGTGAAAAGAAGGAGAAATTAGCATGGATTCCTGCATCAAAGCTGCAAATAACATCTGAACAAATTGAAGAGAAATATGAAGGCGATTATTGTACAGAGACGAAAGTATTTCCTGGATATAATCTGAGATTAATTCGTTTCGATAAAATAATGGAAAATTTTATTAGTACATGGAAGCAAAACCAGCAGAATATCGTTGAGGCAGAGCTACAACATTCCGATCTCATTCCGGCGAAATATGAAGGTGAATTTGAGATTCAAAGTTGACTATTCCTTCGGTAAAAATTCAATTGTGTTTCGTTTCTTTTACAACATTGTAATTATCCACATCTCTAATATTTACTATTAAAAATTTCTATTTAAGTAAAATTTATTAAAAATTATGTACGTATATGTATGAAACTGTTTGAAACTGTTTGCTCAAATCCCTGAAGAATGAAAGATTCGTTGTACAATTAAGGTGGCTTGAAAATATGGGAATGCACCTTCGATTTGGGTAAGTATATACTGAAAGAGGAAATCGAGTTGAAGGATAAGCTCGTCTTGGACTTAGGATGCGGTGCGGGATTAACTGGCATTCTCGCTCTTCTCAAGAATTCCATAGTTCACTTTCAAGATTACGTTCGTATATAATTTGCAAGTAACGTGCTGCAAATAGAGGAAATAATGATGTTGTTTTTTTTCTTTAGAATGCGGAAGTTCTAAGATTTTTGACTGTACCAAACGTGCTGTTGAATTTCGACGATCGCACGAGCGTATCAACTAGATGCGAGCTTTATGCCGGAGACTGGGAGTCCTTCGCAATGTTGTTCGATGATGACGAGAATAGAAGATGCGATTACATTTTTACAAGCGAGACGATCTACAATCCGGATAATTACAGAAAACTACACGACGTTTTTAAGAAGAGGCTGAAAATCGACGGTGTCGTGTGAGTGCATGAATCGTCGACGAATTTCTTATTCTTGTACAAATAGTTATAAAGTAGATATGGTTCTTACTTAGATTTGTCGCCGGAAAAACTTATTATTTTGGCGTGGGTGGTGGAATGAGGCAATTCGAGAGTTTTGTGCTGAAGGAGGGATACTTTGACATCGAGACAGTTTGGAGGAATCAAGATGGTGTGATTAACTATAAATATATTTTCTTATTCATTAGCTCATTGAGATAACGATTGTGTGTTCGTTTCAGGAGTGAATCGTGAAATATTGAAACTCACGAGAAAGACATGTTAATTAAGGAACTTGCATCTTTACTGCATAAAACAAGATTCTTGTCTTGAAGCTATATATTACATGATTCTTTCGACGTACATTATTGTCTTCATGGAAACACGAGGTATTCGTTGCAGTAATTAATATTGCCCGATTTCTCGCAGAGGAACATTGCGAGAGTAAGCTAATTATTCATCATCCCTTTCGGTCGTATATATATCATTCAACTTTTTATTTTCTTTTAACGATAATAAATACCGTGTATTTTTTATGGTGACAGTCTTTCGTAAACCCAACCATCCTCTCCTTCATGCACAAGGACATTGTCAACTTTCTCATTCGCTTTCGGACGTCTGAAGCGTATTCTGTCGTGAAGACGATCGTCCTGGCCTTGCCAGAATTCTATGGAATGTGGCACAACAAGATAACCACCCCTAAAAAAAAGAGGTCTCATTTGGATCTAGAAAGCGACATAAAAATATATTTACACTCGATGTTTTGCACTTGAAATAAATAATAAAATAATCGGTGCTTGCATTCTGATTTGATAATTAGTTGTTAATCAAGATTAAGAGATTCTTGGTCCGGCTTCCGGGTTAGTGCTACGTCCTTCATAAATTAATTTTCGACGAACATTCTAGTTCACTTCATTAGAAGACTTTTAGCAGAAAAACAATATCTGTTGAATGTTTACGAAACTTCGAAAATAAATCTATGAAGGAAGCGATCTAGTCGAAAATATAGTCGCGTAGCTTGCTGTAAGCTGGTTATAGCTCATCTGGACTTCTTCTGAACGTTCCAAGTGGGCCATATATAATCCTAGTCATACAATTTTTTTTCATAATTAACTCTTATATTAATTGAGTTATAGAGTATATATGCGAATTTTAATTCTGAAAAAAAACAAGTTTCTTTCCGATTGGAAATTCACTTCTAATCTTAATCAGATTGATGTCAATCAGTTATCTGGTTTATGTAAGAAGATGCCATTCAATCCTGATACGTCATACAACGCTGTGTGACATTCAGAATCTTAATAAGGATAATTAGGCTCTTATTAGTAATTACGACTCAATAACATTATTTTATACAAATTTATACAATAACATTATTTAATATTTTATACAATAACATTATTTAATCTAAATAATTGATTAGGACCAATTTGATCAGAATTATGGGATAAATTTACAGTCGAGTTAGTGCATAATAAAAACATACAAAGTTAAAAAATATGTGTCTTATAATCTCCTTGTAAAAAAGTTTCAAAAAAACTCCTTTAATTCACTTCCACAAATTATCTAGAGTTCTTAAGAAATTATCGCTCTACTTACCAGCAATCCGGTCTTTTAGTTTGACCTTCTGGAAACTGCGCGAGAAGTTTGTTTTTTTCCGCAATGAGACTGTCTCTGCTAGCTACCACGCTGCTCTGCTTGCTGGCCGCAGCGCTGATCTGACTTTCGTACGGCCGGCTTTGAAAATAATAATCCGAGTTTTCCGTTGACGTCTTCTCCGCGATCCCTTCGATACGCACCTACACATGTGTGCATGTGAAAAACGGTTGAAAATCAGAAGAATAAAATATCACGATGATGATCACAAAGAAAAAATGAATTAAAAAGTAATTGCGGAAAATAATTTAACCATTAACGAAAAAACAAATACGTACGCTTCGTCGAAGCGGCTCCCAGTAAAAAGTGAGTGCGACGTGTGGATTTTCAGCCTGAAAACGAATTGGCTTTAATCTTTTCCTAAATTTGCACTACACGAATTTGCCGCACGAATGCGGAACTTACTATCTCGCGGCCCTTCCTGCTGTTGTAATTCGTGTAGAACGTGAAGCCTTCAGTGCCGAAACTCTTCAACAAAACTGCGCGCACTGACGGGACACCGTCTCTGAGAAAAGAATCGTATATTCACACATCACGTTTACACTAATGAAAGTCATGTTAATTATCGCGTTTTTCACGATTTATTAATAGGCGCCGCGACTTTTATTTTTATCTCGAGTGAGGACAGCACTTTGGTTGATAATTCATAAATTATATTACACGAAAAAACAATTTCAGTTTAAGCAATAGATTAATCAATCAGACAGGAATTCGGGGACGCGAAACGATATTTGTTATCGCGACTGAAAGTATAAAAGTAGGTCTGAAAGATTGTGTTAAAACTCGCTTGAGATAACTGAGAACATCTCTGACTGAATAAATATCTAAAAATATCTTTGTTCCTCTCTCTATGACCGAGTCTTTTCTAGTCTTTAGATAACAATGAAACAAGTTTTTCTCATGTAGATAAGAATCCGAGAGAAAATATTACCTCGTCGCTGTTCCGATGAGTACTGCGTTAGGCTCCAGAATTTGCGAATTATTGCATGCCTCCTCAAACCATGCTTTGAACTGCGTGATTGGCTCCTTGCTCACCAGGTAATCCTCTGTGAAGACCTCGCTTTTATCTTTGTATTTAATTCGCATACCTGCGCAAAAAAGTGAGTATAAGTTAAAGATTGCAGCTCGTGAAAAATGATACTCGAGAATTTAGGAGCATTCCAAAGCATTTCTTTAATAAACAATTTTCAATTCTAATTATTAATTTTATATATATATATATATATATTAGTTATTTATATATAATTACAATTATGTTAATTATGTTTGTGCAACTACAGTGATCTTATGTGACTTTGCATGTCTGTGTGTGTGATTATTAATAACTTATGTATATGTGATTATTAGTAGCTTATGTGTGATTATTAGTAAAATTGGTTTTTTAGAAAGTCTTGAAACGTCTTTGCTGTCTTTGCACATACTCACATGTTTAACATCCCTCAGAGTTCCTCTAGTCAGAGTTAGGACAAAGCATAATGATTCTTAGTTAGTCTGCATTGTGTCTGCTATATTTAGAAGTGATATATGTGGGAATGAGAGAGAAGCTCTAAACTGACATAAGGTCTAGTGCATGTATGTTGCAATAGTGCCTTAAGCAGAAAACCCAGAGAAAAAAATAACAGAAAAATAGAACATCTAACGTGTCTGATACTTGTGTTACATTTTGTTTTGTATATTGCTATAGGGTTAGTTTATGTGTTGCGTAACATAAAGTTGTCAAGTGAGGTAGCATAAAACACTACGGCAATACACATATGTTAGTCTTGATGAAGCACGATGTAGCTCAATCTTTTCTTTTCCACAAATAGCAGATAATGTCCTTACTCTGACTCGTGGAACTTTAACAATCCTTGACTTCTTGTGCCATCTGCACTGTGATCCATCATTTCCATCACCATCATTATTTCCATTTCTTAATCTGCGTTCTATGTTTACTCTTCTGTTTCTCGTCATGACACAAATAGAAGCTTGTTAAGCTACGTTTTACCAAACCAATTGTATCGATTGTAGTGATTTTTACCTGCTAAATTCACGGTGTCAGCTCCTGGTTTAGTCGACATGGTGGCGCAAGCACATGCGCCTGACTTGCGTGTGATAACACAACTGATCGATTTCGAACACGTACTGTACGTGACGTACATACATGCTCTTACGCAAACACATGCTCCAAGCGTATGCATTAGTGGAAGAAACATTATCACAATGCTATAGATCAGCTAACTACAGATATCTGTAGGCCTATCTTATAACTTTTAACGACAGTTATCATTGCGCAAATATAATATATGGTAGAAAATCTGTGCAACGATACGCCACGTTAGTGATATTGTCGTTAAAAAGTAATAAAATAAGGCTACTGAAAGGGTTTTTATCGAGTCCCACCATCGTAATGAATCATCAAGTAGTGAATGTTTGCTGTACAGTCAGTGTTATGTGTGCTGTACAGTCGGTGACACAAATCCATTGTACTTTGCATCTGATTGGTATATATTTTTGAATTTAGAAGATATGCTAATTAGAACTTACTGAGTGTTCAGTAAGCGTTTCTTTGCAAGCGTTCCATGCCACACAAATGCGCACATTTGTAGAAAATGTGCGCCTAATGCGTAAAACAGGATCGCAATCTAATATTGGATGCACTTATTAGGGCCTGAGCACAGACTTTTGCGTAATGTAAAAGCATAATGTATAACACATAAGGGAATCAATCAATTATAGTCCTTCATTTTCATCCTGGGAAGAATTATGATTGGTTGATTTCCTTATGCGTTACGCGAAAGTCTGCGTTCTCGTCCTTAAATTGAACGAATACAGTTTAGTCTTGCAAAATATAAGATTGAGTCGGTGAAAATAATTAGAGCGTATTATTCCCGACCTACAATAGATGTAGTAAGCTTTAAGCTTTAAAAAATTGACGAATTACAGTCGATTATTCTCCTCAAATTTGACTGTGATTGGTCAATTTCTTAAAGCTTAGGGCTTAAATCACCTATTGTAGATCGGGACTTATTGGCGACGATTTTAAAAACATTAGGAGTGTAAAAACAGCCTTACATATGAAATAAACAATCGATGATGCATTAACTCTTTATTGTACGAATCTTGTTTACAAATCAATCAGACGACAATTATTTAGTCAGCAGTTACAGCCAGGTGCACCATCGAAAGTTATGCATCGTCGTGTGTGCCACAAAGCAACTCCAGACAACACAACCGTTTGAAATGCATCTTAGGGACTATTAAAATATGTCTTATGGCTTCTGCACACAGAACGCGGTAGTGCTTGCCGCGCGGCGGAAATTCGCGTGACAGCCAATCAATATTGCTTTTCCGTAAGAGCTAGAAGGTTATTACGGAAAGCAGCATATTGATTGGCTGTCGCGCGAACTTCCGCCGCGCGGCAAGCATTACCGCGTTCTGTGTGCAGAAGCCATTAGGGTGCGATCCAACAACCGCTACAAATGCTGCGCAGCGTTTCTTCCTCTTGTTCTATTCCTCGGATTCGAATGAAGAAAGAGAAAGAAGTAAAAACGCTACAAAGCATTTGCAGCGTACCGTACCTTTACTCTTTTTAAATGTTTGTAAGAGGTTTCTAAGACGTGTTTCAAACACTCGTCTAGTTTGAAACATCGATTTCTATTTTGTGCTAAATATTCCAAGTGCGATCAAGCATCTCTAGCTTCAGCGCAATAATATACCGACTGTAAAAGTTTACTTCTTAGATCTGTGAACTTAGATCTTAAATATTTACAAAACTGACAAAATAGATCTAATTATGTCATATAAATATAAATGTCAATTCCGTAATCCCTATATGAATCTTTCTCTCTCGGCCAACTTTTCGACCTTTAATTAATTCAATTAAACTTTTCGATTATCGTCGAGCATATCGACAAAATAGATCTGTTCTTTTTAGCTGAATTAGATTGCACTTTTCGCTCCTTTATGCATATTTTTACCAAAAGTTGATTAAACTTGAGTTCAATTCTTTGTTTGAATAAAGCGCAAACTCAAATTAAAGTTTAATGGACATCGATAGAAACGGGCTCAATAAAGTGAACAAGTACACAACTCAGCGTTGAAGAGAGAAAGAACGAAGTTGCAGCGCAACACTTCAGTTAAAAGGAACAGGCCTAATTACAATATATATCGCTGCTTCGACGTTGATGTGACGATAGATGCGAATATTCGAGATCGTTATTAGACACTTAAACTCCTATCGGCAGTGAATTGTTCGGCGTGATTAGAGGCACTTGAATCATCCCGCCGTTTTCCGTCTCGACTTTCGTGCGCTTGAAGTGCGCGCTAACGCCGTCGGTGGCAGCAGTTGTCGAAATGCGCGGCAAGGTGGTGACGTCAGGAGTGAGCTCGCCAATTGTAACGGTCCGCGGCGGTTTCAAAATTTGCTCGATTTTCGCAGCACGTCCTCTCGAACGGCGAGTGTGGTTTGCTGTGGCGTCGCCGGTTTTCTGTAAGTATATCATACGATTGTTTCTCGCATCGTTGTTGGCCGGCGTCATTCGCGTTCGTAGTCGTCGTCGACGTGTTCTCGTGGTAGCCGTCGTCGTGCTATCGTTAGCCTCGATCGTCGTCGTGCCGGTGATGCTCGTCGGTTTCTCGATCGTTCTCGGCGTTGTCTCGTTCGTGCGACGATTTCCGCTGTTGTCCGCGGACGCGAGCGAATCCGTACAGTTTGGAGGTGGTTCTCGGTGCAAGTACGTGATCGGCCAGTGTCTGCCGTAATAACTAGGATCATGACGATCGTTGCCGCCATCCGCGGTATGTACGGAGGGTCGCGGGCTTGGGAGGTACGGGAAGTACTTCTCGCTACATGGCCGCCATTGATCTTCCGAAGCGCCGACATAGCACCTAAATAGCGAATTTTTTATGAGAAATAATTTATAAAAGACAAGTGTAGGGACGGCTCGCGGAGTAGTAGAGTAGTCGCGAAGTAGTCGCGGAAAGTCAGGATAAAGGCGGTGAATCCGACAAGTGTCGGCAGTGATGAATGTTTACATCGGGTCATTGCTAAATTCGTAAAAATTATGCAAATTATTTCCCGTTGCACGGCCGCCATTGGTGCTTCGAAACGTCGACATAGTGCTTAATTTATAGCGAGGAATTTTACACAAGATGTCTTCCTTGTTGGTAGGAAAAGCGCGGTAATTCCCGGGAAAGGCGTGAAATACCAAAAACAATGGAGTGAACAGTAACGGTCGAGCGAGGAATCCGACAAGTAGCAGAAATATTAAGTATCAGGTAATTATTGAATTCGTAGAAGTTAGAAAAGTTATATTTCTTGTTGCACTACTAATGTCTCGAAACGTCGATATAGTCCAAATACCGAATCTTGAAAAGTTTTCTCTTAGATTTTTTAGAGAAGAATGCGCAGTAGTTCATGGAAAAGCCGTGATAGAAACCAAGGATAAAGAAGTAAGCAGTAAATAATGGATTAGGAATGCAATCAGTTTCAGCAGTGGTGAGTGCTTGTATTGAATTGTTATCGAGTTTGCATGATAACAAGAAATTCCTCCATGTATAGTGGCATTTTTGCTTCATAATGCTCACATAATATCTGAATAAAGAATTTTGCAATTTTGAAAAATTGTCTTATTTGTTTCTAGCAGAAGAGAAAAAGCTTGTAGGAAAACTGCAGAAGACAAAGAACAATATAGCAGACAATGCAGACAAGTTTCACCAATAGTAAGTGTTTGCATTAAATTGTTATTAAATTTGCAAAATGTACAAAAGATTTTTTATTCATAGCTATCATTTTTGTTTTAAAATATACCATATAACCAATAATAATAGATTAAATAATAATAATATATATTAATATAACATTTAAACAAATTTTGCATGAAATTGTCTCGTTTGTCTGTAGGGGAAAATAATTCGCCAAGATGGCGCAAAATACTAAGGACAATGGAGCAGGTAGCAATTGAAGTTAAGAATACGACAAATTTTAATAGTAGTGAGTATTCGTATTAAATTATTGTTAAATTTGTAGAATATACAGAAGATTTCTTAATGCATGGTCATTATTTATGCTTCAAAATGTCCACATAACTTCTAACACTTAACAAATTTTGCATAAAAGTTGCTTTTTTTATCTATAGGAAGATAGAATGTGTGAATTTGCAGAAAAGTTACGAAAGACCAAGAATAAAGGAGAAAGTGGCATCTGATGGATTAGAAAAGCAACAAGTGTCAACATTGGTGAGTGTTGTCATTGAGTTTTCAGAAGTTATGAAAAAAAATATTTCTCATTCAGTAGTTTAGTAGTACGTTATTATTTTTTCGGAACATCAACGTATTTAATATTTTTCTTTAGAAATTTTTGTTTTTTGTTTTCAGATAGAGAAAGTACAAAATTTGGCATAGTCTCGGGGGAGATTAAGGATAAAGAAGCAGATGATATTTAGTGGGTTTCGGAATACTGCAGGTATTTGGTGAGTGTTGTCACTGAGTTGTTATTAAGTTTGTATAGGGCGATCAGTGGTATGACTTGTTTTTGCGTGCTCATTGCGGGAAAAACTCGTTTTTATGCCATTGACTTTCAGTGAAGAATATTTTTCTCGCGTCTAATATGTCTAATACTCACTACGATTTAAAAAATTAAAATATATAGGTGCTATAATGCTTTTATGTGTGTCGTGATAAAATAGTGCTATGATATTATTTATAACAATGTACCATGGGTAATTATATCCTTGCGAGAAGCCGCAATGATGAGTCGGTGCGCAGCAATAATCCCAGTTACCGAAATCACTTCCTTCGGTCTCGCAGACCCAAAATCCGGCAATTTTATTCCTCTCGCACTTTGTGCCTTTTTTACACGGGTAACCGTTTACCGTGTAATAACGGAAAGTTGAATGTTCATCAGCTAGAGTGAAATAAAAAAATTAATAAATCTAAAGTCTAATAAACCTCACGGAAATTATTATTTCGTTAATAATATCGATTGTTTTAAAATCTTGTAGCATAAAATAATTAATAATAATTATGATCGTAAAGTCGACTCACGATAGAAAGATCCATAACTGACTCCACCGGGACGAATACCGTATCCAAATTTGTCACCGTAAGTGTTTTGTCCGGGACGAATACCGTATCCAAATTTGTCACCATAAGTGCCGTGTCCGGGACGATACGGTTTGATCGGGTCGGGCCTATCGAGATCATATGGTCTCGTGCCGTGATGATGACCGCTCGGTTTCGGTATCGTGAAGAAAGGTCTTGGTTCAGGATAAGTATCGTCGGGCATCGAGCTCGGATAATCGGCGTCTGAGGGGCGATAGTTAGGTTGCAATGGACCTGGAAGAAGCGGCCTCATTGGACCTGGACCGCCAAACACATGATCATCGTCAACAGAGTAGCCGGTGACCACACACTGAGGGTCAAGGTCCTTCCAGGCGTACATAACGTGATTGTCGTCGTAGATGTAATCCAAACCAGGCCGTAAGTCTCTTATTGGTACATCACTAAGTAGACAATTTTCTTCTGTACCATGAGTGGTAAGCCTGCAGACCGAAGGAAGTTAACGCTATATTATTCACATATCTCGAGAAAGTAAAAGTTATCACTGATATAAATTCGAAATCTTCAAGTTAATTATCAAAATGTCATTTTATTATTTTCATTTCATTTAATATACTGAGAGAAAAATGTTTGGTATTTGTAATTATAAACATATAAAGAAATAATTACTATAAATTATGACCAAGACAACCATTTTTTAGTCAATTGCACTATAATTTTAGTGATAGTAACTTTATATGCATGTTACTATTACTATCTTCGTGTTGGAACAACCAAAAAATATAGTTGGGTTCAATTTGGTGCTAACTATATTTTTTAGTTCCAACACGAAGATAATAGTAGTGACATGCATGTAAGGTTACTATCACTAAAATTATAGTGCAATTAACTAAAGAATGGTTGTCTTGACCATAATTTATAGTAATTATTTCTCTGTGATTATAGTTATAAATACCAAACATTTTTCTCTCAGTATAGTAAATTGAATTCATGCAATTACAAATTACAACTAACGTTAATTGTGTACGCATTTTCATTACATTGATCTAAAATATAGTAAAATTCAAGATAGTATTCAAATTTCTCTCCTTATGAGAGTATACTCACTTGTAGCTGTAAGATAAACAAGGAATAGAATCGCTTTCTCTCATCCTCGAGCATTTTTGCCGACAATTCTGCTCGGAGTTTACATACGTTGCCAAGAGCACGGCGTAGGGTGTCAATTTGCAGGGTTTATCATACCCAGAATAGCATACTGCAATAAAATGTTACCAATGAAAATTAATAATTATGGAATTACGTCCACGACTATATGAAATAATGATACTAAAATTATTTTTAAAAAAATATTGATTCTAATATAGTGCTATATAAAATATTTCCGATGAATATGTCCATATGTAGCTTAATATTTATTGCATGTACTTTCGTCTTCATGTGATTGCTGCTTGCCACTAAATCGCCCCGTATTAAAAAATGGGACAGAGTAAGGATGACATCCCCTGCCGAAACTGCCTCTTTCATATAATTCTGCGCCGTCCATATCCGGCATATTGCTAGGATTAATATCCTGCGACTGCCAGTCGCTCAAGTAGCAATTCGTCAGGCTGTCTCGTCGTCCTTGATCCAGTCCGTATCTGAAACGTATCACAATATGCAGAGTATAGGTCTGTTCTTTTTAGCTAAATTGCCTGAACTATTGTACAATAAATCACAGTGAAACAAAAAATATTTGTCTCACTCTAACTTATTGCATTATTGTGCACTAGTTCAGACAGTTCAGTTAAAAAGAACAGATCTTAGCACACATATTATTTTGCTGATAACATTTAAAAGTATATTGAGAATGTTGCATGATTTTACTATTATTATATATGTTTTCTATATATTTAATACGATAAGAAAAACACGTCACGCGCCAAGTAAACGCGCGGAACTAGACGTAAGGCTGATCGTATATTTTTACGCGACGCCTCTAGTTCATCGGAGATAAAATTATAATTATTATATGTATCTGCATTATCTGCATGTGTATAATGTTGAATATATTCTGTATTAAGATATGCAGAATAACATGCTACTTGAATGCCGCATTATTATATTTTACTGTATGCTTTGCATTATTGAACAACGCGATACTTACTTGAACGCAAAGCTCCTGCATGTAAAATCTTGTGCTACTGAGCACTCTACTTCACACTCTCCTAGACTGTCAACTATTATCGATTTTCTAACGACATCGTCCGGCATTCCGAATCCGCTTCTGACCCTCCAAAAACACTCTAGAAAAGTTGTACAAAACTCCTCGTGACTTTTGCGAATAATATCGGGTAAAATCGAGAAAGACACTGTTCTCGTTTCCTTTTTTTTCTACCTCTTTTCCATAGTTTCCCCTCGCGAGTTTAGTTGTTACCAGAAACACAAAGCGGAACGTAAAACGTATGGCAACGTAATCAGGGCAGTGGTGCAACGCTCGGGCCGACAAAATATGCGTTAGATCGTTCGCTGCAAGTTACCTTTTTACCTTGCAAGTAAAATTTTGGGGAACGGATAAGAAATACTTTTGGATCTTTTTTTCTTTTTCTTTTTTGATGAAATTACATTCGAATTAAAGCAGATTGAAAGCGAAATCGTTTCATTTGAACAATTATGCCGACCATAATATAATTATACCATCCGGAGGATGTTGACTCTGTCCTCTCTTCGTGCCGCAAGTTCTCGAATTGGCGATCATAGCGTAAATGTCGTAGTCGCGGTCCGGTTCGAGGTCGGTGTAGAAATTTAAATCTTTGTACGAGACGTCACTGAGGAGGCAATTGTCCGTGGGATCCGTAGGTGCTACATTGTACCTGTCCGTCAATATTAAATTACGTCGTACAGTCGAATTATTTTTTCACAAATATACTTACACACACATTAAGGATAATTAGCATATACCTGTAACTGAAGCTCATGCAGATGTAGCTTTTCTCATTAACGCACAGGCTCTCGCATTGGTCTAGATTCGCCGTTAGGTAGGTTTTACGAACGACTCCTCTGCCGAGTCTGAATCCCGCGCCGGCTCTGACGGAGCATTCGTCCGTCTTTCCGACACCGCCATAGAGCGAATCCTGATCGGCCGGTATGTAACTGTCGCCGTATCCGAATGCACCGCCGTAATTGTAAAACTCGCCGTAGAAGTGCTCGCTATCGTAGGGTTGCGGTGATTTAGGCCGTGGTTTCGGGTAGTACTTCGGTATGTCGAACTTGCCGCCTACGTAATTCGTGTCGTAGCCGTAGGAACCGCCGTAAACGGCACCGTAAGAACTCCAGTCGCGACTCGGGTCCTTTCGATGCTCAGGCAGATAGGGACCGATCTCGTTTGTACCTACATTGCAACGTGACGAACGACACGTAAACGATAACGCGATTAAATCGTGTGTTTTTTTTTTTACATATTTATAACACATACACAGAACGATTTATTGAATCAAATAAATGTTTCTTTGGAATAGTCCAAACAAATTATTTGGTTGACACAACAAAACTATTTCTTTGGAACTAAGCCGCAAATAAATATTTTTATTGCATCAAACAAAATTTTGTTCGATTAATCAAAAAATTTGTTTGGACTATTCCAAAAAAGTGTTTATTTTATTCAATCAAATCGTTCTCTCTGTATATTGAGAGAGAAAATACCTAAAAATAAGAAATATTTATTCAACATTTAAAATCATTGTTTCTCATGAAAGCAATTGTTTATTCCACATTTAAATAAAAGAATTTAGATGTACTTCCCAATAAATATTTTTTCGATATCTTTTTCGAGTATACAAATAATTTATATTTGCTGTATTTTTACGTGCTTTTTCGTGTGGGACAATTTAAACGTGTGAAAATAATCAGCAAACTTTACCTATGTCGTGGGTGGGTCCGTGATCGATTCTTCTGTCCGGATATTTCGGGTACCGCGACCAGTTCCTGTCGTAGAAATCGTCGGCACTGGGTCGTCTAGGTGGAAACCGGCCGCTGTAGTCAAATCGATCTTCCGGTCTCGCTACCGGGTATCCGCCTCGTATCGAGTCTTGGCCGTCGGTATAACCCTTTTGACCAAATGTGTCGTCGTAGAGAACGCGATGAGGTTCTCCGTAGATTACTGGCGGTCGCCGATCGTGCTCCTCGTGTCTGTGATGAGGATAATTCAAAGGCCGCGGGATCTCGTTCGTAGGCCGTCGATCGAAATCCAAGGGTCGCGGGATCTCCTTCAGGGGACGTCGATCGTAATCCAAAGGTCGTGGCACTTCGTTCAGAGGACGTCGATCGGGCGTGTAGGGCCTTGCGTTAAATTTTCACGCGCATTAGAATCAAGGACGATAAATAAACATATTTAGCTTTACGCTTCAATAATCGCGCAATCATAAACTTGCGTAAATTGCAGTCGTGAAACGAACATTCTTCGCGTTGTTGTTGATTAACCAATTTCTGTGAAAATTAATTTACCGTCGATTATTTCTAATAAAGATTACTTATATCGATCGACTTTGAAAAATGTAACGTGATAATTATTATTACTAATTATACGTCGCAAGGTCTAGTCGTCTACTGAGAGAAAAAATAGTAGATCTAACTAAAAAGTTTTTTTGTCTCGACCATATTTTTTGTAATAAAATAGTATAGTATTAACATGCACATCACTAATATTATAGTGGAATTTAAGGCTCCTGGTCCCTCGCATTGTCTGTCTTTTTTTAATGACGTCAGAAGCGAGAAAATACATGCTAAAAATTCTTGCGAAATACGTTAAAATAAAAATATACATCCATAAAGTAACACTTGCAATCGATTAAACAAATTTGTAAGATATTCCGTAGCTTAATTTCCGTAGCATCAATAATTTGTCGTAAATTAACGTGACATAAAATTCATTTTCTTAACCTATTCTTCTATTTCTATTCAGATTAATTTACAATAAACTATTGATTGTTAGAGCAAAAGAAGAGTGCACGGAATATCTTACAAATTTGTTTAATCGATCGCAAGTGTTACTTTATGGATATATATTTTTGTTTCAATGTATTTCGCAACAATTTTTAACATGCATTTTTCCGCTTCTGACGTCATTAAAAAGAGATAGACAATGCGAGGGAGCCTTTATATAAAAATTATTTTTTCACATAATCTATATAGTAATATTTGATTGCAAATACCAAACATTTTTTTCTTAGTGTCATTAATACTCATTATTGATGACACTATGTGATATAAAGCGAAAGCGATTCGATTATTGATAGGCAAATGTTTAATTGCCGTACCTCGTTTCCGGTCTTCCGCTGGAAGGTACACCATAGGTCTGCGTAGGTCTAGACGGTTGATTCCACCAAGGTGGTCGCGTTCCAGCCGCGTTCGCCACGCAATTCGGGTCCTTCTCGTAATAGTCGCATTGAGGATCTGACACGAAGTCTCGATGGGGATCCATACGAGAGTACGGTACCGATGTCATCTCGCACATCCCTCTCTCTCCATGGCCGATGCGTCTTTTCGTGCAAAACCGTGCATAATTTTACCGATTGACACGCGAAAATTCATCGTACAGAGAAATTCGCACGTTCCGTCAATCAATCTCAAGCTCGACGATCGACGAATTATTATCGATTATAACAATTCGTTCGCGGGGTACGCTAATCGGAAAGTAGCAGTTACTTTTCCGACACGTGTGCGTGATCGTCTCTCGACGCAGAAGCGTGTCACAGATTACGCCGTGTTCAAATTGTCCGTGATGCAATCGCAATCGGCGCTGGGTCATGCATACGTACGTATTGTATTTTGCGCGTGCATTTGATGATACATACCCTAGATACATACGCGTGTGTACGGAAATGCGTTAAATCGCCGAACGACTCCAAGCGTGAATAATCGTCGTTAACTGTTACGCAGATTACGTTTTTGGTTATCTTGCTGGGGGATTTGACGAGAATTTTGTCTTACATCTTTGACGGAATTACTCTTGCAACGCTAAAAATTTCGTTTTCCTTTTTTGCTTTCAACGCGACGTAATAATGTAAGAAATCGCAATTTTCGCGTTTCTAAACTTCTGCCTAAAGTTTCGTGAAAGTAACATCTACCTGTAATTGAAACCCTCGCAAATGAAGAGCTTCTCATAGTCGCAAGCGCGATGGCAGTCCTCGATCCGCTCGCACTCGATGGCGCGTCTGACGTGCAGCTCCAGACTCTTTTTGCCGGACAGCAGCCTCCTGTAGCACGCTGCAAAACGAATTTTCAATTTGCACCTTCTGTCAATATTATTGTCTCCCCCCTCGCGAAACTTACGCGAGCACTCGTCTTCCACTATAATAATCGAGTCCGAGGCGGCTCGCTGGACAATCACTGCCAACACAAAGGTCCACAGCCGTCGTCGTCGTGCCGACATGATCCCCGTGTTCGTTCGATTACAAATTGTTTCGCGGGATGCACGTTGTAGCACCGGTCGAGCTCTCGCGCCCGAGATAGGAACGACGTGGTCGCGCGTTCGAGGCTTCGACGATTCTTCAACGTTTCGAGTTTTCCTTCGAGCCGCGATTCATTCTCACGATAACACGCCGTGAATCGCGGGGAGGCATGGCCATTTTCGTGGCCCCGGGGAAGGAAGGAATGTTCGCGTCAACGAGTCACGCCGTCGCGGTTCGCGCTCCGACACGTTCACGCGAAAAATGGCGCAAACTGAAAATCGCGCAAAAAGTAACGGAGAAATTACGGGCTCGCATCGTTTTATAGAAAAGTGAACGTTTCCGCGGGAATAGTGGGAGGAACTGCTCACACGTCGGGGGAGGGGTTTCAGCGTTACATGATCATTAATGATTCCACTTACTATAATTTTTGCTTGCTCACGGACACGCGAGCGCTTCATTCTCCCGACAAGCGTTGTTCTTTGGCACAGATGTGCATAATCGATTGAGGTAAGAGTACCAATTCTTGGTCACGTGCCTAATCTTGGACATTCCTATTGTTTCGGTTTTTAAATACAGTTATTTAAACTTTAATACAAAATACATATGCACATACTGAATTTATATATGTGTTAAAAGTTGATATATTCGTATGTAAAGATCAAAACAACCAGAATTGGTATTTTTGTCTTTTGCAGAATATATTTTCAGCAACTGAGTGTATTTGTAGGAATATAGAGGAACTTTCTTTATTCAAATTATTATTGAAATTTACTTTCTAAATTTCTTGGAGTAACATTTCGAAAAAGTGGAGTGACTACAAGTCATAAGAGTAAGTTACAAGAACTCGAATAATTTTTCACTCGTGCAGAGTGAATCTTCTATTCTAAAAGTCGAATGAATACTTTCACTTAAGACTGAAGAATGAATTTGATATTTCCCACTTTCATACACTCTGTTCGAATCTTTCCATGTTTCTTTTCGTTGATTCTCTCTCCTTTTAACCAAAAGAAAGGGGGAAAATATATCTTCCTTCCTTTTAGTTAAAATACGCACGAAAGATTAGAATAATTCGCTGTAAGATTTGTTCTCTGGCTGACCAGCCGCCGGAACCATTTGCATTTTTCCGTCGTTAAAAGAATTTTGTGCCAAGGAGCGACAAAGTAGTGACATCACGCTTTAGAAGGGAGGTGCCGTCGCACGTCCTTCAAGATTCGTCAGGGTCACAATTACCTCAATTATTTCAGCCAGCTAAGCTCTCGTTGTCGCACCATAACTTCAGCGAAATCACACTTCCGCGATTCGAGACTCGGCACTCGATTCTATTACGTGATCCTCACGCGATTCTTCGTACCTTAGTTTCGAGGTCGTTCGCGGAAATCGAATCCGGAGATAAGGATTCGGTAAATCAGTGTTGCAAGCCGGTGCGTGGCCAATCGATTGCGACAATTCCTCGTCGACACAATGGATAGGTCGCGCGCAATTAATTCGAAGCGCAAGCAGAAGAATAAGGGACTGCTAACTGACGAAAGTAAAAGCGTCTCATGTCCGTGGATCACGCGAAGCGGAAGCCGTGCGTCCTGTAACGTCTCGACATTTATTTTTCTCCCTTATGCAACGGTCATTCTCGTCCTGCTGTGGCACAATCGCTAAAGTCATCGAGTTTCCTTCAACCGGTCGTTGCTCGGACGACAAATTATACGCAAAAAAGATCTCGTCGATTTTAGCAGGATTTCGGGCCTTTTCTCTCTTTTGCTTAATTATTTAAACAATAAGTACTTCTCTATGATTATTTACTGCTTTGTGTCGTCTAAAAACTCGAGAAAGACCGCGAGTTACTCGATCACGTTGAAGTCACAGGCAGATGCACGAGAGAGCTACGCGATAAGAGTCATTACGCCGGAAGTGGACGGATGCAGCGAGCTAATTCGCATACGGTTTAAAATCCGTGTCAATGCCGTTGCCATTTGTCAATAGTCGATTCGCAGATGAACGCGGCTCGATAAACGCTGACCAGCGCTTGACCGCGGTGAACAAGCTGAGTCAGTGATCGCGCAGGATAACAAATTTGTACGGCAGTTTTTCTCTTTGTGAATATCATTCAAATTATATATACTTAATTGACAAGGGATTTAATCCATTGAATATATATTTTGAACAACAATGTGTTAGCATGTGGACGATAGCTAAAACATCATTGTAACGTTACAGTCGTGGCCGCTTTCCAAAAAAGGCCATCGCACACAAAATGACACAATTGCATATGCATAGCATAAGACCAACCAATGAGCATCTACGATAAAGTATATTAACCTTAAGGCCCATGAAATGACATAATTGCATATGTATAGCATAAAACCGTATGGACCAATGAGCATCGAGTATTGATCAAACATCGATGTAGCGACTTAATACTCGATGCTCATTAATTCATACGATTTTATGCTCTGCATATACAGCTATATCATTTCATGTGTGATGGACTTTAGGTTGCCGGCATTTTTACGTTAAAAAAGGATCTCTTTTCTCAAAAATTTGTCTATATAAGTAACACACATGGCGCAGAATTTTGAGGTTTATGCAGAGCCATAAAAGTGGCTTTCCTGGCAATCTAAAGGTTAATCTGTTAAAATATGCTTATTGGTCGAGGCGATTTTATGCTATACATAGGTAGCTATGTTACTTTTTATACTATATACGAGTAAATATAACGCGATGGAATGTTATCTGAATTGACGGTATAATTAATTCCTCGAAAGCGCGTGCGCGCGCGCGCGCAGAGTAGTGTGAGAATGATGAGAAAAACCAGGCGCGATAATCTCTGATGGAGCATCATGCGATTATATTAATGTTTTGAGGCGCGAAGAATCTGGAAAGGAGAAGGGATTAATGTAACGGAACAGTGTTACGTTTTACGTAAGAAGACGATAATTAAGTTGTTGGGAATGCGCGCTCGCGGGCACGTATACAGTACGATCGTACGATTATTGTCGTGTAGAAAAATTGAGGTTGCGCCGCCTCACGTGCGCGTTATGTACGCGAAGTGGCAGCCGAGCGACAATTGACCGAAGATTTGTGCCTCCGGTCTTTCGTGTAACGCCTCGTTAAAGACGGAGACTCGCGTTTCCGCTTCCCGAGGTGTTGGAGTTGCAACGAGAGTCCACGTGTTATACGCGCGCAATCCGAGAGTGACGCTCTGGTCTCTTAGTTAAGAAATTAACACATCGAATCGACACTCACATTTCGACTTCGCGATGATCCTCGCGCCAAAGTCGCGAAACGCACCTGGCGATGATCCTGGACTCCAGATCGTGGCAGTGTCCTTGAATCCTCCGTATGATAACTTCGCGCCATTGTTCTCGAAACCGTAGGAGTTGCCGATGATCGGCCGGGAAGGCACTTTCCCGATATCGCGATTTCCTGCGAGCAATTCGTTCTGCTTCGGCCTCGCGACGATCCCATGACTTTTGTATGCGTTGTCGAGGAATCCGTGATCCCGATGTTGATGGAGCTGATGATTCGCGACTGTGTCTCGATACTTGACGGAATCACCGGAGAATCCGAAGTCTGCGGGCGATTTATTTTTCGCGGCTATGTCGTGGATTAAAATGGGCCGTGAGAAAACGTCGAAAGGCCCGTTGTGAACTGTGAGAGCCTTGTAGGAGTGAAGATCACTGTCGAAGGTAGACGCGAGATTCAGTCGATTCACATCCGCGAAAGGATTTCGGAAGAACGGCCCACCAAAATCCGAGCGACCGTCATTCGGATCGTAGTGGATCCTTTGGCCAAAGACGGACTTCCGGTTCGAATACAGGTCGTTATAGCTGTCGATTTTCTCGATCTTGGTGCCAAAGGGACTGTTGCCGCTGAGCGGCCTCGGACTTTTGTTTCGAAGTATGTCGGCGATCCGGCGCTCATCGTCGAAAGACGGTGTGTATCCTTGCTGGTACGAGGGATCATTGGCGATGTTAGGCATCGTGCTTCCCGTAATCCTTCGGACGTGAAATCGCATGCAAAAAATTCCACGAGATCACACACGAGCTTCTCGAAAGCCAAACTGATGAACTCCGCATTCTGCAAGTTTCTTAATTCTGGACCCATATTCTTGAAATTTTTGCGTATACGTAAACATTGCGCAGCTATTAGCGCAGCTATTTTATAGTATGATTAAACTTGCGCAGTAAAAGTTACGTATACGCAACTATTTCAAGAATAAGATCCCTGGAGAGTGTTAAGCACTCTAGAATTCAGAAATTTATAGAGAACGAAGTTCAGCTTCCGAGAGTCTCATATATCGTAGCAATTGTTACATTTGTTAGATATATTTTAAAATGGGTAGGGCGATCGAAAGTCTGAACTTCAGTCACGATACTTACACGATGACTCGAGTGAATTATTCATTTCAAACGACATTTTCTATATTCTAACGACGCTTATGTACGATACGATATGTCTGTTAATGAAGATACGTTATTCTTCTATCAGAAATATCCATCTCGCGGTTGAGGTAGGTAAACAATGAAGATGCTAATTGTGGGATTGTTCTCCGTCTGAAATTAATAATCGGATGATCGTACCTGGGAGATGACAGGATACTTGGCATTGTCGGGCCTAAGAGGCCGCTGCCGAATCGCGTGGTCGGTCTCGTCTCGTTTCTTCTTTCCTGTCCGCCGTTTCCCATTTTGTAGAGCCGATCTGGCTCGCAATTCGGCGAACGTTGACTTCTCAGGTAGACATCGTAATCGGCATGGGACTCCAGCTCTTCGAGTTTCGGCATTTTCGCGCTCAGCGCACATGTCCCGTTACCTTTGATGCCGATCCTACATATGTCAACATAATGATGATATTTTGACGATCAATTAGCTATCATATTGTTGTAAAATATATGACATCCTAACGACTAAGAGAAAAAAATATCCAAGAAATAAAAACCTATTTATTTGCGTGGTGAATACTAATATTCACTTGTATTAATATAAATTTCTTTTTTGCAAATAGTAGTATATTTATTACTTCAGCTTACATGCCAAGAAGGGACTTGGTTTACAAAATTATTCCTGTTCTTTTTCCTTCCAAGATTTTTTTAAAATTCTTCTTTTTAATCTATCTAATATTTCCCAAATAAAAAAACATACTTTAAAAATGATTTTAAGAAAATATTTTTTAAAGTCATTTCACACAAAAACAATTGTTTGTTCTATTAAAAAAAATTTAATTTAAATAAAAATGTTATTAGAGAGTATCCATTGAATATAAATATCTTATTTTTTACATATTTTTTTCTCTCAGTATAGTTACTTTAACTTTTCATACTTTATATATATTCTTAATTTCTTTTATTCCTATTTATATATTTTATTTTTTTATTTCTGTTTTGTTTATTTAGGATAGTTTCTCCCTTATTTCGCGTTTGTGGATAGAATTCTGTCGCCTCTTTCGCGACAGCGTACCCGAAAGCGAACGCGTTGCAGGCATTTCTTCTCTTGGAGCATTCGTCTTCGCACTCCGAAATGCTAGTTACCGCGACGCTGGAGAAGACGTCCATGTCGGGTAGTTTGGACCCGATGGCCACTCTCGTATAGCAATCTGCGTGCAATCATTACGTGTAGACCTCGTCACATTATCATCATCGTCCTACCGTTAATCGTCGCGTTCAGACATTTCGACGATCGACCATCGTCACTTACCATTCGCGACGATCACAAGCTGATTGTCAAACGTCAGACCGATCGAGTGCGACACTCGGCAGGATCTTAGGAAGCAGACAACAAAAACGAGAAACACTCGTTGACGCTCCATTGCCGTTGACAGATTCGTGCCGCAAGAAAGAAAAAAAAAATACAATACTTCGCACGTCACTTTACATGGCGCACGATGTTTTCTGTTTTCTCATAGCTGTTCCACAAAAGTCACTTTCATCGCACTCGCGTTAATCACCGGCCGATTTATCCCCGAACAACGAACGCGATACGACGTATATTTATGTCTCAATTACTTTTCACTCGTTCTCCAACCCGTCGTTAATGCATGCGAACGCTTTAGTTATTACTTTCCAGTCGTTATCAGGCGTCCCATTCAATGCGCGATCTATGAATCACGGTTCATTCACACGAGACGTCCCTGAAAAAGCATCCCGTCCAGTGGAAGATACGTTCGCGCGCGTTTAGCGATTGCCGTAATTGCGAAGGTAATTGTCAACGATTTCCCGACAACGTTAAAAGCCGTGCTTCCAATACAGGAGAAGAGACTCTAAGAACTCAGTCTCGTGCGCGTCGTATAATCGTCGGAATAATCCTCGTTGTTGGCTGGATAATTGTTAGAATAGCTCGATTAATCACTGTGCGAGACAGAGATAGAGAGAGCGAGGGTGAGATCCGCGATGACTCTTGGCACTACCGTAAATCACGACGATCACCGGCTCGATCGATACGCCGCGGCGGAGTGAACATCGTGTCGATCGGCGACGATCGGTCTCCTGGCGGCTTCTTCCGGCAATATCTAACGAGTATTCGCTCCTTTAATTAACGGGCCGCGCCTAATTGGCGTCGTTCCTGGCCGCGGTTCATTATACTTTCGCGTATTCCTTCGCGAGCGAGGAGGAAGAAGATGTAGAAGAAGAAGAAGAAGCGTCGTGCCTTTTACGATTGGTTCACTACTGAGAGTATCGTGTAACTGTATCATTGTCTTATACACAGGAGGCAGTGAGGCCGGCGTTATGCTGGTCTCTCTCTTCTCTGCTTCCTCCCGCGGTCGGCCACCGCTACTTTTCTTCCTCTTCTGCTGCTCCCTACGTCCGTATCTTCTCCTACTCGGTCTCATGTGACGCTTGCACGCTCAAAGGAGCTCGTGCTCGGCTCGCCTCGCCTCGCAGGACGCGAGCGCACGCGAATCTCTCCTCTCCTCTTTTCTTCCTGCGCTCCCTTGGTTTCGCGCCTGTATTTAATTAACGCACCGCGGCGCACGCTCGCGAGTTGCGAAATCGAGCCGCGTCTGTGCTCCTGCACAGCGCTCGCTCGCGTAAATCGCCCGCGGTATCGTAAGAATCCAGTCGGAGGCTCGTCACGGTGCCTTACCTCTCCGATCGGGATACGCGCGTGTACTTGCCGATCATGGAAGTCGCTCTGTCGAACGCTTCTCCGACAACTACTGCTCGAGTACTTACTACTTGATAATACAAAGGGAAGATTCGAAGATCTAAAGGGCCCATCTATAATGGGATTGGCAGCAAGACATAAACAGTAAGCAAATTGACCGACCACGGTCGATTATTCTCGTGGTTGGCCAATTTGTTTACCGTTTACGTCTTACTATCTACTGCCAATCTTATTGTAGATAGCCCCTTAACAATAGAAATTCACACATGAGTTTTTTATTCTAGAAAGAATTTTGTGTATTTGAGATCTGATATCAATACTGGCACTTGTGTATATGTATATAATCGCGATTCAATTGAAAAATTCTCGTCTAACTCTGAATTGAAATCAGAGTATTTTGTTTGAGAGACGAATTTCAAGTGATAACTATTAATACGGGCTTTAAAGTTGCTTTTATGTCATCGGTTCTTTTCTAACGACTCTATTGTCACTGTAAATCACGTCCTTCCGGAAAGTGAGTGCATTCGTTGTCATGTTTGCCGGATAGCTCCGACTCTTTCGCGCGGTGTTATCGTCAACGAGAAGAAAGTGAAAACGCTGCACCTGTCTGTCGCAACGGCTCGGCGAGACGAGAAGCTGCTTCCTCGAAGCTTCCCCGAGTGGTCTCGTGCGTGTCGGCGAGACAATTTTCTCGCGTGGCGGGCGTGTCGTGGGCGAAGAGGGCGTGTAAAGCCATCGTTTGGTTTGCGTAAAAGCCGAATGAGCAGTTAAAACTGGCGGCGGCGGCAGCAGGTTCGCAGTTAGCCAATCTCGGATACCGCTTTATGGCCTATTGTCCTTAAACGGCGATAAAACGCGCCTCCATCACGCTCTCGCGGCATGCTAATCGATCCTGCCGCAATTAGAAAACGGCGGCGCCGCGCATTGCTTTCGAACTAATCGCCGAAGCGTGCTTTTACTCACGCGAGAGCCGCGCGTAATTACGTCTTTGCGCGATTACGGGCGGACGTTTCAAGGTTACACTTACGGCTACGCGTTTCAGAAAGCACCAACTACCTAATTGCATCTACTCGCTCGGCTCGATAATAGTATTATAATGGTATTCGCGACTCCGAATCTTCTTCATCGGCTCTGACGTCAGATCCGGATTTAGCTTAACGCTGCTGCGAACGAGGCAACGGTGATCGAATGGATTTGCTGCTGTGTTAGAGCCGCTATATACGAACTATTCGCAGTGCTTAACGCGATTCTCTTCGCGATATAATCTCTCATGCTGAGAAAAAGAAATACTTGAAAATTCACTTGTGAGATACTTAGTTTATATATCCGCAGAAATCAATTTTGTTTCACAGAGATAAACTTCATTTATACAAATAAAGTTTAATTTTCCTCAGTGCAGTCGCACACGAAAAAAAAAAAGTTTGGTAATACTTACCAAATGCGTTTTACCATACCATTTGGTAAATAGTAACCAATAATGGTAAATGTTACCAATGTTTGGTAACAATTACAAAATTGTTAGTAACATTAACTTTCATATAGCAATATTTACCTCTTATATTTAGTTGATACTATTTTACTAAATGTAGTAATTATAACACAGGTTGGATAATTATTACCATAAATTTTTCTCACTTGGTCAAGCTCGACTGTTTTCTCATGAAATTTTGCGCGTTTCTTGAATCGCCGACCTCCTTGTGTTAGATTTTTCACCATGCGGATTTCCCCGCCCCTGAGTCGTGAGATTCGAATTGTGCCGGTGAAAAACCGAGTTTCGGGTTCTTTGATTCTCGCGTACGTACGCACGCATGCACGTACGGGCGACCCTGAGTCGAGCGCAAGTCTCTCCAGTACACGTCGGTTTCGAAGACGCCGCGGAGTCTTAATAGGCCTAGATACATAGTAAACGGGCGCTTACATAATGAAAATGGGATGAGTTACACGTAGACAAAGCTGGGACGTCACGCTCCGCGAGGCCCCGGCCTGGAGTGAGAATGACTCATTGTGTGATTATCGCTCTCTGTCGTGGCGCGGCGAGCAAACAGATTTCCCGAGGAGGCGCAGCCTTTTTGGATCTCGAATCACCGATACTCGTCGCAACTCGTTGCGTCTCTAGCAAGATACGGTACAGAGATATTCGGGCGAATATTTCGTATACCTAGATTTGCGTCTGATCGGGACGCGAGTGCGAAAGGAAAGATGAAAGATGGTTTTTTTATATCCAAAAGTGGAAACACATCGTTGGTAAATTTTTTATTACAAATATATCTTCTTGTAAATTATGTTATACTTATATAAAAATTATGCTTGTATAAAATTCTGTCTAGTATACTCGTGATCGCCGAAGCGCGTGAAGCGTGCGTATCACAATAACAACGCGTTAAAAAAATAAAAATAGCGGGAAGCCGAAAATATTCTTAACAAGAGAGTACATAGAAGAAAAATAGTAATTCGTTGTTTGCGTAGAAAAGAAATTGCTCGGACTCAATTGGCAGCAATCTTTGTGAAAAGAAAAAGAAAACCGTTAATGTCTATTCTATACTCCGTCTATAACTAATTTGCGTACCGATGCGGAGAATACTGGTTTCGCAATAAATAACATAGTAATCGCGATATCAATTATAATAACTAGCTGTATAATTCACGAGTGTAGTAATTTTCTAGTTCTTCCACGCTTTGCCGACAAGTCGACGGGCGCACTCTCGTATTTCGGCGATCGAGACTCGTGAAATATGATCAGCGTAATTCGAAATTTATCTCAGCAGGAAAATTCACCACCACTTTCTAAAATTGCACATACGATTGAGCTTGCGACGCAACGCAAGGCCGTTCTTTGTGATTTGAAGCTCGGCATAACTCCGTAATCGCTTGCGCATTCAATACGACGCGTTAAGTGTTTCTATGTGTAAACTAGCACGCACACGGAGATAAGTGTAAGATAAGGGCCGTGGCACACAGAAAAACTTAAGCAGTAAGCAAATTGACCAATCACAGTAGCTGATTTTCTTACGGTTCAAGAATCAACGACTGTGATTGGTCAATTTGCTTACTGCTTACGTCTTATTACTTAAGTTTTTCTGGGTGCCACAGCCCTAAAGGGCCATTAACAATGGAGTTGGCAGTAGACAGTAAGTATGAGCAGTAAGCAAATTGGTTAGCCACAGTCGATTATTACAAGAATATATTACTAATTTACTTGCTGCTTACGTCTTACTCTATGCGATAAAACTTCCAAATCGCTTTGCTTCCACTTGGTTCTTAAGCTACGCGTTACTAAATAAACATTAGTTAAACGTAACCGTTTCTCCATTTAGCCAACATTGTCGTGCTGTTGAAAGGCGATGAAATATCGTCGATTTAACGCCAGCAGTAAGTCGACGCGAGAGTACCGTAGTGATCTATGAAGTTCCAGTTAAGCTATATAGAACCCCGAAATTGAACCTGGAAGACGTGGTCGCCGTTCGTCTCGCTTTTTGTACGCTCTAAGTATCTCATAGCTTCGATAGCGCGAGACCGCAATTCACTCGCATCACCGACGAGATGCACCATTGAGAAAGGGAGAGAAAACAAGAACCGCGAGATCATGTTCGAGACTTTTCCTTCGCGATCAGCGCACCACGTTCATGCGTCGGCGCGAACTTTTCGAGCAAGGTACGACCTTCTTTCCCCTTTTCTCGCGAACTTTCTGCGAGTCTCGGGACTAACAGCAGGTAAACGGTCTCTCGTGTATGCCATGCGCGATACTCATGTTCTGCGGACTCTCCTCGATGGAGGGTGTGGGTGGCATGCCGTTGCTGCGCATGCAGGAGCTGCTCGAGGACTCGCCGATTCTCAGGGAGGTCTCCATGTCTTGATTGCCCGATTGCAATTTCAGGAGGCCGACACCGATCGCTAAGAACACCGCCTCGATACCCTCGTTGTGCAGCACCGAGGTCTCGTGGTAGGTCGCGCCGATTTTCGTCGCGTACTCGCGACCCTCCTCGTCGTTCACCTGCCGTTGTTGCACCAAGTCGGACTTATTGCCGATCACCACCAGCACCATGGCTTCCTCCACGTTCCGTTGCAATTCCGTCACCCAGCTCTTGATCGCCGAGAATGTACTGTATTCCGTGAGGTCGAACACGAGCATCGCCGCGTTCGCGTTTCTGTAGTACATCGGCGCCATGGAGCGGAATCTTTCCTGGCCAGCGGTGTCCCATACCTACAAAGAGCGATACTTTTAATTTCATATGTTTTTTAAGCAATTAGCGAAGAAATGAAAAATTAAACACAGAAAAATGCATTTCATTTCACATTGTTTAATATAGCAGTTTGATAAACGAGAAATTGGACAGAAATAAAAACGTCATGTAAAAAAAGCGGTGCTTTTAATTTCACATTTTTCAAGTAGTGATTCAGTAAAATGAGTGAAAAATTAAATATAGTAACAAAAAACCGTTGCGTAAGGATGCTTTTGACTTCACATTTGTTTAATAATTTGTAAATAGTAGTTTAGTAAAATATAAATGAGAAATTAGACGCACAGAAATAATCATCGCGCTAGAATATCGACGGGTGTGGTGGATTAGATGCAAAGTAGCTTGTTGCATCATCGAAAGTGTGAAGCGCGATAATGATGTGCGTAATGAAGACAATCGAAGCGAAAAGCGGAAGACCCGTGGAGTCATGAGGTTAATTGAAAAGATAACGGCTAATGGCGGATTCTTGAGTAGCAGATATATTAATCCGTCGTGTACGAAGCAGAAAGTGCCGAGTCGCGTTGCGTCAGACGTTCGTATGTAAATACACGGAAAGAAACATTGTTATCGTACTTGCAGCTTTATCCGGGCGCTTTCGAGGTTCAGATTGCAGTTGAGGAAACACGCCCCTATCGTGGGATTCTCATAGCCATTAAATACCTTACCCATGTAACGTCCGATCAGACTCGTTTTGCCGACACCTGAAAACAATATCGTGATTCGCGTCTAATGTACTGATAGTAATCCCAGACAGATATGCTAAACATGGCATGCAAACATTTAATGTATACTTTGTGATGCCATTGTCACAGCCTAATATGTTTAAATAGTTAATATTTTAAGAAGTAACAACCTATTATGTCATATTTTCAACCGTTGACTTCTAATTACTACATTCTAGTTTCCATTTAATTGCCGTCTCCCGTCGGTAAATAAATGGCAATTTTCACGACAGTAGGATATTACCGCGATATGGGTGAAATTTTCACGGCATCGGTTGCCTTTATTGTTTTTATTGAGATAGTATGCCAGAAATGTGTTTATCTGGCACGTGATTTGTAGGAAAATGTGACTTCTTCATTTGATAGCCAGCTTATTTTGATAGCCAGCTTATTTGATAGATTAGATTTATCAATTACGATCTTACACTTAATCTCGCAAGATACATCAACGTTCAAATCGTTTTCTTCTCTTATCGGTATTCAGGCTTAAAATAATGAAAAAGTGCAATTTTGTAAATATCAATTACGATCAGATACGATTATCATTCGACAAACAAAATGATGATTGTATTAAGGAAGACATGTGTCATACTGTATACAATTGGATTCCCCTGGAAGGCGTGTTCTGTTATCAATACGTTGAATTGGAAGGGAAAAAGATAAAAAATGTGTCACATACGGATTTTGACCTCGAGACTCGTGATGCGGATGCGCGCAATTACAATTACTGACACGCTTCGATCAGGCTTCAAAACAATAAAAAATTTCATAGATTTTCCTATTTCCAATCGCTTTTCATAGATTAATTATCTCACTAATTCGTGAACGTGAGAAAACAAAATCTTTATTTTTCATTCGAGTCCAAGTGAACTTTGTCGACACAATGCAGTAAGGCACATGTAAATATTCTAGGTGTTGCAACACCTGACTACGCAGTGGTCGTAAATAAACGGTGGAATGCACACGTGAGCTCGTGGGCAACATTCAACCGATCTCTAGCAGTAGTAGTGGTGGCGGTAATCGTACTGATAAACAAAGAGCGAATGGAGATTCCAACGATACATAAGTCGTTGCGTTGTAGCTGTCCGTTGATTAGTGGATCAAATGAAGCACAAGGCTTACTATCAAAATTTGAGGTTATTCACCTTCGCGTTCTTCAGATTGTCGACCTTTAAGGAGCAACGAGTTATTTACAAATAAGAACCAAACTGAAATAAGAATTGGCGCGAGATATGCACGTTGTCTTCCTTAACGTGTTCCCACTGAATCCTTCCGCGAACTCAAAGTTGTAGCTAACCTCTCTAGTGAAAGACGCATCAAGAATGCGATGACTGATCTCTGAATGATGTAATTGGACGTGTGAGGTATGTGCTGTTCGCGTCTTGCCGTTTTGAAACTTCCGCGAAATTCTTTTATCGCGTTACATAACGACAATCGGGATGAGCTATATTCATGTCATCGTCGCGATCCACGATCGGCGCTTACCTTGCGACCCCAGCACCACCACTTTTCCCTCCGCCGTTTTCATGTTCTGTCTCATGCGACGCACTGCATAACAAACACCGACGAGTCCGTCGAACCGGAAGTCACAGATCTCGCGCTAGTAATGGCTTTTCCACAGAGGACGCGACAACACGTGTCGCACGGCGCGAGGCGATCGAGCAGCCAATCAACCTTTCGCTTTCCCGGAAATAATGGATACATAACGAACGGTTGATTGGCTAGCGCGTGACGTCCGCGAGAGCCGTAAACGAACAAAAGCACGGCTCGTTCCAAGTGGACGAGTGGTAATGCTGGTCTGCATCGTCACGTCGATCTGTGTAACCTTGGTTCGTCGTGTTCTGCTCACTCGGAAGTCGCAACTATTGCCCTCTCGTAATGATCAGGTCGGGCTAGGTTACTCAACTTGACTCTGACGCAACCTACATTACGGAATACCATACGAGGATAATACAGAGTGAACTTTTATCTTAGTGATTTATTAGTATATTTAAAATATGTAATAATATACAATATGTTCAATCAATATATATATGTATATATATATATATATATATATATATATATATATCAATATATATCATATTAATATATATCATATTTAATATATTCAGTATATTTACTAATATTCAATATGTTATATCAAAGTCAATTAAATTATTCTAGTTTAATATTCACAGAATACATTGAGAAAAAATATTTAAATTAATTTGTAGAATACAAAGTTTATTTCTGTGAATAAACTTTATATCGCACAAATAAATTTTCAAGTATTTTTTTCCAACTATATCATACCGTAGTAAGTCATGGATCAAATTTATCCTAGTCTGATATTCAAATTGTGCTCAGGTTTTCCGTTCCTTGCGATTAATCGTCAGTCGGTATGTTACTTATAGAGATGTAACGCAACGCATTATCCGTTTTAATGTTGTGTGTAGATAAATTCACGTTTTCGTATCTAGATGGCCACTTTCATTTCTATGTGTGTAAGTGTATGTATACATATTTCGTGAAGTTATTCATATATATTATCATAGAAGTGATGCATTTACTGTTAGAGATTTTGCAATGCAATATCGCTCGAGTGGGTTGCTCTTCTATATGACGGTAATAGGCAGTTTTTTTTACATTGACACAGTCATCAAAATTATCATCTGTGCATATAATGCCAATGCGTAACTTGATCAACATTAAATCACAGCATATCACCGCGGAATATAATTAATTAACGTTAAATATTTATCTCGATAACGACACACGCACCGACGCAATCATTATATATCCGTGAAACTTCATCATATTTTATTACGGGGAAATCACCCTCGTTCACGATCTCATCAGGGGCCCTTTTTTATGGCGCGACGTGTGTGTACAGGCGGCGGACGTTAGTTTAATTCGTATTACTTACCTCGTAAATCCGTCGGGACTCGCGCGGGCGATTGTCGGGCGACGGTTATAACGCGGCACATAACGCAAAATTCATACACGGTATATATGTACACGTTATATACATAGTAATACGGTAAAAGCGTTCGCGCTGAAGGAACGGGAGAGGGAGAACAGTAGGCAGAGACTATGAGAGAGCTCTGTATATTTCTCGTCGCTTGCTCTCGATTCCATCCTGAAGAGAGCGAGCTACGTAGCTAGCTGGCGTTTCTCCCTCCTCCCTTCTTCGTTGGTTGGTTGGTTGGTTGGTTGGCTGGTTCGTTCGTTCGTTCATACGTACGTTCGTCTTCTCTCTTTGATCCGGGGCTGTTCCGATTCCAGACAGTTTTTGCTGAAACATCGTACCGTTGATCCGGCATTTTCCAGGCCGCTTGGTTTATCGCTCGGCTTGATCCCTCTGTTCGTACCGCGGTGTTACAAGCCCCTGCAATCGATGTTTTCGTCCCATCTTTCTTACTCCGGCTCCGGGCCGGGCTCTTACGGCCTTCTCCTCCTGCTTCTCCTCCTCCGCTCTCGTCTCTCTCTATCTCTCTCTCTCTTTTTCTCTCTCTCCACCGCGTCGTTGCCGCTCCTTCATGTCCGCCGTATCAGAATTTACCTATTTCTTTTTATCCACCTCTTTTTTTTCCTTGCTTTTCTCGACCTCGGCAGATAACCGCCGCCGTTTGTCTCTCGACTTTTATAGTTCTCTCTCTCTTTTTTTTTTGACACACACACACACACATACACACATATAAAACTCTGTACAGTTCTCTGACCGTGCATCCGAGAGCTCGATCTTGCACGGGAAAGAATCGACTGGCGATGTCGACGAAGTTACGGGTTTATTTTGAAGACGTCGCTCCCGTAATGCAGTACCGCACTCGCGCGCGCGTTTAACTCTCATCGATCGTTGTTTGCATCCATCTGCCTGCTGCGCAGTGTCATAATTTACTCGCAATTTGCGGGACTCGATAGTTCACGGTCTCGATCATTAGAACGTAATGTAATGTAGAAACAATATCTCTTGTATAAGCGCGTCGACAGTTTTCATTTCCTTCTCCTCGGAGAGAGGCGTTTCCACGTGCGAATTTATTTCGGCCGCGTGTTGCGACGATTCCTACGGGAATGGCCGTCCAAGTCACCGATCTCGTTTGCCCATTAATTCGTTTCCCTTTAATGCACCGTGGAGCGGGCTCCTCCACGGTGTTTTGACACTCGCCGATGCGTGACGTCGAGCACCGCCGTAACACACACCGCCTGGTCCATTTTGCAACGCGATTTATTTGCGTCGTCGCCCTCGCCCACCCTCCCCCCTGCCCCCTTTCTCTCGTCGAAAATCGCCGGCGACGCTCTCGTCGTTGCCGATGGGAATCATCGTCGTATTTCATACAGCAGAAGAAAAGCCAGCGTTACAGGGTGGTACGGCGAGAGGGGAGTGGAAGGGTGGAGGGAGTGAGGGCGAATCTAGCGGAAGTGGACGAAGTGGTGCAATCCTGAGAGATGTGTGCGCCGCAGACAGGAAACGCGCGACCAGAGGATATAAATTGAATCGGGGTTTCGCATCCGACGCGTAAAAGCGACTTCGCACGCCCTTTAAATCCCGACTGTGCTCGCCCGTTTCCTCCTCTCCCCGTCTCCGCTCTCATTGCTTTATTGCGGCGCTAGACAACCATTATGGAACGGAAGATGCCAATAATTTTCGTGGCGCGCCAGATCACGTCGCTCGTGTTACGCAGCGACAGTTC
>NW_022639452.1:2313036-2321599 GCF_010583005.1 Odontomachus brunneus
GGGGGGGGGGGGGGAGGTGGAGAAGCGGGGACGGGATGGACGGCGGCGGGATCCGTTAATTCGGTGTTCTTGACTTTCGGATACGTCTGCTCTTTCGTTTAAAATGACTTCTCTTCCGCGCCTAACGCGACATTATCGAGGAATATTGAGAGGGAGATATTATTTATCTCATCACACACACGCGACATCCCGGTGACTCGAAAGCGTGCTCTCGAAATATCGTCTCCAGAGGCGCAAACAACGATAAATAAATTCACCTCATATCTCACGCGTCGTTCGACCGGGATATTCCTCTCGTCGCGAGAATTACTGAAGCTGCTTGAAAGCTCAAGAGACAGAAAGATATAAAAAAAAAAGAAATTTGGAAACCACAAAAAAATAAAAGATAAAATAAGAGGCGTGACGCGCCTCGCGAATCGCGCGTTACGAGAACGGGAAAGCTCGTCGTCGGAGCCGTCGGATACGGCGAGCCGCAGGATTAGTCTGAAGTATTCTCGTGTGCCGGTCGCGGTGACCTGTGGCTAGCTGTTGGCTTAGATACACGGGGCTTAGATTCGCCTTGGGTTCGGTTTAGGACCCTCACGAAGGCGATACGTCAACGTCATAATGGGGGTCATAAATCCGGCTCGCACGCGCCCAAAGCTCTTTCTCTCTCTTTCTCTCTCTCTCTCTCTCTCTCTCTCTCTCTCTCTCTCGCTTAGTCGTGGGGGTGCCCCGCACGCGGACCGCGCGCGCGTTCGCGGGACCGACCGTCCCATAATCCGTCCGCGTGTTCGTACCGCTAACTCTGCGCGCCCGTTAGTTTGCACGCTGACTTTACTGGATATTAGAGACTTCATCTGTCATATATGTATCGTTTTCGCCCATGAAGCGTCGTGAGAAAGCGCCTCCGGGGCCGAGCAAACACTGGGCGAGCCCGGATAAATACGGAAATCGCGCGTCACCCGCGTGGTTAGGTTTTGTCTGTCACCCTGGAGAAATCGCAATATTCGGTTTCCATGCAATCGATGGAAATGTGCATTATTGGGATTATTTGTGCATTATGTGCATTATTTGTATTTGCTGTGAGTAAAAAATAATAATAATAAATTTACTGCGAGTAAGAAATAATAGTAAAAAATAATTGAAATAAAAAGAATTTCTTATTTTATCGTGGAATCTTTTCGGGTGTGCTATTTAAAAGATTAAGAGCATATACCAATCTTTGAGTTCATTTTCAAGTGCCCTACGGATTATTCTACTGACTATAAAGCATTTGACAATCTTAAATAGAAAATTCGATTAAAAATGCCGCTCTTATAACAATTGCATGGGTTAATCGGTTCGCTTTTTGAGTGAAATTCGACTCTGTCACATGAAACAAATTGTTCATCGATCGAACGAAGTAAAAGTACCAACACCCGAATACATACATTGAACGTTCTTATTGTTTTTGGTTTTGAAATATGAATATATTTAAATTTTCAATATAAAAGATATATATATATATATATATATATATATATATATATATATATATATATGAAATATATATACACATATTTTATGCTGGAAACTTAAATGTTCGTATTTAAATACAAAAACAATAAGAATGTTCAAAATTAGGTACATGTTAAGTACTTTTGACTTTTTTTTATTATTCGTCGACGTTCTGGTGAGAAGACATAGTCATATTCATCATTACTGCGTGTATGTGACATTATTTACCGAGGGTCAATTCGAATTTTTCGATTGATTTAATATCTGTGCGAAGATTCTTGTAACAGGTGCGTTCGTGACAAAAGGGAGTTTATTAAAGCGCGCGATTTTGAGCAAACAATACCGTTTCCCTTTCCTTTTCCCGTCTAATCACAATTCATTTATTCTTCGATATTAATCGGCACAGCAATGCCGTACCATAGTGATAGCGCCTCGCATTAACGTTATTTCACACTAGGCGTTATCACAATTTTCGCCCAGGCGCCAGGATCTAGATTAGCCGAGGCTATATACGCGGGTAATTAACAGAAAGCACTTTGTAGAAATAATTTTAGCCTTATCGGGGCCACCGCGCTAGGAAAAGTAAATTTGCACTCCGCATTTTCTTTTTTATTCCGCACGCGGGCGCGTTTCATTCGCAATCAGTCGACGCGGTGGTGTTGCCACGCGAGCCGAGCCGAGCGGTGTCGTTCACGGCGAAATGTAAGCGGTGGCAGTAACCCCAAAGTTATCGTGCGGCCAACAGCGTCGTAACGAGAACACCCCGTAGAATGCAGGTTACCGGTCGAAGAGCCGGCATTCTGCCGCGTTGTTATAGCCACTAAGAGTTGTTTACACTGACGTTGTCAACCGCGCGCGCGTGCGATCTCGCATAAGACGACTGCCACATTGCGAAGTCGCCAATTCCACTGCCTTCAGCGACAATACACGGTTGTAGATTGGTAGAATTATTAGAATTCCGTGCATTTGTTGTCTGATAAATAGCCTGAAGGGCTGTTTTCGATAGAGCAAGCTGTGCTTTGCTATTGTAAAATTCGTCAATTAGTGTATGCTTTAAGTTCAGCCAAGATTAACTTCTTCAGTGATGATTAAAAAAAAACTGTCTGATTCCCCTAGAATGGTTTTTTTTTTTAAATAAGTATATCTCTTTTCTTTTTATTGCTATCTTCTTTGAAGAATTTGATAAATAGAATACAAAATATATCTAGTCTTTATTTGTATTTGCTGTGAGTAAAAAATAATAATAATAAATTTACTGCGAGTAAGAAATAATAGTAAAAAATAATTGAAATAAAAAGAATTTCTTATTTTATCGTGGAATCTTTTCGGGTGTGCTATTTAAAAGATTAAGAGCATATACCAATCTTTGAGTTCATTTTCAAGTGCCCTACGGATTATTCTACTGACTATAAAGCATTTGACAATCTTAAATAGGAAATTCGATTAAAAATGCCGCTCTTATAACAATTGCATGTTTTCTCTGTTCGACACGGTTAGTGTTTCGATTGTCTGGATAAGAGGGGCAGGCGTGAGGGGCAGGGAGGTTGTCGACGAGTGAAAACTTCACTAGTTTCGCTGGATGAAAAGAGTGGAATCTTGAAATTAAAGATCACGCGGTGAAAGCGTGAGACACACTATATGGTCGTTGACAGATGCCCGAAATGTTACCTTTTGTCTTGCGAGACACTCCGCGTCGTGAGTAATGGATGCCATGATTTCCCAGGAGTCTCGCGGAGTTACTGTATATATACATTTTTCGCACGGGCGTGTGACCACCTATCTTTCCGCCGTACAACTGTTGTAACTGAAATGTCAAACTTGTAATTTTAATGTCGCGTCGGCCGCGGAGTCGGAGTTAATCGGCATTAACGCGGGGAATAACCGTGATGAGGTCGTGATCGATATTTGGACACGTTACGTTACGGCACGCGATATCGGCCCGCGCGTTATTCGGAGATGGTTATATTCTCGCTGTCGGATCATCGGATTGCGCGTTACCGCTCGACTCGCTTGTATCGGTTTTGCTGTTGTAAGTAGGTCAATGGCGAAGCCGTTTCGAGACCTTTGATACCGGTATCGGGAGGCGACGCGATGGTGCCGATTCAATTTGGGCGAGCCAATTCTGTGAAAACGACGATGTCACGTCAGAGACTGCCGCTCCACTATCCGTAACGAATTATACCAGCGAGGCGAATTATTGCGAAAATATACACTCACTCGTGATTACGGGTAAAAATAACAACGGTCCGGCAAGTTGGTTTTATTTTAATAAATGTTACTATCACCGTGAAATATAATGGGGCAATGAAAATAGGGAGAGAGCGTAAACCCCGGGGGCGCAGTGGAAATGTGGAGTGATGAAATAACACGGAGCCATAACGTAATTGGTATCTGAAAATGCATGAAAGCGAGACGCGACGCGAAACATCGAGCGGCGAGAGACGATAGAAAAGCGCCGTGGAGAGCCAGATAATTTATCAGGGTAGAAATTTAATTTTCTTGAAAGCAAAAAGCTACGCGCCGACCGGCTAAGAAAACTCGTAACGCAACGCGCGCGCGCGCTCCATCTCTTTTCGCGGTTTTAACCGAAATCACGAGCGAAAACTCCGCGCGATCGCGTTAAATAAATGCGGTCACAAGCTGCCGCTGTTCGAAATAACATCGAACATTGTTTCCCTCGAACGGAAAGGAGCCTCGCGCGAGCGAAAAACATCGACGCGATTGACGCCTCTCGTTCGTCAACTGTAGAGGAAAAGAGAGAGCGCGTCGACCCGGCTATCATTCACTCCCCATTACATCGATTCGAGTCTCATCATCGAGCATCATTGAGCGTAAAAAAGAAAAGTACCGAGCGAAAAGATCGTCTCGTCAAAATAGCATCGCGTTTCCATTTGGCGCGATGTCGTTTGACCCGAAAACGAAAGCCGGAGGCCGGAGGGGTTGGGCAATGAGAGGCGAGAAGGCGATGCGAGAGCGAGCGGTAGTGCGCGCTGCTTTCGTCTTCGACGAAGATGAAGACGAAGACGACGACGGCGACACTTGCTGGTCGCCAAGAGCAACGTAGCAACAATCCCGTTTAGTACTCCCGGCGTGTCTGCGCGGTGGAGAGTACAGAGAGAGAGAGGGAAAGAGAGAGAGAACGTGTGGCGGTGATGGTAGTGGTGACGATGGCGGTGGTGGTGGTGGTGGCGGCGACGGCGGCGGCAGGCGAACGAGCTCTGTGGCGATGCCGCGAGGGTGGCGGCAGGAGGGTGGTTGGGTGGTTGGCTGGCTGGCGGGGAGGGCAGGGGAGGAGGAGTGCACGAAGGGTGGATGAAAAGTGAAGAGTGGGGTACCAGGATACGAGACGGCTGGCTAGGGTGGTGTTGCGGGGTGTCGAGGGGCGGCAGGAGGATGACGGAGGCAGTCGGAGGATACAGGGTCGGGTGGAGAGCCGGCAGAAGGAGGTGGAAGAGGGTGGTCTGGGTGGTTGGTTGGTGATGCATTGCGCGAACTCCCCGCGGCGAGGTCACGTGACTCGTACCCCCGGCCTATCATTGATCGCTCCCCGGAGGAACGTCGGACACACTGTACCCACCAAGCATTGTACCTTGCACCTTACCAGTTTTCGAAGGACATCCTCAAAGCCGGATAGAGACAGGAAGAGACAGAGAAGGGGTAGGAGAGGCAGAGCCGGGGATGGCGAGGCGGACGGAAGATGTTTTACTAGGAGTACTTCGAAATGTCGTTTCACCCGCTCCGTATGATCTCACGCTCTCCTCGTTTGTGAAATTCCAGCGCCTCCTGCGCGCTTTTACCGAACAGAGGGTTGTTTCCTTCTCCTTTTTCGTTTTCAACCTTTTCTTCTCCACTTAATCGTTACGATGGATACGCAAAAGCGAGGACAATACGTACGTTATTACCTTCCGTCGTATCGATCAACGTCGCGACGGCGGTATAGCGCTGGTATAGTTCTTCGCGACAAACACATATGCACATACACATACGCGCGCGCGCGTATACACACACAGATATACACGCACTCACCGAGGTATCGGTAACGTTTCCTTATATATTGCGAACGATAAATATCCCCGGCGTTTTTCGGAATATTAGAATGCAAAGTCGAAATGGGATACTACTTGAATATGTGAGTGTCAAGTGGGAACACGCGAAGCTATTTTGTCCCGACAAAGAGACCGAGAAGAGACGTTTCTTCAGTCCCGGGGCGTTACATTTGAAAAATTTCTGTCCCCCGTCTTTTTCTTCTTCTTCTTCTTTCGGGTTATCTGCTACGTTGCAACAGATATTCGCTCCGCGAGGTCGGTGGTAATGCAATAAAATAGGACAAGCTAAATATTTTACACTCTTGTATACAAAATATGTTGCCGCACACGAAGTAAAAAGCCGGTCGCGCGCGCACACGTCGTGGAGTATATCCGAAACAAAGAGAAATATTACGCGCGGAGCGCGGGGGGCGCTTCCATTTGGAACATAATAATTTATATGCTTCGGGGAATTAAAATTTCCTATATTTCAGCGCGCGCGCGCCCGCCCGCCCGCCTGTCCGCCCGTCCGTCCGTCCGTCCGCGTTGAGTCGGAATAAATATTAATTATTTTAAAATGCACGGGGGATAATCACAATTCCGAGCGGTCGACGCGATGTTATGGTTAATTCTCGCCGAACACGCAGCCAGTGCTCTTCCATACATCGAAATAGACAGAATAATTTATGGTTACATGTCGAGCGATGAAGCTAATTAGCAAATGATATTTAACGGCGTAATAACGCTCTCGCATGTCCGCACCGTGGCACGAAAACGTACAGCATCCGTTTCGGATTCGTTCAATGTGTAATTATGAAAAATGTGTTTGTATTTTATGATTCCTACTGATCGTTACACGTGTGAACGCCACCAATGGCGCCTCTGCCAGCAGATTACAGATGCCATTATAGATTTATCGACGTTGCCCACGTCCGCGTGAGCGTGTGTGTGCGTGTAGGTGCGCGCACCTGCGCAATCAGAAGACACCGATACGCGTAATTGTAAAATATGAGATTCGTAGTTTGATATTCGTCTCGGCGGAGTTTATTATTTGAAGTTAGAGGTAGGATTTTTGTCCGGCGATAAACGTAAGTAGCTCTGGCTACTGTTTATCGCCGCGACGTTTATTGTGCCAGATTCTCTCTAATACGAAAATAATAACGCCGAACAAAGAGTCAGGCGCCGGCGATCCCGAGGTGACGTTCGACGGGAATTGGAATTTCCTGCGGTTCTTTTGTGATGCAAAGAGAAGGCCGAGAATACCGACGGAGGCAATGTTGCTGCGAGCGGGAGACGGCGCGCGCGCGATGTCTTTTAGAATTAAATAGTTACGACACCCCCTCAAAGGAGGCCAGCTGTTCGGACTCGGGATCTCGGCAACCCTCGCGCAACTTGCTCCTTTCCCGCGAAAACTCTTTAAATCGTTCCTTGCGCTCCCGGCAAGAGTTTATTAAAAGGGTGAAGTCGCAGAAAAGAAGGGTAAGAGCAGCGTCGGGGTGGTGAAGGCGGGCCGTGCTTTAATATATTTTGATTGATAGGATTAGTACTTTCTCGATTCATGGGCGGTCCTGTTGGCTCGAGGAGCGAAGGAACATCGGGGACAGCCGTGAATTACTCACGCGAAAGACGTACTGTCCGCGCGAATAATGAGATTTTACGTCGCGAAAGAGTGACAGAGAAACATAGAGAGAGGGGAGAGAGAGAGAGAGAGAGAGAGAGACGATTATGCAACAACGTGTACACGTAAAAAGGTATTTCGTTGTGTCGAGTTTGTGCAAAACTCACATACATGTGTATATGTGTGTGTATACATACTATACATACGTCTGTATGTACCTTTTTCAGAGATGCAAATGAATTTCGCTTCGCCTTTCGTAATTCCATAAATTCGTTGTTCGTCAGAATTGCGTGACAGACGGGCGAAGAAAGAGGTTGAGTTCCGGAGGTTCGGAGGAGGGGGTTGGCGTGGGGGGATCCGGATGAACCGGATGGTGGTAGCGTGGTAAGCCGTGTAAGAAAGAACGAGATACCAAGAGAGAAGCGGGAGACAATGGGAGGGTGGGTACAAGAATAATTGAAGACGAGTTTCCTTCACTCCGCGAGCGAGTAGGGGTGGTTGCGCGGGCGTTGGGGAGAGAGTAGGCTGTTGATGGAGGCAGCACCAGATGTTATCTTCCTCCTTGGGGTGACGCCATCAACTTTTAGACAATGCGAGGACTTTTCGGCGAAATATCAAACTTCGGTCGCGTCTTGTCGACGCCAGCCTCTTCCTCCCTTCCTCTTTCTCTCTTTCTGTCTCTATCTCTGTCTCTCGCTCGCTCTCTGACTGCCTCCTCATTCCGCCCCGGCACAACTCCGCTCACCGATGACACAGTCGGCCATTATTATTAAAATGTAAATTTCTCCGGAGATTTGTCTCCCGGTATCTGACGGTATCTGAAATTTGTTCTTATCGCTGTAAGATCATACGCGCGTGTATAAATCGGACGAAAAGTTGAGCGAAAATTGTCAGTTGTCGAGATACGACCAAGTATTCTTTTTGTCGAGATAATAAGAGGACGGGACGGCCATGATTTACGTATGTTTGTCAAAGTGTTTCGGAATATCGTCGGATCAGACGAGTTCCAAAAGCGTTCTTCTGCGCTTACCTCTCTCGTAAACCGTAGTGTGAATGGGATTTAACGAAATGTTAGCGGTATAATCCATGCGTTTATCGCTCCCGTTCGCCTTGTGCTATCTCCATCACCGTGGTGATAAGATCGAACCGGGACCTTTCCTTACCTCGTACATTGTCAAAAGTAGACCATTACTGACCCGTGGTATCAGTGTGAAGTAAAATGACCATCCGATCCGCCGTCCAGAAAGGGAAAATAGCAGTAGGAACGACCCTCTTTTTCTCTCGAGGTAACAGCAAGACGATTATGGCCATTCGACTCGCGGAAGGGAATCGAATGATTTGATCTCGGCGAGATAAGAGGACGAAGGCGAAGGAGGAGGGTGGTTAGGAGTTGGGAGAGAGAGGTTGGACCGAGAAGAGAGAGAGAGAGGGGGGGGGGGGG
>NW_022639452.1:2321795-2336755 GCF_010583005.1 Odontomachus brunneus
GGGGGGGGGGGGTAGAGGTCGATGGAGAGAGAGAGAGAGGAAGGAAGAAGAAGGCGAAACACGGCCGGCTGTCGCAGTAGGAAATGAAGGTGAATCCAGGTACTCGAGAGGTCGGCAAGGGAGAGACAGATACCACGATGCAAGATGGCAAGCAGCCGGGGGATGGGTGGAGGGCTAAGTATGAGATCGGGTACCTTTATCGACGCCATCCTACTCGTAAATTGAATCAAAAGGAGCGAGATGAGAAACCTGCGCCGGAGAGACGAGAGCTCGGATGGTGTGGAGAGGGAGGAGGGTGTAGTCGCGCGAGACTTCACTGCGCGGAGGTATTTTACCGGGAGTTAAAATGGGCCTTTAATCAATGTCCCTTCTTAACTACAAGCCATGAGATAAACGACCGGAAATGACGCCCCGATAAGAAAATTGCTTACCCGACGTCTCAGCTCGAGACGTCTTTCGAAAATTGCCTCGCTTTCCCCGACCGTCCGCCATGCGTATCTCTTTGTCCCGCTTTCTCTCTCCCTTTCTCTTTCTCTCTTCTCTCACTCGGTAAATCGTTATCAAAATTGATGTCCACCCTATGTCGACGTTTCATCCATCGACGTCCCGACGAGACGGGAAAAATAAGACGTTGCACCTCGGCAACGTCTGAATGTTGATGTCGTCCCGGAGAGTAATGTTTTTGATATTCGGATTGTTTTCAATATTCAAATTGTCGTCCGACCCCGTTGCGACGAGCACAACGGTGCGAGTGGTAAAGTACACGCGGAGTATACTTTATTGTTACACGTGTGGGAGGGGGATGAGAGCGGATACAACGAATTTTACTTACGAACTCGCACGTAGGTTTCGCGGCACGAATAGAGGCTCGTTATCCGTAGAACGGGTTACACCCTCGTTTTACCGCGGCAATTTATAGCAGATATCAATCTCTGGTATGCGAGGCAGTAGTCCGCATTTGCATGCGCAGGGCGCTTCCTCGACGACAGGTGCGGCCCGCAGATAACGCTCGAATTTTTCGGCCAATTATTGGCATTTCGCAAAGTTTCCGGGGGCCGAGGATAAGCGATGCACTTAACGAGCATCGTGGCATAATGCGTTCTTTGCCGACGCGGCCACGTCCTGGACGACGTGACGCAGGTGTTGGCGCTATCCTCCGTTCGTTTGCTCGCTCGCTCACGCGATGTCGATTGTTCCGTATTTGGTTACAATTTATTATGCGAGATTACTGATTTATGATCGAGTCGACGTAACAGATGAGACGTTATTATTTCTTATTGGGTTTGTGATAACGGACAAGCGTCGTGACATCATTCAAACATTGTGCTGGACGACGGTCTGTCGCCTCATTTGAGAGTCACAGGTACGCATCGTGTCGATTTGTGCGATGCCAATGTGCAAAACTTCACTACATTTTCGACGAGCGAGTTTGCTTGTTCGTCTCGTACGCGTTCGAGTGATTGATACATATGTAGAGTTGTGCGATGCAATCTCGCAAAAATGTCGGCCGATTCTCCTGGCCTTGCGCGAGTACTTCATTATATACGCAAGATATCTGGAGCAACACTGGTAGCGAATCTCACGGGCTACGCAACAATTATCATGCAAATAGACGGCTGTTTGGCGGCCGCGAATCGCGCGGAATTGAAATTCCGAGCGTGTCTAGGGGGGGCAGAGGGAGGGAGGAAGCGAATAGCGGAACGCGCGCGAGACGAGCGTTTCTGCCTGTATTTTAATGCTCTTACACGCTGCGCCGCGTATTTAAGACAGTCGGTGGAAGAAGATTGCAGAAAGGAGAGGAGAGATGACAACGATAGAAGCCGCGAGACGGAGAGAGAGAAGAAAATAACGAAATAAAGGAAATCGCGGTGGAGAGGAAGCGAGAAGTGGAGACGAGAAAGAGAGGAGAGAGAGAGAGGGGGAGAAACAGCGAGGGAAAGAGAAGGAACGTCGTGCTGCAGAAACGACGAGCTGGCCGACACGTTGTTAAGTATGGGTTTACGGCCAGATACATATCGCAATGTATATATTATGTTTTACCCGGAGTAGAGAGTGCGTTCCGGAGTAGTAAAGTCGACGGCGGAATAGCCAAACATCCCCCCTCCTCCCTACCGTCGCTAACGTTTCCGCGAGACGATCTGTGATTACACATTTCGACACGTCGGCGATCGACCCTCTAACCGGTTCGAGTATAGCAGAACAGTTGCGACGTAAGATAGAGATAGAGATAGAGAGATAGAGAGAGAGAGAGAGAGAGAGAGAGAGAGAGAAAGAGAGAAAGAGAATGAAAGAAATTCCCGATATCCCAAGCTGACGTCAGTGTCAGTGTTGGGCATAAATCTGTTAAAATTTTCTTTGACTAAATAATTGACAAATCAGCAGTGAAAATTAATCAGTCGTCATATATGCAATCGATTGATGAAATTAATTATTAATTCGTGTCTAATCATTCAATCAAATCAATCAATTAATTAATGTTGTCAACTGATAAGATTATTTGTGATCTCATATGACGCTTGATGAATTTTGACGATTAATTTGCCGATATTTGAGTCAAAAAAAATTGTATTCAATATATTAACACACAGGTGAACGTTCGTAACGATAGCTCCATCTTTCATTTCTTTCTGCAAAAGTTTCATATTTATCTTCATACATATATACATATAATATACGTGTATTACAGTTTCCGGGCACAATAAAAAATATGAAAAAAAAAAAAATGAAAAAGTCGGTAGTACGAGCAACACGACCGCGACGTAGTCGGAGACATCGGCCAGGTAAAGAGAGGTCCCGGCGAGCGGGCGAGATTTATACCGTGTACGATCCGGCGGCGAGAGATCGTCCTCGCGAGCCTCAGGACGAGGAATCAGAGTTCGCGAAGGGAGAGCGAAGAGGGAAGCTGAAAGGAGCGCGAAGAGTCGTCCGTGTGGATATATGCCGGCATGCGCGCGCGCGCAGCGGGAACAACGACAAATATATCGAGGTATTCGCGAGGAATTGAACCGCAGCGGCAGCTCGCGCGTCGTTCTCTCTCTCTCCCTTTCTTCCTGCCTCCCTCTCAGTCGGGGCGGCTTTTGCCGCGGGGTCACGCAAAATATGCTCGTTCCTCCTTCGACAATTTGATTCCGCCGTTCAGATAGCATTGTGAGCCTCGCTCGAGCGCGCGAGTAAGCGCGCGACCGGGACGAACGGTCGGCGGCTGCGAGGCGACTCGGTCTGTGCTGGTAAAGAGCTGCGAGAGACCGGCTCCTACCGCTCTTTCTCTCTGATTCTACCCCTTGCTCATTCTCTCTCTCTCTCTCTCTCTCTCTCTCTCTCTCTCTCTCTCTTTCTTTCTCTCTTTCTTTCCTCCGTTTTTCTTTCCGTCAGTCGAGATATTTATATCGCGCGACCGGGACCTGCCGATAGCGCGGCTCTTTTCTCAGGAACCACGTACTTACGCGATGGTAGTCGAGCTTTCATGTTTCTATCTGGTACCGTGCCGCTATGTAGTTTTCCTTGTTGCCCCTCTTTCCTCGCGCTTCTCCTTGTCTCGCACTCGTCTCACCTTGTTTCACTTTGTTTCACCTAGAGAGACCCGCCTTGTGCGGATAGCTTTAGCGTGAGCGTGGTATATTACCGGCCAGTATTCGCCAGTATCGTTTGCCTCTTTCATTTTTTCCCTTCGTCTCTTTTCTTTTCCAGCGACTCGCTCTGCTGTGGTGCCTCTCTCTCTCTCTCTCTTCTCCTCTTTTACCCTGATCTACTCGCTCTTCGTCTATGGTCGGCTCCGCTCTGCATTTCTCTTCTTTTTATTCCCGACCTCGCCGTCTGGAGTCACATACACGGGCAGCGCGCTCGAATGTTTTAACACGTGTTTAGCGCAAAAATTTAGTCCGCGATCCGCCGCGATAAGGCCGCGCCGATATTCTCCCGGGTCGACAGTGCCATTATACTCCCGCATGGCGATTTCTGGATCGTCACGTAGTAAATATCCCGCGGCCAGTTTCGCGCGATCCTCTCCGCGCCGAGAGATTCCTTTATTCCACCACGTCGGTTTCGGGAATGCCGGGTCCGTAGATAGCGATCGTCCCTGCCGAGGTCTCGCACGGTAAGCTGGCGAGGGCGCAAGGTAATCCTCTGTGTAATGGCTGAAATCAAAGTTCTATTAGACGTGCGGTCGTGATCAAGACGCGCGGAAGTTGCTCATTAAAATTAACATGTCGAAGATTGCGTTCCAAAATCCTACTCGGTGAGTGGAAGAACATTCAATTAATCAATCATGATAAAAAAATCTTAGTTCTCTTTATTTTGATTGGTCAATTAAATGCTATTCTACTCGTCGAGCAGAGTTTCGGAACGTACCCCAGGGGTTTTCGTTTTGAGCGAACGTAATTGAAGATGAAGTTAACGCGTGCGGCGACGTCGCTTAACTTGTTGCTAGACGCGAAATCCACAGCGTGCACTTTCATTTCCGCGCGTGTCCCGGTTAGAACGGCAATTTGGAGGCTTCGGTGGCAGCCACGCGTCGCGCGCAAGTTGCATCGCTGTGTCGCGTAAGCGTTCACACACGTGACCCACGTTCGCATGATATAATGCTACGCATGAGCGCACGCGCGATATATCGCGCGTCGGTGTGCGTGCGTGCGTGCGCGTAGGCGTGCATAGAGAGGGATAGAGGCGTGAGCGCGGGTGCATTATGACGAGTAGATTGGTAAGTACACAACCTACTCGCCATAACTCACACCGGCCCGGAGAATTATAAATTATGGCTGGCCGCCGTCCGTCGTGCGCGTTCACGCACGCACGCATGCACACATACGCGCGAGCTCTCACACCTGGTAAGCGGCGCGGGGCCCGTGCGAGACGCGGACCCGACGCGAATCATTTCTCACCGGGGATGCTTAACGGACAGTAAAATTATGTTTCGCGCCCGGCATCATTTTGTCGTGGCCGCGCAAGGTGCGAGCGCGATAAAAATTATCGCGCGATTATTGCCGCGAGTTATCGCCGGCGGGCATGCGATCGCGCACGCTGCGCGCTGTGGAAACGGGAAGCGAACGTAATTTTTGACACATTTTAGGCGTATCAAAAAGCTCGGCTCAATTTTATAATAGATGTCACACATACATGTGTGTGGCACAGAGAGAGGAAAATATAATTAACATTTTCTTGTATAAATATATGGTCTGTTGGGAGATGAATTTTATTCATAATTTTTCTGTTATTTATTTCCTATTAGTGTTGAAAATTTCTATGCAATTCTTGCGGATTCAAAGGAGACAAAAAACGGAAGGACGAAGATAATAATTGTATGTCCATAATTGAGATTATATTTAATTACAGATCACCGTATATTCATATAATAAAAAATTCATGTAGCTATAGTTATTTGTCAAATGATGGCATACAATGAATGTCTCTAATTTCAACTTCGGTATTTCTATATTCTCAATAAGTTCCTAAAACGAAATTTCGACTCGGTAACGTTCTGCGTTGGCAGGTCGTAGACAACGGCGATTATTTGACAGGCGATTAAATCGTGATTTGAGTTTGTGTTCGTCCGAACAGAGTTTAAACTAAGATTATAGTTTGATTTATTTGACAGACGAATAATTTGTTTTCGTCGAATGCGCCACAGGCTGCGACATTTGAGTAGAAGAACGAATCGAACTTTTTGTTTGACAATATTTTCAATAAATTCCATATATATTTATTAATTTGCTATATATATATACCGATAAAATTAATAACGGGATCGTAGCGTCGACCGAAATGAACGTAATTGAAACTCTTCGGGCCGATTAACATCGAATTGCGGTATCAATCAATTTCCGCGACGGACAGTGCGAGAAATAAATTTGCTCGTTATTCATAATGGCCGAGGAGGAGGAGGAGCAGGAGGTGGTGTACGCTCGACATCGTAGAACGGCCCGAATTGCTCGATGTGTCCGCCAGGCAAAATCGCCCGGCTCCCCAAATCACCTTCCGGCAAAAAGGGCCGATCAATTTCAGATTTATGGTTCGGCCGCGTTAATTAGTAACCTGGAGTTTGCAACGGCCAGGAAAAAACGCCGTCTCTCCTTCCTGGCTTTTGAGGCCCCGGCACAAGTTGCCCGGTTTTTGCTGGCGGACGCGTATCGCTCGATAGAGGCTCGATACGCTGTGCTTTCACACAATGGCCTGGCGTGTCATTCGGCACGTAAAAGAAAAAAGACCCGCAATCGCGCTCAACAATGATTCACATTAAATCGCCGCTACTTCTCTCCACTCGTCGCAGACGCGCGCGCAGACGTAAAAATATTTCGCGTTGACAGTAGTAGCGGAGATATAGATGTGAGAAAGCTCGAGAGGACAAGCCAATTAGCACATCCTCGCAGCATCCTCGAGCCGAAGATGGTAGACAGGTGTGAGATGAGTATAATCATGTATCCGCGCGCGCGTACGCATGAAACGTTAACACACGTGCGAATCCGACGGACCCAGCGGGGTATCGAATCATCTCTCGTGGTTCGGGTTTCCGCGCCGTTCTTCCTACCTGCTTTTGCCGAACGGACATTGTCTCCTCGTGAGACAGCGATTCGCGTGTAAAAATAATCCAGCGTTAAACACGAATATACGAATACTTCTTTCTCTCTTTGCTTGCACATTGTGACAAAACGTTAATGTCGTTGAAATTATGCGTATATATTTTCAGCGTCAACTATATTTTCTTTTTAATTTTGCACATTTTTATTAATATCTGTGTTTCTACCGACGTCAATTGAATCGTGAGTTATATGAGTATATGTATTTGTCCGAGTAGAGTTTAAACTAAGAATGCATAGACGTTGGTAGAAACGGATTAATAATTGACGAGATAAGACACTTGAACAGCACTGGTTACATTGAGAGAAGAAATATCTAAAAAATACGGAATGTTTATTCGACGAATATTAGTAACATGTTTATTTAAAGCTAGATTCTTTTATTTAAATATGAAAATTGCTTTCGTGAAAAGCTACGATTTTAAGAAAACGTATATATCCTTATTTGAAAAATATTTTATATCATGTTATATTTAAATTATATATTACATATTTTATATATGTATTACGTAAATACATTAAGAGAAAAATATTTAAAAATTTATTTCTGAGATATAAAGTTTATTTCTGTGAGTAAATTTTATATTCTATAAATTTTCAAGTATTTTTTTCTCAGCGTATCGCGTTTTACGTACCTATCGAGTAAATATTTTTTTATTTCTTAGATATTTTTTTCCTCAGTGTATAAAAATGTTTTTCCTAAATATAAAGTCTAATTAACAATGTGCTCTTTGCTTTCTGTTACTTGTTCAGTTTTTTTCTGGCTTAAGGCTTAAAGCCTGATCTACAATATGCTGTTTGCGTTCCGTTTCTTGTTTTCTGTCTTTTTCTGATTTAAAGCTTAAGGTTTGAGTCAGAAAGAGATAAAGAGAAAGAAGCAGGAAGCAAATAACACATTATAGATCAAGCTTTAGGTTTGAGTCAGAAAAAGATAAAGAAACAGGATGCAAAGAACACATTGTAGATCGAACTTAATTACTTCACTATGTAATTATACTTACAGATACTAAATATTTTTCTTCCTTTTCTGCAATATTGTCCGCGTTCACGCGAGCACATGTATCGTCTGGTGTCGCGACGAGCTCGTTCGTAAAAAATACGTGACGCACTCGACGCGATTTCTTGCTTATCGATGGCTCCAATTCGTTATCCATCGCGAGCACAGCCGTGCACCGCGTTAAATAGACCGATGTAGGTGGTTTGTGTACGTCAACGATATCGTTTGACACGAAGTTATCGGTTCGGAGACCTCGGGGTAGAAGGCCGAGCGAGGAAGCGACCACCGCATCGCGTAATATCGCGTCGACTTTGATGGCGACTCGCGTACACCGCGTTGTGCACTATGTGTGTGTGCACACGAGTGCATGTGTGTGTGCCGGTTCTGTGCACTTCCTTTGCGGCCACCATCGGCTCCGCCCTCGCAAACGCCCCTTAACCCCGACGGAATTATGCGATTCTCGTACGTCACGGAGCGGTACACCTGTGGTGCGGTCGCGTCTCTCCTTGGCGAGACGCGGCCCCGAAAACCGACCGCCCGATGGATCATTCGGTCACTTCGAAGACCATCGCGAATCTGTGATCGACCAGCGTGAATTCGCAAAGCTAGAATCACACAGTGCACGATTTCATGCCTTCTGGCACGCATACTGAAGGATCGGTGTATGTTCAATACATAACTAATACTACAATTCCAGATAAAATCGTAAAACTCGTAACTTGTTTTCGTAAGTCTCGTAAGAACTTATGAGTAGATTGGCAATTCCATGCGGACCGTATGTCACATGGGGTGTTTACGATAATTCGGGTTCGTGTTAGTGCAAGTTAGTTTCACTAAGGCCGAGAAATATAATAGGCACAAGCATCTAATATCTTCATGATTCATGACAACTCAATGCTGTCCGATAAATCGAGTAGAGTAGAGTTAGGGTAGCGTAGCGGATAGTATATGTATAAAAATTAACAGTATTAGATAATATAGTTTTGTAAAATATGTAATAATAATATTACAAAACAATAAGTTATTACATTTTAGAAAAATTAGAAGCACTAAATTAAATTATGAAAAAGTATCATGTATTTGAAATATCCAATAATAATAGGTTAATAATAGGTCAGAAATAATAGTTTTCTACTTTTGGATATTTCACAAATACATGATACTTTTTCATAATTTAATTTAATGCTTCTAATTTTTCTAAAATGTAATAACTCATTGTTGTAATATTATTATGTAATAACTCATTGTTGTAATATTATTATGTAATAACTCATTGTTGTAATATTATTGTTACATATTTTACGAAACTATATTATCTGATACTGTTAATTCTTATACATATATTATCCGCTATGCTACCCCAAATCTACTCTATTCTACTCTACTCGATTTATTCTACTCGATTTATCGGACAACATTGAGTTGTCATGAATCATTAAGATATTAGATGCTTGTGTCTATTATATTTTTCGGCCTTAGTGAAACTAACTTGTACTAACTCAAACTCGAATTATCGTAAACACCCATTATAACTCGTAGATATCTACGATTTTTTTTTCTTTTTTATAAGCTACGACTTTATGATTTTACGATTTATTTGTATATTTGCTTAGAATTACAGCATAAAGTCCTACTTAGCACTTCTGAACTGTAGTAAATTGAGCTGTCTACAACGTGCCGGTCAGCATGCACGTCGGAGAGTATAAAATCGTGCACCTATCGCGTGATTCTAGCTTTATACGTGAGAGCAACCGCGTCGATGTGATGTTTGAGCACGCGGTGCTGTTAATTAAGTACGTATAATTCCGTTTAAAAGTAACGTTCACGCATCAGAAATAGAAGTGCTTTCTCGGGGGGTCACGTATATCGAGTTATCGAGCGCGAATTAAATAGCTGCTTAAACGGTCCGAAATAGAAGTCCGAAAATAAGGCTATGATAAAATCGTTATCGTGCAATCGAGAGAGCGAGAGAGAAAGGGCTGGGAGGGAGCATTGATCGAGTGCACGCACGCAGAAGACGAGCCGCTAAATCCTCTCGATTCTCTCTGCGCTCGGACACATCGCGTGTCCTGTACGATCCGGGGACACCTCGCGTCGTGTCGTATCCACGAGGGGCCACGAGAGGAGAGACCTAATCCTCCGAACTTGCAAAGTCTGCAGCGCGAAATCGCGCCTTTCGCGAACATGTGTCTGACATTTTTAATCGTCGGATTAAAATAACTGATGCCAAGGTGTAGCCCCGGAATCCGTTATCCGACGCGGATGAGGCACCGGCCACCCAGAGTGTCGCGTGTCCCCCGAGACCTGCCAGGCAACGTGGACCGTTTTAAGCCTGACTTTAAGTCGTTCTGATTTGGTCGTGGAACGTGATACCGCGCGTTTCTGCCGAAAAACAAGCAAATGACGGGGCAACGAGGCACGATACCTCGAGAACGGGCCTCGAATAACGAGCGGGGACCGTGTGTCTGTCGCGACGCTTCGCGATTATCGGTTGTTTCCCTCGGAATTAGTTATCTACCCACGGGGTGAGGACGCCGCGAAAATGTGACGGGAGATGTGAACCGCGCGACAGTCGGGACATTGTTTCCTCCGCGAAAGACAGACGACAGTCTTTGCCGGTAAGATTTGTGAGACTCCCTTTCACGGTATACGACCACGTCGGGAATTATGAGCAGTGCCGCAGGCACCGGCCCCGATCGGGGGATTCCTCTATTGCTCGGATAATAATGATCGGACCCTCGATTGACTGGGGAAACGCCCGAAGGTTCAACCGGTAAATTACCGAACATCCTGCAATTACCAATGTAAGAGTCGCGGGCTTATTCCGGGAGACCGCAGGGAGGGAAGGAGGGACTATAATGCGCTCCTACTAACGGATATTACTCGAAAATCTGCGTTCGTTTGAGAATTTTTGGGGGATGATACTTTGTGACAATGTTGGGAATCAATCGATTAAAATGTTCTCTGACTAAAATAATCGGCAAATTAATAGTCAAATTTTGGTCTTATGTTAAATCCTGAATTCTACAACGCAGTAGGGGCTAAATTAGCAAAGTAGCAAAGTTTAATGGAAACAGAATTGTTAGAACCGAATTTGGTTCGTAAAAGCAGGAATTCTGCCTCCTTCAGTCGAAACACGTTCGGTTCGTTCATTGTCGCGTTCGACCAAATTCGACTAAATTTTTTCTCCCCATGAGAGTAAACGTGGATGCAACAGCAGTATACTTCCGGAGGGCGGTACTTGACGCGGCGGCGGCGGCGGCGGCGGCTCTCCGCACCGACAATTCGCTACGCGTTCGCACACGTGGCCTACCTAACGTGCATAAGTGTTCCCGGTAAACTCCATTATCGGCAGCCATGTTCCTCGCATGTTGCCACCGCGTTTTCTCTAGTATTTCTCGAGTAGTTTGTCAAGCCGGTCATTGCACTCGAAATGAGAACGGCGAACGCATCTGGTTCATGTTTAAAAGATTTTCCTTACGGCGGATAATATAACGTAGCACAGAGGTGGATTTTCTCTCTTTCCCACCTTTCAAATGAAAATATCAGTGCAGTCTGCCGGGACTTCTTCCTCTCTTCTTCCCTTGCTTTTTTAGGGGTCGGAGGGGAGGGGAGTCGTCGGACGTGCTAAATAGAAATCTAGATCTCTGGAATGTACGCGATAAGTAACGTCGACGTGTAAGTCTTGCGAGTCGGTAGCTCCGCTACGTTTAGGCTTCCGAGAAGCCTCGCGAGATGTTTACCGTACGCACATTTGTTCTGTCGTGTACACAGCGAGACAACCTGCTTAAAAAGGGATGTAGCGAAAAAAAATTCGGGCCGCGACGGTGGTAGGTACGCCGCGTACAAATATGTGAAAAATTAGCCGGGGCAAATACATATATGTATTACCTCGGACGGAGGTCACCCACGTAGAGAGGAAGGAGAAAGAGAGAGAGAGAGAGAGAGAGAGAGAGAGAGAGAAAGAGGAGGGGGAAAGAGAGGGAGAGAGAGAGAAAGTTAATTTATTCCATTTACATCGGCGTCAACGTCGAAAACGTAGCCTCCACCGCGACGACGATACCGCCGGCGCTCCAAGCGCTCGCGCGACAGCGCGCGATTGAAAAGCGGCAAATTGCGATTAAAGCTCTCGCCGGCCGGGTGCCGCGAGTTCCATGGAAATTCCATTATGAAAATTCCATAAGCGTATAATTAATATTACACGTAACTAGGTATATCGCGACGACGCCTGCTCGCCGCGTGCGCGCGCACGGTCGTTCGCACGGGAGAACGAGAATGGAATTGGCACGCGGTAATGCGGCGAGTAATCAAAATTAAAATTCATTTCCTGTCGTCGGAAGTGCGCGCGGCACTTTGTTCGGTGGGATTCAATTTGAAAAAACCGCGGCGTCGCTTTATATTCATCATCATCCGCGCGTCGTCGACGTTCGTCTTCGTTCGCACGCGCGCGCGCGCTCATGTACACACTCATGCACGCACGCAAACATACATATATATATATATATATATATACATATACATATACACGTTTTCGCGCCCGTAAGAAATAATTAAAAATACTGGTTCGCGCAGTTCCGGACCGTCGCGTTAATATCAGCCCGAAAAGCGGCTCCGCCGCCAGCTGAATATCCGCATTTCCATCGCTTTTCCATCCCTTAACCAGCCCCTCCTCACTCCCCAGTCTCCCCCGCCCTACCTTCCCCCCTTCGGCGTTTCTCTCGTCATCGTTCTCTTTTGCATTCCGGACAGCCTCTCTCCCAGGCTGCGACGAATTTGCAAGCTTTTAATACAAACGCGGCGCGCGCGTACACCGCCGAACCCAACTTGTTGTCAACGCCGTTCCTTCTCTCCCTACTCTCCCTCCACCAGCGTCGTTCTGTCCTCGTCTCCATTTCACGATTCCCCGGCTGTTTTTGCCGGCGTATCTCGACGGCCCTCCACCCCCTTTATGAATAAATCGGAAGAGCGAGAGACGGAAAGTGAGGCAGACAGAGAGAGAGAGAGAAAAAGAGAAAGAGAGAGAGGAGACAGATAGATAGATAGATAGAGAGGGTGGGCGGGGGGAACGAGTCGTTTTCACCTGCAATCGCCGCGGTAACGCGATATTCTGTCTCCCGGACGCGGATCTCTCCCTTCGCGGTGGAAAACGCTGGTCGATTTTATTTATGTATATATATTCGGCCCTCTCGTGTTACGTCCCGGGTCTGAGCTGACAGATCACACGGAATATGCGTTCGCCGTCGCATTCGTTTCTGTCGGCGTTGTCTGTCAACGTAATGAGCAGACACGTTTTGTCGATATAACGAGAAGGCTTGACAACTCTCTTCCCTCTCCCTCCCGTCGAGAGAGCGCTCAAAACTCACGCCGACGCTTATAGCGCTTAAATGCGGAATGTCAATATGTGTACGAGCAGAATTTATTGATAGATACATTAACCGGGCCGGCTGTCTTTCAGGGCGCGCGCGGCGATGATAAATCCGAATGTGCGCGCAAACTCGTAATCGAATCAACGGTGAGTCTCTTGATCGAAATGTACGTTCTTCACTGCTCGTCGTCTCTTTCGTCGGCTTTTGTTTACGAGTTGTCGCCGCTAATTTTACTCGATATAACGCGCGCTTCGAATATTCTCTTGGTCGTTTGCGCGCACTCTAAGAATATTTTATTATTATTCCGTGTGCATCTACTTCTTTATATTTTGGTTCTAACTCTCCGCGTACACAACGTTAGCCTTGTGAAACTCGAACGAATATTCGATCGCTCACCGACTTTCCAGTTCAGAACGATTTCGAAAAGCGCAAATCTGTGTTTAAGGATTTTGATTCTACTGCACTACCATCTTAGCTGAGATTTTTCTAAAGTTTCTATCAACAGTCATTATTTGAAGCTTGTTTTACTTTAGTTTTAAACATCATATGCACAAGAAAAAATTTTTAAACAATTAATTAGGTAATAGAGTTAATTTCCCATAAAGTTATAGTAGTTCATTTATACGTCTGGCCCAGTGTGCCTAGTTGCACTGTGCGCCTCAAAGAATATGATTGGAGGGTTAATATCGAGCGATACATTTCGCTTCCTCTCGATCACGAGGAGCCGAGTCCTCGTTAGACGAGACTCGCGGCAGTCGTGCTATTTTTCAAGAGCGCACTCGAGCGTGTACCGCTCGTTGTCGACACACGCGTGCCGCTGAACTTACTTTCCGGACATAATGGAATCTATCATCGGGGCGGAGGGTAGAGATTGATTGTCCAGCGGCTGTCTGGCCGCGAGCCGCAGTATTTTGCCTGGAGGCCGTTCTAATGAACGCGGTAAGAAATAAAACGGTTCGTGTCGCCGTGCGCGTGCGGGGGCTACATGCGCGAGTTAGATGGCCCTTTAAATTACAGGGGCGGATACTGCCACGTGCCGGGGAAAGTACGGCCATGGCAACGCTATTGCAGCAGCCACTGAACCACGCGTTATTACGTTTTTCTTTTTGTCGTCGCGGGTGTCGACACGATTGATATCTGTGTCTCGTATATTCGAAGTATGAATGTTGTACAGTGTCGATTAGGAGCTCTCTTTCACTAAAACAATCGGCAAATTGATCACCAATGTTAAACAATCATCATGTGTGTAGTCACGAATAATTTCATCGATTGATGAACTTAATTATTAGTCAATGTATAATCAATCATATCAAAATTCAATTTGATTATTAATTAATTTCATCAATCGAAAAAATTATCGGGGTTGTACATGACGATCGATTAATTTTGATTATTGATTCGCAGGTAATTTTAGTCAACGAACATTTTCATCGACCACAACCCGATATTGCTGTTGTACGTGTTATGTAAATACTTAATTAACCGCGTCTTTCCAACATCGAATGTTGCTCCGACATCTCAAACTTTCATGAATCTTTCCAATTGTCGCGCGCTTCGAGGTGTCGCTTCTTACGATCGTTTTAGTCTCAAAATTTAACACACTCGTACACTCGTATGACCACGCGACATCATCTTCGCTTGGCGAATCCGAGTGCAGTCGTCGTGTAAGCGAGAATCCGAGTAAAGTCGGAGGGGGTCGAGGGTTGGCGTGAACCTTTTCGTTGGCGCATGACATCCTTGCTCCGACTACTCGTGAGCACCCTAAACAAAGGGATATTGAGAGATCCCGGAGCGCGCGGAGGAGGTAAGGGTGAGAGAGGAGTGTCGGACGGGGACGGATGCGAAGGATAGGCGGACTACCACCTTAAGGATCAGAGTGACTCCGCCACAATAGTGCGTCGCCGGAATCCAAGGGGGTTTATTAAAGCCGTGCTTGGCGATACAACTCACGTTCTCTCTGCTCTTCCGCGAAACACCCTCGTTCTAGTCCATCTTCTTCTCTAGTATGCTTCCTCCCCCCCCCCCCCC
>NW_022639452.1:2337024-2337835 GCF_010583005.1 Odontomachus brunneus
TTCGTCGTCGCTTCGTCCGTTCGTTCCTATTTATACGCCTTTATCCGTCGGAGCGTCCGTGATCGGATCGCTCACGAACTCTCGGAGTTTCGGGCAAACGATTTTGTCGTACCGCTGATTACGATTATCACTCGTTTCGCGAAAATACACGCGAGCTGTCGATCGATCCGTTGTGCAAGGATAAAGACCTTCGCGATAAGATCTTCATTTACTTCCGAGCAACCTCAAAAACAGAGTAATATATTTAAGTTGAGGTCGAGTCGAGAGGTCGCTCATTTTGGCAAATTTTGTTCGCATCAATCGTGAAAAAAATTTAATATAACCATCCGGGGGACGGTGTAGGTACGTGGGGAGCGCACGAGAGCGAGTATTATCGCCTTCTCGAGCGTCCCCGTAAGAATAATCCACGGTACGACGAACTTTCGCGGTCGGCGGGATTTCCGGCATATCGCTCCACAACATTTGCATGAGCATAATCCGAAGACGAGGATACGCCTATACGCGCGGCGCGCGCTATATTCATACCAGGTATAAATCAGGACGTCGCGCGCCTCGGGGGTTTTATCGACAGGGACATTACGCGAGCATAGCGATGTACGCGTGTAAGAAGGCGACGGTGGGTAATCGGGACCCTGGAAACACGTGTCCCACATCCCTCGACCCCCCGGCCCCTCTCCCCCTTTCCAATGGTGGTAGCAACTTCCCTCCCCCCGTCCCCCTAGAAGCGTAGCTTGCTTGAAGGAGAGAGAGAGAGAGAGAGAGAGAGAGAGAGAGAGAGAGAGAGAGAGAGTGAGAGAGAGAGAGAGAGAGA
>NW_022639452.1:2338415-2339021 GCF_010583005.1 Odontomachus brunneus
ATTTTGTACAACACATATGTAGGCACAACACACATGTAGTATGTCACATTGAGCATTCTTCCATGGCTGTTCAAAAACTTCTCTCGATACCAACTCCACTAACCCCACCAAGCCCATCCACCACAGCCACTTTCCGTCGTGGACTTTCAGTGTTTTCGAACGCACCCCTGAGCTGATCAGCTGGCAGCCTTACCGCGACTACCGCCGCGAACAGACTACTTTTCCGTCAAGCGTGCCGCAGAGAGTGAGAGAGAGTGAGAGAGAGAGAGAGAGAGAGAGAGAGAGAGAGAGAGAGAGTGAGAGAGAGAGAGAGAGAGAGAAAGGATTCCTCGTCTGCGAGAGAGCGACGCCTTTTCCGTCGCCATACGAACCGCCCTCGTTGACACGAAACGCGCATTAGGCGCGAATGCATCCTTACGCCCTCCAGCTCGTTCCGGGCCCCTGTCCTTGCTCTCCTTCAACCCCCTCGCTACCCCCTCGCTAGCGTGCAAACCGGCCGTATTTTAGACGCTTCCCATCGGGAAGATATGCATTATGACGGCTGATACGCGTGACCGAATCTACACACGTTAACACTCGTCGTTGATTTCGTCTTGGAACCGGCTT
>NW_022639452.1:2339307-2345915 GCF_010583005.1 Odontomachus brunneus
CTTGCGAAGTCTCCTCAGAGTGCAAGGAAACTGCCGTGACTCGGATCAATCCTCTGGCGACCCCCTCGACGAAGAATCGCGCGGCGACGTTTTATTTTACCGAACTTCAACGGGTTGCTGTAATAGTGTGCCAATTAATTAATTCATTCGGTTAACTGACTCTTGCCGAAATATTCCCGTAAGTCCTCATAAGCCGCTGGTTCTCCATTTTAACGGATCGCTTAGTTCGGCTTGGTAGCGACGGAACGCGGTCGAGGAAGAACCGCACGGCGGCGAGCAGAGGCTCGAGCAGAGTCGCCGGGCGACTGGATATCGCCGGGGCGCAATTTATGTTAACTTGTCGTGGCCTATTGTGCACCGCTTCTCGCGGCTTTTCCTCCGCCCACAGCAATTTTTTCTCCCCCCTCGCAGAGCGCCGAGCTGCTGCTATAGCCGGCGCGGAATTAGTCCGGTACGCGTGTACCGGCGCCGCCGAGCAAAGCGATAATAAAAGGTCGCGGGGTAAACTTCCATTTTTACTGAGCGCCGTTATGATTTTTATTCCGAGCCTCTTCCTGCTTTCGCCTCTTTCGTCGCTTTCTCCCATCTCTTCTTCCTATCTTCTCTCTCTCTCGTTCTCACTACTATCCGTCTATCGTCGTTCTTCTCCGCCCGACAATCGCCGGAACTTGCATTAGCGTCTCGTGACTCGAGCCAGAAGGGTGGTTCGGCGATGGTGCTATACTTCCTGGACAAAGTAACCGCGCTATTGTCGCAACAAACCACCTACCCATTCGCCCGCCTTTGCCCAGCCAGCTCGTCCTTCTCTCTGCAGCCAGCTCGTACCCTCGCGATGCGCGCGTGTCCATTGTGCTGGGTGTCGTGTTAACTTATTTGCGCTATATACTCGCCAACTGTGTATAAAAGCGGTCTCCGACGTTCCTCTCCGTTATAGAAACGTGCGTTGATCCACGCGTTGTCCACCCGCGACGTGATGATGGTTTCATCGCGCGCGAAACTTATCGTATTTCGCGCTGTCGTAAGTTACGATCAGTTGAAGTGAGAGTACCAATGCCCGCAAATGTATCTGATCCTTAATTTTAATTCTCATTGTTTTGGTTCCGGGGATCTCGTATCTTTTTCCTTTTTTTATCTCAATCTACTTTTCTGTGATATGTATAAAGAAATTCTAGTTCAGAGACTGTAAAAGTCGCCCAAACAATCAACTAGACTGTAAAAGTTAAAAAATTTTCAACATAAAATATATGTATTGAATATGTATTATATTCTATGTAAATATTCGTATCTAAAGACTAAAATAGTAAGAATGTTCAAGACTGGGTATATGTTCGGCAATTGGTGTTTTTACCTTATAATTGTAAACACTGCAACGTAGCGAACTTGCGACGTGATGAAGGTCCCGCGTGTGCACGTTTGTCGCTTTCTCGTGTATTACACCGAAGGAAAAGAGTTAATTATAGTGACTGAAATTATAGTTATTTTCAGCGCCAAGCATATCTCTGTCATCGTTTCAACAATAAAAAGTAGCAGTAGCAATATATAGCAGTGGCAGATGGTTATCTACATTATGCAGCGTTTACTGCACAAATGGTTTTAATTACTTCACTATATGTAATTATTGTCACAAATACCAAACAGTTTTCTGAATATGGATAATTGTACGATGAAAGTTTCCGACAACCGCGAAGAACTGCGTGTCGTCGTTTTTACAAAATGAAGGCATAATTTTGATGAGCGATAACGCGTCAATTTGTAATTGTTATGGCTATTGGAGTAGCCCCCTTACACACACACACACACATATATATATATATATATATATATATATATATATATATATATATATATATATATATCTCTCGACGAGATCGCACTCGATGCTATTGTACTCGAGAAAGACTCCCGATCGAAATTACATCGACTAACTGCGTTCGATCCCGAGGAGATACACTTGCACCTGGCTGCATCACAGTCGTTGCCGAACCGGGTCTGCCCTGCCCTGCCTGCGCCGCGCAGAGAGGGAGCAACGTATTTATTGCTTAATTCGCGCTTCTTTGTTTCATAAAAGTGAGAAACAGCTTTAATAACAGGTTACGATGGGAGTATAATGAGGGGTTACGGTAACAACGGAGATACCAACGTCGTATCCAGCTCGCGAAAGAAAGCGGCGCGTCATAATCGCGTTTGGTTCTATTAAGTCGACGTTCGAGATTGTTGATTATGTAAAATGTTGGACATTATCGTTAAATTTTTCCAAAAGCGACGATATCTTCGGGAGCTTCTACGATAGCGTTACGACTTACGTGCGAACGTAATCGCGCGTTTCCGGCTTGAAAGAAAATTCCAGCTGCTATTATTATTATAATTACCAGGAGACTCTCCCTCTTTCTCTCCTCTTGAGCGCTCCTCTTGCCTCGATATTCCGGATTTCGCGGACTAATGGTAGAGCAAGCAAGGGCACGCGCGATTTCCGGTCGTAATTTCGACGGATACTTTGTTGGAGTGAAACGACAGTGGATGACGGCGCGACGGTGCGTCTCGTTTCCAGACGGGAAACGCTTCTCGTCGGCAAGAGTGGAGACGGAGAAGAGAGACGGTACTGGAGGAGATAGAGGAGAATGCTCGTGAAGAAAGTGGAGGTGGAAACGGCGGATTATGAGGACGAGACGAAAGCGGCAGTGAGGCGATTGTTGGAGGCGTGGAAGCGTGCCTTAGATGCGACAATTGAGGTTCCAGACCGTGAACCTGCAATCAATGCTCCACCGTCGTGCCGCGGGAAGAGAGAGAGAGAGGGAGATAGGGAGAGGATCGAGGAGGAAAGATCGAGAAACGCGAGGTAGAGATATTCGGAGGGTGCGAGAAGACTGCTGTGGAAAGGGCCGGCTTTGTCTGCCTGTGAAAGCTCCGGGAGGGTGCGCGAGGGAGACGGTACTTCGAGGAATATGCTTCAAAGGAAGTCGGATAGCACATACCGAACTAGAATCGCGCGTTCTTATTTCGTTCTTATTTTCTTAGAAAAATAATAGTAACTATATAGAGTCTCGTCATTCTATTTTCTCATCATTATTAATTTTCATTAATTTTGCATACAAAACTTGGCGTCACTTATATACAGCTATTATCATTATATCTCTTTCGCTAAGTGTAGTATTTCAGAGAAAAGAAGATAATAATAAGGCACGAGATGAACCAATCGCGAAAAAGTTACGACAATCGATTCCTGTTGATTAAGTTAGCCGTTATTCTGAGGTCGCACATGTTTTCGTGGCAAATCACGCTTCGTATTTTGTCCATCGACTTATGACAGCTATTCGAAGTCGAAGATATCGCCAACTTCTCACTTTCCGGTCTTAACGGACGCGTTAGTCATCGACTACTCGTGAGCGAGCGAGCGAATACGATAAATTTACACGTGTCACGCGGAGATGGTGAACAGGTACAACTGCGAGAAACGATCATGCGGTAGGATTACCTGTGCAATGCGAGCCATTAGCTGCCGTGTATGCAGTGTACTCGAGCGGACTTGTACTCGGGGTAGCATCTGCCAGCAGAAAATACACGCGTGTGTCTGTGTGCGCGCCCGCGTGTTCGCGAATGTGCAATGAGAGAAACAATGAGAGTGAGAGAGGGAGAGGGAAGGAAAAGAGAGACAGAGGGAGAGAGAGAGAGCTGTTCTTTCGTATTCCGCGAATCTGTCGTTTTACTATAATTCGGCTGCTCACAAGCTGTTAATTTAAGGCGGTGTTAAGCATCGGGTCGTCTCGTGCGAGCAATTAGCCACTTTGAGTCGTCATTACGATTTTTTCGCGCTGCTTTGGAGTGAACAAAGTTATCGTGATCGGTCGCGCGACTAAAGGGAAGATTAGACAAAAAAATTAATAAAGCGCAAGTTATAGGAAACCGCGGAACGAGGCCGGTCTTTGCTTTTCCCTTTGACGTCCCGCCGATCCTCGAACGAGGGCTCGCGAGTAACACAGTGCAAAAGACGCCGAAACATTCTGTACGTTTGCGCGCACATACGCGGCGCACTAAGTGTAAATGAAGCGGCTTGTAGGCTAATGGAGGTAGCGCTACCGATGTTGGCTGAGCAATTAAGCCGGTCCGCGGTCGAACAGAGTATAAATAACGGATATACAGGTCGTGCGGCAAGGATACGGCGACTAAGGGAAAGACTGCGGTCGCCTCTTACAAAATTCATTAATAGCTGGAAAGTAGCCGTTAATGACTAAACTACCGGTAGCAGCGCCGTGTACGCGCGATCGCAAATCGGACACGGATCCGAATTAGCTCGTGTAAATATTTCACGACGACGCTGTGCATCGCCGCGTTATACTTTTATTAGCTTCGATGTAATTACTCGTGCATGCATGAGGTAGCAAATAACAAAAACAACTCGCGGGAAAAATTTGGTGACGAATGATAAAAATCACATGATACGATACGGTACAATGTGTCAAGCTGCCAGAGCGACATGTCTCAGCCGAATAATTAACAATCGTAATGCGGATACGTTGCAAATGGTATCGATGCAACGGTACACGGAAAAAAATTGCAGTAATTACACGGAGAGAATATTGTCGTAAAAATTACAATACAATACAATTTTAGTACTCCGGGAATAAGCACTATGATGAAAATTATAGTAAAATATAGTAAAAGCGCGACCATAGTAAAAGAACATTATCATAAATGATAGTAAAGATTATCATGTTTCTGGTCATTTAACGATTTTATTAAAGCTTAGCATTTATCTTATTATTTTACTACGAGATTTTTAATGTCTGACTTATATTTTATCATGCTATACAAGATACAGATTGACGTAGCTCTGAATGCTTTGGTGTCCGATCATGTGAGATTTCGTTTTGCTAAAGCATACACTGAGAGAAAAAAATAGTTGGAATAACTATAATCTCACTATATTTTATAGTTCGTTTTGGCCTCAAACATATATTTATAGTTCATCTAAACATGAAGATATAGTAGAATGAACACAGATTTATAGTCACCATCTTATTACTTTATATATATGGTAAAACACCTTTTGGGAATATAGTTATATATACCTATATTTGCCAAATATTCCAATTGTATTGACTATATAAAATAGTTAATTTCTCTTACCATTCAATATTTGCCACCTTATCATATTTTTTATTTCAAATAATTATAATTCTTGGTAAAAATTTTACACGGGTCAGTTATACTATACTTATATTGTAAATATTATAAATATTATGGTAACATTTATCATAAAAATTATATTCCTAACTATAATATTTTTACTATGCCATTATAGTTCCAAATATCATACATTTTTCTCTCAGTGTACTAAAGTCGTTTATGTGACTTTATTGGATTTTCGTGATACAGATAAGTCAGAGTAGTCCACTATTCTGTGCATCCACAGTGAATGTAAAGATCAGTTTAGGGTTAAACGCACGACGTGTACAGTTCAGCTTCAGGAAACTGTAATTACGAATTCGCGATCGTGTTGGTTGTGCGAACGAACAAACGAACGAATGAACGAACAGTTTGCGGGCGACGTCATTTGCGGCGCTTGAGACGTAGCTCGATTACCAGATTTCCGGAGTTTCCGCGAGTTTACGATGCTACCACGCGCGGAGCGGAGCGGAACGGTTCGATCTAATCAATGATATGTCGTCCCCTCGCGAACGCACGCTCCCGACACCCATTCGACGAGAGACAGAGAGTGAGAGCGAGAGAGAGAGAGAGAGAGAGAGAGAGGGAGCACGAGTTACCCAACATCTCCTAGTTGTATTATCACGCCGACAATTTCCTGGCTGATCCGCGTCGGTCGCTTTTACGGCGCTGGCGGTTTATTCCTTTATGACTATCCTCAGCCAATTTCGAAGCGACCTCGTGGAGCGCGTTTCGCTGCAGGATAACTGCTTTGTCCACCGATTACGCCGTGCTCTGCTCATAAATACGTACGCCCGTTTAATACACCGAGTCGTTCCATTGCTCGACGCTCTCTCGCGCGTGCAAATTAATTGCCATATTAAAATTATTTACGTTCGTTGGCACGGACAGGAGAGGGAGAGAGCGAAAGAGAAAAAAGGGTATCGAATTAATTAACAAATCTGCATCGAAATAATAATTAAACCGTCGGATGAAACTGTTACGTTGAAAAGCGATACTTGCGACATACATGATGACACTTGTGATAGTGTAGGAATTAAATTAACGTTTATCGTCCTTTGGGGAGAATCATGCTCGTTCCTCGACGAACGCGCGGTTGTGATAACGAAGATATGTGCAAACGAATCTCCCGATTATTATTCGTTTTGGAGCGAGCGCGAGTCAATTTCCGATACAGAGACGCGCAGTCAACGTCGTCGTCGTCGTCGTCGTCGGCCACTCGGGGCCGTTATACTGGCAAAGACGTGTGCGTTAAATCGTGAAAGCGAACGCACAAGAGCGGGGAAAAACGACGCGTGGGCCCGAGGCCGGCATTAATGACGGGACGTGCGGCACTCGTTCGCCTCGTTAATGTCGCCCTGGGGCAGCCGTGGCGAACCGAGAGAGGGAGGGAGAGAGAGAGAGAGAGAGAGAGAGAGAGAGAGAGAGAGAGAGAGAGAGAGAGA
>NW_022639452.1:2347922-2358167 GCF_010583005.1 Odontomachus brunneus
TGCGCGCACAGAGAGAGAGAGAGAGAGAGAGAGAGAGAGAGAGAGAGAGAGAGAGAGAGAGAGAAGGCGAGCAAGGAGGAAGGAAAGAAACACAGAAAGAGAGAGAGAAGGAGAGAGCCACCCCAAGTGCACACACTGAGTCCTCCCGACTTGCCATCGACTCCTTCTCGTAATGTGGCCAGGATATTATTTGTTTCCACTTGTTTGTGCGCACAAGAGCTCCCGACAAACAAACAATCTGCCCTGCCAAGAGAGCGACGTCGCCACCTCCACCAGCAGGCAGCTTCGCCTCCTCCCGTCTGTCCTTCGCCCTCTCCCTCCTTTCCGCATCCTTCGTCCTTTGCGTGCACGTTGCCCTCGCGACTCTCCGTCTTTCTTTGCGTGCGCGTTTCTTTCACGGCGCAAATAGATCGCGGAGAAAGAGATACGAGAAAGAGAGAGAACCTGGTAAAAAGGGAAGAACGGCAGAAGAGGAGAGGTTCCTTCTCTCTTTCTCTCGCGTCATCCTGGTGTGTACCGCCAATGAGGAGGCATTCGCCGCGTCCGCGCCAGCCAGCGCACCCTTTTGTGTCAATACTGCGATAATTATTTCTGTAGAGCGACCCGTAATGGCTCATTCAGATGGTGTCGCCGGCTTTTTTCAATGGTAAATCGCGCCATTAAGCGGCCATAATGAACGCGCCAGCTCCAGAGCGGTGCATTCGCGATGATATTTATCTTCCGCCCCGAGGAAGAGAACGCGCACGGTCAAGCGGTTCCGCGGCAAACGCGCCGACTGTTTTTGCACTTTGCCCACGGAGCGAACGCGGAAATCGCGAAGGCTTTCCCCGCTCCGGTACTCGTCGTTGCTGCTTGCTCGCGTCAAGAGACGAAGGCCATCAGGTGTCGAAACCGACGAGCTAGGGAAGGAGAGGGGAAGAAAGGAAAAGGCGACATTTCGGAGATAAAGGTAGCCGCGATAACGGTGGAATATATTTCGCGGAATTCAGAGACTGACGTGTCCTGCGACAGGACAGGTAAGCGTCGCGTCGCGTCGCCCGCGCGCCGCGCGGCAGCTGGACGCCGAGAGGTTGCACCTGTTCGATCGGGCCGCTTTTTTAATCGTGGAAATTGAAACAGCCCGTATACTGGATAAAGGAATCGCTCCCGCGCTCGTCATTAGGCCGGTCTCGCATTATGCATCCGTGTATCCGCCGGTAATGTGGCAATATCACCAGAAGAACAAACAGCCTCGTAAACTCATTCGCGTCTCGCGACGCGCTAAATTAGCGCGCACATTAGTCGATCACTTGTCGCGTATCTCCAGGTCGGGGTCTCTTCTGTTGTCGATGATAACGACGAATTCAAGCTTGATACTACGCCATTAGATACTCTTTTAAAATAAATCAGTAAACATCACTGAAAACAGTGAATATACACTGATTGCAGTTAGCAATATGAGTATAGCCCTGATAGTGCTCAGTGCTATACTCATAACTGATATCAGTGGCTATTCACTGATTCACTTCAAGAGAGTACTTATTACATAATTGGATCGAGTCTTTTGGCACACGGAGAAAACAGTTCTGTTCGTGAACTTTTTTCTACCTGGCGACCGGACAAAAACTCGCTTGCAGAAAAGATTCCTGCAGGAGGTTTCTGCTCAACCGAGTTTTAACGCAACTGAATGTTCAGACGAATGTTTTCGGTCACAGTAACAGAGATATTATTTCGCGCCGGCGGAGTTTTTCGTTTGGTCTCCCCGTTCAGTCGCGCGGACTGTGAAGTTTTCGCTTCTACACGTAGTTGGAAAAACATCTCGATTATATATACACGTTCAGGTTTCAGCACCGCGAAGCTTTCACCACAGACTGTATTTTGCAGCCCGAATTCCTACACTGAAGATTGTCGATCCGATTCGATTTTCCTTCACTCGATTGTAGGTTGTACTACGACAGAATTTACGTAATCCTGGGAGCTGGTTCTTGCTACGCGACTTTTTGCCTCCGGTATGCGCGCAGCGTTTAATTAGTGTGATTACACACGTTGGCATTATAATTATACGTGCCATTTCGTTTATACGATAAAAGCACTCATTAGTTCCATTCGTTTACGATGCGCGCGAGTACCTTGCGAACGGGTAATCGATGTCGTTAAATATTCTGGAAGCGAACTCCGCCGCGATGCGTGTAGCGACGACGGCGTGAGCGTGTGTTACAGCGGGTGCACGACTTTTAATATTCTTCTCGTTAGGTGGCCGAACCGTCCGTTCGCGGATCTCTTTCATATTTAAGCAATATTATCCGTGCTCATCAGCATAATCGCCGCGATCATTAGAGCTTGTATACATACAGGCTTCTTCCCGGTACATCCTGGGTGTTCCAAATCGTCGCGGTTCTCTTTCCATTTGCATATTTCTCTCATCAATTCGCGAATCGATCGTCGTCGACGCAAATGTCAAACGCGTCTGCGGGTCGGAAGTCCCGTCGGCGGAATCCGAGATTCAGATCCGCGAGTCGTCGTCGTCGTCATTTCGCGAAACGCGGGGAAAACATGTCACGGGCGTCGTGCCGAAACAGTCGTGACAACGCATCAAGCGCCGTTATTAGCGACACGCTTTGACCCGAATCGCCCGATCGCGCGGCCACGGCACGAGCGGAGGGGGATATTTTACGACTAATAAGAAGCATTTGCAGTAATGACTGTACTTGGTAAAGGCGACCTTACGGCATAATCGAGCTCGTTAATTATAATACGCTCCCGGAATACGGGCGATTTACCTCCCGAACGTACCTACTCGCAACGCGCGCGCGTTCTTATCGATTTCTCGCGCAAATAGCGCGCCCCGACATTTCAGCAATTCGCCGTATTTTGCTGTGTTTCGATCAAAACAGCTCGTCGACACGCGCACGGAAAAAAGCATTAGGGATATCACTTGGCTAAGTATGGTCGCTTGCAGCAAAATGTCACGCTAAAAAAGTGTTTCACCGGTCCAGATAGAATGCTAAATACCATCGTTGGAATTTACCGTTGTTTTCCGCATCCGCTAGAAAATTGTCTGTTGTATGTAGAATTCAGAGAGCAGCAGCATTCTAACAATATCTGCAAGCATATTTAGACGGATGTGAGGATTATATATTTATTTGTCTCTCGTCGTTTTGTCTACCACAGTCAATTTTTAGAAGTGCGACTAACTTTAATCTGAACGAGCGTCACAGAGAGATCTTACTAAATTTCACAAATGGCTCAAACAGAAATTCTGTTTGTCTGTTATCTGTAGTCATTAAATACAAAAGGTACACGAGTATTTTCCAATCTTTTACTCAACTTCGCTAATTTCTTGTATCTAGGTGGTAATTTCAGGCGAACTTACAACATAGGATATGTGCATATATTCAATACACGTATACATATTTTATATGTTGAAAGTTTAAATATTCGTATTTAAAGGGCAAAACAATGAGAACATCTAGAATTAGTGACTTTTACCTATGTGTTAATTCTGCAAATACAACAGAAAGACAGCGATGTTCTCTCGGTTGAGGCAACTATATATATCAATAGAACTGTAAGAATTCTCTGAATGTATGGATATATAAATAGCAGCAATTTTTCATGCAACATCTATTTAACTTGAATTTACACAATTTCTTTCCTACATCTATAAAGAATGTTGCAACAATTTTTTCCATGTGCTTTCTGTAAACGATGCCGATGGATGTCGTAACTTCCGGCCAAAATCTTGCTCGTGCGACGAGCTGCATTTTTATTCCGCGCGTTCGTTCTTACCGTTGATTCCTCGACGCGATAAGGCATTGCTCACAATAAATAGATGAGGATTGAATGATCCTTTCTCTCTCTCTCTCTCTTACTTATAGTGGCGAATGATCCACACCCAATTCTTTGAGTCCACGCGTATCCTTCCCATTCGTCCGTCCAACATCGCCGCCTCCCCCTCGTTATGCCCGATTCGGCGACGCGACGCTCCGATAATCGATCTAGACTAGACGCGTTAATTATTTATCAGGTGGCACGCGTGACTGGCGATCGTCCAATTAAATTAAAGCAGGAAGCCGGATCGCGGTTATCGGCACTTCAGCGACCCTCGCTCTACGTTTCGATGCTATCTGATGATTGACGCGACCTGCCAATGTGGCAGCGCTCGGTGCTTTCGAGTGCATTCGATTCGAGTCCATTAAAACTCGTTAGTGTCCATATACGCACGCCTTAATTGGCCGATGCCGAGCTTTCACGCCGGGCTTTCCGTTCCGGATAGTTGGTAGGTCTAAAATGGCGCCTTATCTGGAAAGTTGAACCACACGTGACGATCCACTGCGACATTCCAAGTACTCGAATTAGTCCAGATGGTACAGATGTTGCTCTTTCTATCGATAACAAAAGAATTGCGTGTCGCCGGAATATCGAGAATGAGTCGCGCGTGTGAGTCGCAATAACGTGTTGCTCGCGATTTCATCGTCCGTGGAAATATTCGCCGACTGACCTTCTCTTTTTTTTTCCCTCGAGCGTCGCCGAGGTAATTCACGTGCCTCACGGAAGGTTCGGAAACTTGGTAACCGGCGAAACACGCGTCGGCATTGCTCGGCCGCCAACTTACACACACACACACACACGGTCTCCCGCGATCCGCCGTGAACGTAATTAAAGCCGGCGTTTTTGTAATGCCGGTATAACCTTCCTCCCGCGGACGATACGGGCCTTTATGGCGACGTAGATCCCTCGGAGCGCCGTTTACACGTGCGATCGCAACGCGCGGTACACGATACACGCTCGAGAGGCTCTCGTCTACACGACGATATCGTCGACGGCGTGGCACAGCGCATACCGCGCTGCAACCGCGGGTTAATCGTAAATTTTTGCGTGTCATATCGAACGCGGCTCGCTAACCATTTCCCAGATAATCTTCCGCGCGAGATCCCCACCGTGTGCACTCGTGTACGTTTTAGTACGTGTACCTCGACCGTCGCGTGCTCCCGTCCTTGCATTCGCGCGACCGCGATGCAACTTCGTGCAGCGCTTATTGCACCTCTCGCTGCGCGTCCGCGCTCATGAAGAGAAAAATTACCTCGAAGAGATTTATATAGAGATTTATATAGTTTTTAGTAGTTTAATAATGTCTAATGCACGGAGAGAATACTATAGTTTTTCTTTTTTTCATACAAATTCTCTTTTATTATGTTTCTAATAGTATAAGATATCGGTCTGTCTTGCTAAGAGAGATAATAAACGTTAATAAACGTAGCGACTGTTTCAACATTTTTCAGTCAAAATACGAAATGAAAAGATAATTATCGCAGAATATCGATCTATTCCTCGGTCACAAAATTCTGTATTAATTTTTAATTATAATATTCTCACCGTGCAATAGTTGGATAACTTGAGAAATACCTGGTTACTCGAGCACGGAGAATTGACACTGCTAGTGGATGGTTAAAATGTGCGCATAACTCGTATTGTCGTTACTCAATTGGCCACGACGACTCAATTGGCTCCCATGGACGATGATATCGATCGTCCCTCGCGACGTCGTGCATCGCCTGAGCGTGCGTTGCATTCCCGCGCGAAACGATTCCGCGAGGTAATATTCCGCGGCTAGAGAAACCTCTCGGTGTACACACATCGAGAAGACTGGGTAATGCGCGCGGTGAGGGCGCGGGGCCGCGCGGAAGGGAGCGGGCGGAGGTCGATCGAGGTCCCGATGGAGCGCGGTACGTTATACACCCCCGCAAACATATGGGGCCCATTGTGTACCCTTAGGGGCTCACACCCCCCGGCGCGGCGGCGGTTTTACCGCCGCCGTCGAGATACGAGGCGAGATACGCCCGCCTTTATAGACCCTACACCATGTTTCTTCTGTGAAAAGGTGCGCATGAGGTAACCTGGAAACCGTCGAGTCGCATTCAACGCGCGGCGCGAAGCTGCGCGTGTACATGTCGCGTGTACGTGTTCCGTATTCGTGTTGTCGTCGTGGTGTGCCCGAGAGTTCGACAACGGTGCTGTATGTTGACGCACCGCGAAAGCCACGACAAAATAGATTCGCACGGATGAACTCTCCGGCGCGGAAACAACGAAACGCGCGTCGCGAAGAAAACGTGCACTTTTCCCCCACGAAGTTCTCTACCTCTTGTACACTCCGCGTTCTTTGCGCGAAACGTTTTATGTGCGATCGATATATATCATTTAAAAAGTGTTAAAAATAATATGTTAAATATTACAACTCGCTCTCTCATGAGTTACGTAGTATCGATGATTCGATCTGTCGTCGCGAACTCGTTGTGAAGCGACCGATTTTCTTGGCAGCAGGTTCAACTTGGATTCAAGCTTAATCTCTAATAATATGTTTGATGTGTTGAAACAGAATTGAAGCTTGAGTAAATTGAGTTTAAATCTCTATTGAGAAATCGCGCCTTTAAAGCAAGCGGTCATTTTGCCAACTACCAATCTCGACGCGCTACTCTCCGTGCAGACATAAACAACGCGGGTTTGCGCGGGCACGAGAGGAACGTATTATTGAGTAAAATAAGAAGAGAAAAGAAACACGGGGGGCAAGGACTATCGCTCATCGCGGAGCTCCCTCGGGGAAACGAGACTGCGTTGTAGCTCGCGCGAGTTAAGGCTACCCCCGCGCTTCAGACTGCTGGACGATGCGCGGCGGGTGAGACGCGGGGGCGGGGGAGATGGAGGAGGGACAGACTGCCGTTCCACCTTATCACCTACCAAATAATGGAGGCATATTGAATAGATAGCCGAACCTAACCGATATCTATCTGATCCTCGAGTCCCGGGGGGATATTAAGGAATCGGCCCACGCCCTTCGGGTATCGCGCATCGGCGGGTTACACCGTGCGTGTGTACGTATACACGCCGGCGTTTTCAGCCTGGGGGGAAGCGTATTCGGATAAATCCCGAGTCCTCTCACGTATCCCCTCTCGACTCTCTCGCTCCATCCGCGGGATCCACCCTCGGCTCCCCCCGGGTCGTCGAGGGAGAGAACGCTCTCTTCGCGTCGCTTCCGTCTGATACAAACAAATTTTGTGTCTTTCGCTGCGGAATCAGGCCGCAACGAGTGCTGTCTCGATCATGCGGATCTGCTAAAGTTTATCTTTGTTGTATAGGAGAAAAAAGTATCTTGCGACAATAAGAAAAAGGATTCTTATATTTACTTGAACCTAAATTCTTTGAATTAACTAGGATAAACAGTTGTTTTTATGAAAAGCTAGGGTTTCAAGAAATAATATAAATAAATACATAATATATAAATAATATATAAATAAATAAATAATATATATAAATAATATAAATAAATACATTCCCCGCTGCAATTAGTACTTACTGGATAAATATTTCTTATTTCTTAGATATTTTTTCTCTCATAGTATAATACTTTTATAGTGTTGGCGATGAAACATTTTTTCTCTCTGCGTATAAGCGCCATCGTTACGAGTTCTACAATAAAGATAGACTTTAGCGAGCCATCCTATCGACATTGAGATCATTAAGGTGTAGACGAAATGTATATCGAAGCGCAGCCAATAACGCGAGCGGCGAGGCGCTCCTCGCACTTCGACGTGTGCGCGCACAAAGTAGACGGACTATTATATGCGCATGCATACGTAAACTATGTGTACGCGTTTGTGTGTGCGCGCGTCTTCCTTTGCATCACACTCTCATGTCGCCTCCGCACATATACTTTGCTTCGATCCGACGTTTCGCGCGAAACGAGTACTTCACGCACAACGAGAGAAAGAAGCAGAGACAGATGGAAATAGATCGATAGATAAATTTAAGATAGAGAGGAGAAAAAAGAGAGGAAGGAAAAGGGTAGTCCGTGTGTTTTCGCCGCGCTTGCCGAGAGAGTATTGGATTTGTTGGCGGTGTGTTGAACAAATGATTGCGGCAGCCACCGTCGCGGAAAAAAACTTGGATGAAAGCGGTTCGGCTCGCCCGATTCCGCCTATCACCGCGTTCCTCTGGCTCTTCCTCCTTCCGGAGCCAGCCGAGGCTTGTCGAACGAAGAAAGTTTACGGGCTACAAAGCACTCCCGGAGAAAGTGTCGGGAGCACCGTCATTTCGAACTTCCCCACTTTCGTCGGGCACTTCGGCCTCTCGCGACTAAACGCGCCACCGAAGGAACATGTGCGTAACATGCTCGTGACGAAATTTTCAGCGTTACGTTTGTGCGCGCGAATTCCCCGCATCTGTCGATGGGCCGGTTGATACATGGTCGAAAAATAATCCGCGAAAAAGAACAAGAATTATCGGAGAGCCTCCAATTAATTAAATTATACACAGACCGGTGTAATAGTCTTAACCCTTTGCTCTCTTAAAGTGAATCAGTGTATAGTCACTGATATCAGTTAGTATAGCATCAGTGAGTATAGCACTGAGCACTTTCAGTGCTATATTTATAACTGCAATCAGTGTATATTCACTGTTTTCAGTGATGTTTGACTGATTCATTTTAAAAGAGGCGTTGGAATAAAGTCTCCCAGACGTTGTGCTCTCTTGAGCCGAGTGTGCATGTTGTTAATAGTAAACCTGACTTATTATTTCGTAATTACAAAACTCTCAAAAAATTCTGCGAGATAGTACTGTTTTTTGTTTTTTATTTTTCCCAATATGGACATAAACGGATGCGTACATCTTTAAAACAATTTTGCGAAATTGTGTAAAGTAGATGTAAATCGTGTTGCAATATACAACTCTGTTTTTTTTTATTGTAAACTTGACGGGAAGCCAAAATGCGCAATGAACTCCAAAACACAGATAACACAAATAACGAAACGTCATGTCAGATAAGCACTAATGCAATCACGCTATCCTTCTCGTATATATACTTGGATTTTATATAAATGTGTGTGCTATTTTGTTCTACCATATTCCGTCTAAAACGTAATAACACACACATAGGCATCTTTCTGCAAATTTTTCGTATATTTTTAAGCTTCTAAATTCAGTCGCAGAGGTACAGAAATGCTGTTTTAAATTTTTCCGAGAGGAGCAAATACGAGTTCGCTGCGTGCAAGTTGCAGAACTCTTGTATCAGGCAAATATTGACGCTAACTGACAGCTCGAGATGTCGATTTTGGAACGTTTTTTATCGTTTTCGTCATATACTGAGCAATGTTCCAATTCATTATTGCACTTTCATTGTGTAAAAGCAGTTGTAATTCAGCGTAACAAGTGCGATATAAATTTTGCAGTAAGAAATCAGTATTTTGTCGGCAAGATTTTGTAATTATGGATCTCTCAAATGGATGCGCGCGCCCTAAAAAATTTCAACGCAACGGATTAACATTTATCGTGTGATTTTGGTGACTTGGCGATTACGCGCAAATCTCGCTCGATGCGCTCGCTCGGTGTGCGATCCTGACGCGCGTCGAAAATATAGAATAATCCTTGAAATGTGACGAGGGCGAGAATCCGGCGATCAGCATGCGGCGCGATGCGGCGTCGAGGAATTCCGCGAGACGAGACGGCAATCGGATCGACGCGCTCACACGGCACGCATACCCGATGAAGCTGGTGCCGGAGATGATGGGGTCGTCCCGCCGTTTATATTAATTTGCGGCGGAGGCGTCACGACGCACGACGACGTGGTGTGTGGTCTCGCGCACCTCTCGCGCTTTTCGCCGCCGTCGTATTATTAAATGCGACTCGTGCATTCCATCCACGATGGAGCAACGATCGAATAACGCTCCGAGATTTTTCAGGTCTCGCAGTGGGTGCGAAGAGGAATCTCGCGCAAGCGATGGGGCGAGCGCTCTCCTCGTTCGGAAGCATTGTTGATAATTCGAAGGCAAATCGCGTTCTTATGCGCACGAACGCGTTCAGTCGCGAAAAGAGAAGAACACAGAAAATAGTTTCGCTCATTTAGGTCCGTATTAATAGTTACTTGAAACTTGCCTCAGGTGAGATACTCAGGTAAGAATTTGGAGGTAGATGAGAGTATTTGAATTATATATGTGATATTATTAATTTGCAATCGTGATTTAGTTGAAAAACTCATATCTAACTTTAAATTCAAATCTCGAGTATCTCATCTAAAGCAAGTTTCAAGTAACTAATTAATATTAATATGAACCTTAAAAGTCAATAGAATTCACGATTATTCAGTGACAGAACAGAAATGGCTGATTAACTTCTCTAGTAATATGTCTGAGAAAATTTCGTGGTAAAATATTTAATTTCATTTGATTTATTTAAACTATTGCATATTTTTTTAACTCATAAATACAAATTGCATAC
>NW_022639452.1:2358177-2362633 GCF_010583005.1 Odontomachus brunneus
GTGTGTGCTATTTTGTTCTACCATATTCCGTCTAAAACGTAATAACACACACATAGGCATCTTTCTGCAAATTTTTCGTATATTTTTAAGCTTCTAAATTCAGTCGCAGAGGTACAGAAATGCTGTTTTAAATTTTTCCGAGAGGAGCAAATACGAGTTCGCTGCGTGCAAGTTGCAGAACTCTTGTATCAGGCAAATATTGACGCTAACTGACAGCTCGAGATGTCGATTTTGGAACGTTTTTTATCGTTTTCGTCATATACTGAGCAATGTTCCAATTCATTATTGCACTTTCATTGTGTAAAAGCAGTTGTAATTCAGCGTAACAAGTGCGATATAAATTTTGCAGTAAGAAATCAGTATTTTGTCGGCAAGATTTTGTAATTATGGATCTCTCAAATGGATGCGCGCGCCCTAAAAAATTTCAACGCAACGGATTAACATTTATCGTGTGATTTTGGTGACTTGGCGATTACGCGCAAATCTCGCTCGATGCGCTCGCTCGGTGTGCGATCCTGACGCGCGTCGAAAATATAGAATAATCCTTGAAATGTGACGAGGGCGAGAATCCGGCGATCAGCATGCGGCGCGATGCGGCGTCGAGGAATTCCGCGAGACGAGACGGCAATCGGATCGACGCGCTCACACGGCACGCATACCCGATGAAGCTGGTGCCGGAGATGATGGGGTCGTCCCGCCGTTTATATTAATTTGCGGCGGAGGCGTCACGACGCACGACGACGTGGTGTGTGGTCTCGCGCACCTCTCGCGCTTTTCGCCGCCGTCGTATTATTAAATGCGACTCGTGCATTCCATCCACGATGGAGCAACGATCGAATAACGCTCCGAGATTTTTCAGGTCTCGCAGTGGGTGCGAAGAGGAATCTCGCGCAAGCGATGGGGCGAGCGCTCTCCTCGTTCGGAAGCATTGTTGATAATTCGAAGGCAAATCGCGTTCTTATGCGCACGAACGCGTTCAGTCGCGAAAAGAGAAGAACACAGAAAATAGTTTCGCTCATTTAGGTCCGTATTAATAGTTACTTGAAACTTGCCTCAGGTGAGATACTCAGGTAAGAATTTGGAGGTAGATGAGAGTATTTGAATTATATATGTGATATTATTAATTTGCAATCGTGATTTAGTTGAAAAACTCATATCTAACTTTAAATTCAAATCTCGAGTATCTCATCTAAAGCAAGTTTCAAGTAACTAATTAATATTAATATGAACCTTAAAAGTCAATAGAATTCACGATTATTCAGTGACAGAACAGAAATGGCTGATTAACTTCTCTAGTAATATGTCTGAGAAAATTTCGTGGTAAAATATTTAATTTCATTTGATTTATTTAAACTATTGCATATTTTTTTAACTCATAAATACAAATTGCATACATTTTATTCTATATATATATATATATATATATATATATATATATATATATATATATATATATATATATATATATATCTTTTGTATTCTATTTTTTTAAATTCTTCAAAGAAAATAGCAATAAAGAGAAAAAGTCGTGATAGTTCTTTTTAAAAAAAGAAAACGAAAGGTAGTTGTTTCAAATCACTATTGAAGAGATTAATAATTTCCAATTTCACTGAAATTATTGTTGTTTTCGGTGCTAATTATATTTTTTACTATTTGAACAAAATACCAGCAGTCCCGCGATTTGTATTAAAACAAATTGTTATCACTAACCCTACACGGAACAAATTCAGTTGGGGTAATTGAATGAAGACCAGACGAAAAATTCGCTGACGGGAAATAATATCTCTGTTATAGCGAATAAAAATATTCGCATGAACATTCAGCTTTAAAAATTGGTTGGAATAACCGAGAGTAATTGGCTGAGTAGAAACCTCCTACAGGAATCTTTCTGTTTCTACAACTGAATTTTTTACCGCAAGCAAGAGAAAATTCAGTTGCACTAACGAAATTGTTTGTTCCGTGTACAGTAGCACTCGCTACAGAATTGCTTCTCCTGATTACTTCACTCTTATAATCAATTATTCTTAATCTAGCGAATTTAATAGATATCCAACGATCACTCGCGTGACATGATCTTGCTCACCTGACATGCGTCTCGTTGCGCCACGCTTGGTATGGAAATCTCTGTCACTCCTCTTCGAGGTCTCTTGCGGTCTATCTTCGAAATTCGCTACGAAACAGCGACGTGACTCGCGGAGGGTGAAGCGGGAGACGCGCAAAAATTCGGAGCTAGCTCGAGCAAATCGCGCGCGTGTCGGCTACGGCAGACTGTATCCGGGCACTGAAAGCCGCGGCGGGTCGGCCGCAGGTTGGTCGAAGGTAGAACGAGTTATGCGGCAGAGGCGAGCGAGCAATAAGGCGAGCGAGAGTGGTCCCTTTCCCGGGAGATGCGCGCGAGCCACGTAATCCGTCCCGGGGCCCGCGTTTTCGCTCTCGAGAGCAGCGAGAGGTTTCTTCTCCTCGAACAAATAAGCCGGAACGTTAATCATTCCGCGACGCCGTCGTGGAGTGCTTTTCCGAGATCGTGTGTCATATTCGACAGCGATCTCGCATCGCGAAATCGCTCCTCGGGTATAATGCCTCTGAAGACATGAAAATAGTCAGGCTAGTTTAGCTTATGATAGATTAATCAGCTGCTCCAAGATAGATTTCTCTTTTTTTGAATTGGAAGCCAAAATAGATGGCGATGGCACGCGAATCTGTGTGATGAGAGGTGCCGATTGCTCAAAAATCATTCTCACCATTGCCATTATTAGCTACTTATCGACACATTTCGCGAATTTCGGGGCTTTCTACTGTTCGTGCTAAGTGGAGCTTGAAAATACGAACCAATGTAATAGCAATGCTATATTCGTGATTTTAAACGTCCTTTTTACTAGACCAACAGTAATATAATATACGTCAATAAAGGAATGACGAATGATAACGTGATATATAATATCATACTATCATTTCGAATCTTTATTTGCACGCGAAACCGATGCTAAAGGCGATCATCTTGGGCGAATTAGCTACGTCACTGTTTTTGCGGCGCGAGGCGAACGGATATTAAGTATCAGCGAGATCGTCTCTGCTTGTATCACGTCCTCAAATATTAACCGGATAATGCAATTTTATCGAAGTGACAAACGATGACCCCGCCACGGATCAATTATCCCGAGGAAGTATCGAAATAGACCGACTTATTATTCAGTATCCGGGGCGCGCGGAGAGAGACGCGGACCTGACAATTAATATAAACCGCGCTCTAAATATTTAGTAATAATAATCGTCGCAATAATGCTGATAATAATGCCGATCGATCCCGTCGTCGTCCCATCGGGCAAATATTCATACGTCGGCCGGAAGCCGAGGCGGGTCTCCGTAAGAACAAGTCGGTTCTCACGCGACGACATGCATTTCGAGCGCTCGCTCGCCCATCCACCATGTCGGACAAGTCCCTCCATGACAGACGTACAGGATCGGGCTTTTCTTCTGGCCGCTGTACCGCGCATTAATTACATCGCGGCTGTCCCCGCGCACGACAGAGACGAAGATCGCGGCGACGGTCACGGCGGGATGGACCGCCGGACAGCGGCTGAATGGACCGAGAGAGGGAAGAGGACGGATCGCGAGCGAATTAGCTACATTCATGCAGAATGTATGAAGTACGGCGGTCGCGAGGAAGAGAACGCGACGTGGAAGCGGTCACTTGGTCTGAAAACTTCTTGTCACCAGACATGGCTAGACCCTTTTAATCACGACGTGATTTTCGGAGGATCGCCCTTCGTCTTCTCGACTGGAAGTTGTCCCAAAAGACCATCTCGTTCTGTCTATAAGTGTTAGCGGTTTTCTGGAGCACCCTGTATATAAAGTAGATAACTGATTGGCATATCAATTTGTGATCAAGACCAAGGGATAAATTTCTAGCGGGGTTAATTGCCGAACATCCCGCATGACACGACAGGGGCAAGAGCGGACGGGGCAACTGCCTCGTCGGTTTCTTCTTGACGGTTGCGTATGCAGGTATGCGCGGCGTACATATGGACGCATCCGCAAATGAGAATGCGAAGAGCTCGCCGAGAGAGCGCCGAAAGGAAAGAGAGAGAGGGAGAGAGACGGAGGAAGAGAGAACACCGCGGGTTTTGCCAAGAGAGAACGATTCTTTGTCCCCGTGGACGCGCGTGTCCCGTCCTCCGGTCACGGGCGGAATGTTATCCGGTTGTATCGCGCAACGGTTTTCATTGCCTTTCGTGCACGGAAGGCTCGGGCTCTCTCGTCGCCGGCACTCTGAAAAACACGATTTGATTTATTACGAGCCGCATAGTCGACGTCGAGCGTAAATGTCGTGCGCGCGCTTCGCCCTTTCCGCTTTTTGATACCACAGGTATGCTCCGACAAGTGTACGCCGGACAGAGAGAGAGAGAGAGAGAGAGAGAGAGAGAGAGAGAGAGAGAGAGAGAGAGAGAGAGAGAGA
>NW_022639452.1:2362906-2367995 GCF_010583005.1 Odontomachus brunneus
GAGAGAGAGAGAGAGAGAGAGAGAGAGAGAGAGAGAGAAAGAAAGAGAGAGACGCTTCATGCGACGCGTAGATCTTGTCTGGATATTTTACACGACGCGCGTGTTTTCAAGGTTGGTCTCTCTCTCTCTCTTTCATATACTACGTTCGACCAGTGGCCGACTGGCCGCGAAAATTTATTAAACTCTAATTGAAATAATGATTACATCGTTATTGCGCGTGCGATTAAGATAACACGCTGCCAAGGGCTAGGAGGTATCCTTTCTTTTTCTCTCACGTATTAACGACACCGTTCATTACGCGACGTAACAAAAGCAGAAACGATTCGCGCGAACCGTAATTTAGATAACCAGATTACGTATTATCGTTTGAACCCCGGCGTGTGCCAGCCACTTTCATGCTACCCCTTTTAGCCGTCATGGCCGATATATTTCACCCGAGGGCGAACCGTTGCGGATTACGTTTGTCTATTATTACGAGAAATCTGCGATCGGATCCGGTCCCGCGGAGATCATCGATAAAATTAGGCCAGGTGGAGATCTTCCTGACGGCGCCGTTGCCGCCGCCGTCGCTGATTGATGACTCGTGCGGAGAGTTTAGCGCGTCGAAAGTGCCGATAATTTCAGCCCGGGAGCTGGCCTCGTTATTAAAGGATCCCGTGGTCCTTCCTCGCGTTAAAAACTACCGCGAATCAACATATTTATCGGCCACCCGAGCGACCGAGTCTCACCATTAATCACCCGATAACAGACGCTCGGCGTGAACGTTGCAAACGTAAGCGCGCTCGCGAATGTGCGATACGTTTTTTGTACGTTTTGTAATAGTAGCGTAATAATTATTAATGTTATGCCGGGAGGGATACTTGCCGGGATATGTTACGATATACTCTGGCCACGCCAGAGCGTACGCGCGTGGCCACTCTTATTCTATAATATTGCGTTATTATCTGCCGCGATGGTCGACTTTCTCTCTCTTTCTCCTTCACTCTGCCAGCGCAAAAAAGCAGCCTGTGCAACGGCCCCGTGCGTATCTGCGCCCCCCTCTAATTTAAGTACTTCCCTCGATTCTTCTGTATCTACCCCGGATCTTATATAAGAATATAAATGCAGCCGTGTGCCGGACTGTTCGCGGAGCGTTGCTGCCAGCGGTCAAAGGATCGATTTCCTGGTAAACGTGCGTCGGCTCGCCGAACGATCCTTTTATAATTTACTATGCGTCGTTATTCGCTATCGCGCGCCGATCGAGCCGCGTATCAGGGCCGTGATCGCCAAACGTCGGCCGCATTTTATATTTTCTTAAACGCGGCGCGTAACGAAGTAAACAACAAATTCGCGAGAGACATGATCGACCGATGTCTCGCGACGAGCGAAATGATGATTCGTTCAACGTCTCGACAGTGTGTGACGATCACTGGTGATCTGCAATCAGTGCGTTTCATCATAGATGAAAATTTTCTTTAATTACAGAATAATCGGTAAATCACTGATGAAAACTAATCAATCGCTTTATGTAGAATCACAAATAATTTTATCGATTGATGAAATTAATTATTGATCAAACTCTGATCACATACATTAATCAATATTTCATTTCATTAATCGATTAAATACATGATGATTTGGACTGATTACTGATTTTCCGATTATTTTAGTCAGACAAATATTCGATTGACTAACGTCCAATGCTATCCACAACCACTATTACTGTATCTCATTAAGTTACTTATAAAAAATAATACATTGTATCTGAAAAATCGGTAATGGGTCGTTAGAGGGCCAATTGGAAACGCGTTAAAAGATGCATGCGACTTACCGTAACTTTGATCAACTCAGTCATCAGTTAAGCTTTTGTGCAATCCACGGAAATCATCGCGTTAATCGCTAAAATAGCAGGAATTCTCGTTCGTCATTGCACGGATATACCCGTTAACTCGCTCGGGAAGAGAGGAGCGAAAACGGAGGGAGGGGTGTCGTCGTCGTTGGTGGTGTACGTCCGCTTAATGATTGAGTTGTCCATTGAATTTTTCACAACAAGATCAGCGCCCGCGAGGAGAGTGCAGGGCTGAAGCGGAGCATCGATCCCGCCGTCGCTAACTCTTACATTTGTCACTCTGTTAATCCCTATTAGATCAGGCCGGATTTCAAAACCCGTTCCTACCCCCCGGCTATGTGCTTTTGCGTGGCAAAGAGTAAGCTCGTTTGAAAAGTGAGCGCACCCCGCGGGGTCGTGTCGAACACCGGAGTGGAGAGAAAAGGCGCGCGCGCGTGTGTATGTGTGTCTATGCGTGCAACAAGGGAGTGTGAGAGCGGGATGGAGGTACCCCGAGAAGAAGGAGGGTGGCTTCCCTCTCTCACTTTTTAGTCGTAGAATACGACGAAGGTTAAATCGATCTTTTGTGTCGGGCGAAAATTTGCTTGCGCCGAATTTTCGCACTCGCTCCCTCCTCTCCTCTCCTCTCTCCATTCAACTGTTCTCGCAGCTCGGATTTTTCGCGGCTCATCCTCGCGCCGATAACGCGTCACGTTCTTTTCAGGTCTAATAATGATTTCCCAATATCGAGGAACAGCGTGCGATTTAATAATTGACGAATACGGCGATTTGGCGATTCGTGTCTCGTTCGATCGACGTGGACGTCAACGATTAAAGTCTCGTTTAAAGCTCGCTGCTGCCGCTGTTCCTCGTCCTCCTCCTTCTTCTCTCCCTGTTTTCGCCTCGTTACCCGGCCAGTCGCGAAAAAGATCTGCGCGAGTCGATCGAGCCTTCGATTGCGAGCTATCGGGTACGCGCTAACACCGTAAAAGCGTCGTCTACGCGGCGTGCTTGGGTTACGTGTCCTTCGGCTTGTCCGTGCGAAACGGACAAGCTGCAGACGGACCAGCGACACGTCCTAATACCCATCGTGAGTTACTAATCCTTTAAACGGATTACCAATTAAACGTGTCGTCCCGTTTCGTAGGCCGAGATGTACGAGGGAGCGATAGGGATGCCCGTACGGCGAGGGGAGTTTCGAGGGGGCCGGGGGGGATCTGGAGCTAAGTTTGGAGCCCGCGCGGCAGCAGTAAGGGGGGAAGGTGGAGTAGAATCGACGGTGTTACACTACGAGGCGTTGTACTCTCCGCAACGGGTGTTACGTTTCAAATCTCAACAGAGAGACCCGCTTAAGCGCGCGCGTATACAGCTGCCAAGCATTGCATATTTGCTGTCATGTCACAAAACTCGACACTGCCCATCACGCCGTTATCGTCTCCGTTACTCGTAACGCGCGATCTCGCTCCTTCGACCTAACTACGGTTCCGTCCTCGTCGTCTCTCTCTTTCTCTCTCTCTCTTTCTCTCCCTCTCTTACTCTTTCGGCTTCCCCCTTTCCTCTTCACCCGCTATCTCTCGCGCGTCGCTCTTTGTCGTCGTAGCCGAGCGCTAACTTGTTACATGACAGTTTTTATTTTCCTGATGTGAGGTTTCGTCTATGGCTCTTCGCGCGTACACGCATACACCGGGCCCGGTCCATCTGTCATTTATGATCAACTACCATCCTCCCGGGACGTCCTGGCAATATCTCTCTGACTGAGGCTGAAAGCCATCCGTCCAGGGACGCGAGCTTGAATTCGCGAGTCATAGCGAGCGAGCGAGCGAGCCCTATGGCTTCGGTTATATATGTTACCTTCTTAAGGCTGACTCTGCTGACTCGTATAAATTTATTATGGCAGTTGATTTCTAAGAGATTGCGTTGCGCGAGAACGTATGAAAGAACGCACGGATAATCTGGCCGTTCGCGCGAGAACGAAAATTCATGGTAAAATTCATGCGTCGAGCGAGAGAATCACCAAGAGAGAGAGAAAGAGATCGAACTGACGGTGGCAGGTTCGCATTTTCGGCGCGACGAGCGAAACGTAAAATATCGTTACGTAGATCAACGTGATCCCGTGAGATCGTGGGATTACGTTGAAGTGGAGGGACGCGCCTTCCCAATTTAGCCAGACGAGCACGAGACCGAAATCGTGACAGAATCGTCAGTGTCGAGGTTTTTCTGGAGGAATAGCAGATAGGCAGATTGGCGGGAGTAGACGAGTAGGAGAGGGAAAAGGGGGTCACTGAAGTCAGGATTGAGATTTGTCCAGAAAGACACATCCGGGCGATTTTTCCTCTCTCTCTCTCTCTCTCTCTCTCTCTCTCTCTCGTCATGGCGATGCACAACGTGGACACGAATGGATTCCACCGTGGAAAATATGTCAATCACTCCGACTGCGACCCCCGGCGCGTGCACGCTCCAATTGTCGTCGTCGCCGTCGCCGTCGACGTAGTAGTCGTGGTCGCATCTGTTGCGGAATCGAGCTTCGGCTTTGTTAACGAGATACACGCGTTACGCTTTACCGGTGTTACGAATAATACCGCCGTTGACACGATTATACGAGCCGGAATCAGTCCGGACATCGGGAGTCGCGGAACGGACCGACACCGAGCGAAACGCACGAGTAGAACGTCGCAGATGTCGCGGGTGATGTAGGTACGTCACGTAAACGGTTGTTAACGCGTGAAATAATAGAGCGAGCGGCAGAGGCGGCCGAAAGGATACACCGATTTATTGAAAAGTCAGGCCGCCGGTGTGACTAGCAGTATGTCTTATCGTCGCTGCCAGACGAAGCTTCGCTCGCTCGCTCGTTCGTTCGTTCGTTCGTTCGTTCGTTCGTTCGTTCGTTCGTTCACTCTTTCGATCGATTGCTCGCTCGCTCGCGCGAGTGCTGCTGCGAACGGTGTATACGGTAATCGCGGTGACTCATCACACGTCAAGCAATCAATCAACTAAGCTTGATCTGTCGTGAGATTGACGGAGTAAAACCGCACACGTGCCACCGGCGACAACGCCGCTCGCAGATTTCCAATAACGATACTTATCCGCTGTATTTATTAGAGGCCTTATCGACAGCTGAGCGAGACCACTCGCTATGAATCATGAATGAGATAGTATTAATTATGGAGTTTAATAAATTGCACAATTAGCGCGGTGTATTAAAATTATTATCTCGAAATCCGATAACTCTCTCTCTCTCTCTCTCTCTCTCTCTCTCTCTCTCTCTCTCTCTCTCTCTCTCTC
>NW_022639452.1:2368119-2386184 GCF_010583005.1 Odontomachus brunneus
CTCTCTCTCTCTCTCTCTCTCTCTCTCTCTCTCTCTCTCTCTCTCTCTCCCTCTCTCTCTCACTCGCTTCTCGCAAATAGCGTCCTGACCGAGATCGATCGTGCGAAACCACCGCTTCGTGAGCGCAACTACATTTTCAAGTTTAAGCATGGCGCGATAAACAATAACATCTCTCGCGCTTTGTAAGATGTCCGGTGTGTATGTTAGGAGGGAGAGAGAAAGAGTGAGGTAAAACAACAGTCGATATTTGACTTGTTCTTTCGACGCTCTCGCACGAATTTATCAAATATTGGAGAGTGTATGAGTGTATGTTTATTACTTATTTTTATTTAATTTTTTTTTTGAATCTCATACGTCTTGACATTAGATAAGATCCGCGATCGAGTGCCGACTAGACGTTTTTTATCCGAAAAGAATTCCGATCGAGACGTCGATATGTCCGTAATGATCGGCGACGAAAGGAACGAGTCGCGATCGCGCAGCCGCGTATCTCCTCCGCCGGAGGAAGTTCTCGTGGAAATCAGAAGGTGATAGACGGACCCGCGGCTCGATATTATCTTAAGTGACGAAGTCACGCACGCACGTTGGCGAACGAACGAGCGAGTGAACGTCCGGTGGGTGCATGCATGCGCGATGTCGTAACGGCCAGGATGTAACCCGGGGACTGGGTGTAGGTGGCTGGTGTTCGGTCGCAGCCAGGGGGAAGGTTAGTTATCTCCTCGGGCTCGCGCGCACCTACCCGGCCTCGTTGGCGCTCGCGCGCACGAGGTGAGGCGAGCCAGATCGCTTGAAAGAAGCGCTTAACGAACTGACGACGACATTATTGTTGTTGCCGGGACCCGGACGGATTCGGCTGACTACCCGTTCCCTTTATCGGATGAAGCCAGAAGGCAGACCTTGCCCGCTCGCTTCCCCGTCCTCTCTCTCCTCACCTTCTCCTCCTCACCGACCATTTTCTCTGTGCGCACCCTTCCGCTCCGAGCCGCGAGCGGCAAGAAAAACCGTACACGCGAGGCCAGGGTAGAAGCAGGGGAGGAAAGGAAAGAGGAGACGGAGGCGAAAAGGACGCGGACCTCTCTCGATTTGACTCTAATGCCGAGGGGCTTTAATTAACTCGCCGCTATCTTTCCTGGTTCGTGTTGGTATTAACGTGTGTCAGCGGCTTTAAGCGACTGTCCGTCCGCTCGCCCGTTCCCTCATCGCCTCCGCTTTGCTTGGCTGTCCTCGGGAAAAGTCGTGGCCGTCGTCGCTCTACGATTTTCCCAAGGACGTCGATGTCCCTGACAGATTGCGAGTCGCCCTCGCCTGAACGATGCGTGAACATTGTGTGCGTGTACGCTCCTCATTACGACAATACGATCGCGATTACGCGACATGACGAGAGATTTTCGCTAATATTTCGTGAGACCGGTATCTCTCTGTGCGTTTGTGTATACGCGTGCATGTGTGCGTGTAACCCGTGTTCATTACGGCCGATGATAATTACAATAAATCGCGACTCGCGGGCTTCCAGTCGCTGGTGAGTAGGAGTTCATTCGTGAATTCGCGTGTATCTGTCTATTTATTTATGGCGAGGTTGCTTCGCGTGCGCGAAGTATCCGGCGATCAATCTCCCGCGCACACAACTTTTCGCGCGAGGCTCGCAAACGCGCGTTCGCCGTTCATTCAGACGCGGCTGAGATGGTCGCGAAAAATATACACAACACGTACGTATATATTGCCGTGGCGGCGATGCAGTCATCGTCTTGGCGAGGGGGTCTATCTTCCCGGCGGATTCATTAAAGACTTTTATCGAGAGAACACAGAAGCGTCTATGTACCAATTCACTTAACGTAACCAATCTAAAAATGCTCATCAGCAATTTAAAGCGACGAGGGCTTCCGGAAGGACAGGACGGGCGACAGGGTTGGACGCTGACGGGGAGGGTGTCGCAGAGGGGTGAAGAGGCTTTCGCGCGACTCCTTCGAGAGAGAGGAGCGGAAAGGGGCGGTCGGTGGTGAACCGCCGCCTCTACCACGGTGGCGATGCGGCTGCCTTCACGCGGCTAGAAATACGAAAAGGAGAGTAGGGGAGGGTGGATGGAGGACCAGCAGCCAGGAGCGGATCCGCGAATCGATGATAATTGCGATGGATCGCAAAACTCCGCGGAACTCAACCTTAATTTCACTGCGTCGCGATCATCAGGCTTCTTATCAATCTCTAACGACTATTTGACGCGATCTATTCACCGTGGGAAAATCTTCGCTGGCCAAACTTCGACAGTTCGCTTTTCAATTTTATACATGAAGAGGGAGATACTCTCTTGAGCTACAAGTGTCGTAAATTTCAACAAACACGTCGTTTAGAAATATCTATAAGTTTTTTATAATTGAGCATTGCGTAAAATAAGGGATATCCATTTGGTTCGTTTATGTTTGTCTCATCGTGTTTTCTCGCTCTTTCTCTTCCGGACGGTACAGAACATTATTAGCTTCGGGTCTCGGGAAACCTCCGTCCATCCCTGCAAGGAGCGCAAGGCGCGAAGAGGAAGAGGAAGGGAGAGAGAGAGAGAGAGAGAAAGATCCATTTACGAAATGCTCATCGACCGTCGTGGGCTTTTTTTCGGATGTAGGGTGTATTTCGCTCTCCCCGTAACTGAACCATCGGGGGACGCGAGCGGGGCGGCGGCGGATGGGTGCTTTTCGAGAACGCGCGCAGGAAGATTACTCTGATTCGTTTTGGCTTGCAGATTTTGCCTTTTTCAACCGCCCCGTGCCCATCAGCGTCCTACCGGTGATTCGCTACGCGAAGGGTAGAGTGGGAGCCTCGAGGAACGGGAACGGGAAGGCGTGCAGAAACGATTGCCGGCATTGCGATAACAGCGAGTAAAATTCTTCGATCTCTCGGGGCGCGCGAGCGGATACCGTACTGTTCCCGTACCGTTAAATGTCGTTGCACTGCGCCGTGTTAAAAGGGGCAAAGAAAGGAAGAACAATGACGCGATTGAAAAGTTCCCTCCACAAAGACAGAGAACTCATGTTTGGAACAAGAATGGGATTCTCAATTGGTATCGTAGACAATTTATTTTGGGAATTTTTGGGGACAAAGTCGGGCATTCTGATTGGAATCTAACCTGCATTTGGGAAAATACTAAGGAATTTCTATGCGGAAAAGTGCCGAAACAGTCGTTTCTCGACGTTGCGGAATTAATAATTTATCGGCGACGAACTCTCGCGCGGCAAATAGAGACGCTCCGGCGTAATCAAGACGCGAATGTCATTCGTCACGATACGGGGCGCGATAAGGCCATTGTCGAGTCTGCGGTTATCGCCTTGCAGAGCGAGCGAGGGATGGCGGGCCGCGCAGCCGTAAATCATGGTGTTTGCATAAAATATTAATAAGTGACACGAGTCAATCCGGGATTAGATACGAGGGAAGTTACGAGGGAGGAGGGCGTCTACGCGATATTCGCGCGCCACTTTATCTATCTCTATTTTATTTTGTTTGCGTTGGCTTTTCCCACGAAGGGTCGGCCCGAGCGACCGACCGACCGACGTTGTCGCCTTCTCCCGCTGCTCGCGAGATACTCTTCGACAAATAGTAATAATGCGAATTGACACGTGACGCCGTTGTCGCAACAGCGGCAAACAACTCCACGCTCGAGGGGGATGATCGAGTACAACTCGCTGCTCTTAGAAACGCGCGGAGAATACGTTCTCAGTAGCGCGACTTTTGACACCGGGTCGATCGGGATCTCGTCGTTAAATCGATCGACATTGGATCGAATGGATCTCTCAGACAGATTGATTCGCGGACCACTTTCCAGCGAGCCACGACGGCCACGAGCGTCGCCGCGAAGGAGGGAACCCTCGTTGGCGAAACTGTAAATGAGCGACGTTCCGATCCGGAGGAAGAGAGAGTGAGAGAGAGAGAGAGAAAGAGAGAGAGGGAGAGAGAGCCATTTCGCGATGACGTGTGTAGGATAATTGCGAACGGCTGTATCAGTGACCCACACTCCGTTCGACACGTGTCGCCTCGTGCTCGCTGCTCTTATCTGGCGACTGCTTTACAGCGCGTCGGAGAAACTCTCTCGCACGTTGCGCTTCCATTACTCGTAATAATATATTCCTATATAAGTTACCGTACAGGTCTTTGCCCCTCCTCCCCCAGCCCCTGCCGTCCCGTTCTCCCCGATGACGGATAAAGAGGCCGGGGTGCCGCTGCGAGAGACGAGGAGCGAGAGAGAGAGGAGAAAAGGGAGGGAGAGAGAAAGCTCGAGCGTGCTGCGGCACACGCGTTTGTCAATGTTTGCCGGTGTCGACACCCACCTACTTATGCAAATCATTTAATTTAACCCCTCCATAGTAAGCGCCCGCGCGCGCGAGCGCGTATCCCGAGAGAGATCGTATCTCGAAACCTATTCGTATTCATTGCCTCGACGGTGGGGAACGTCGCTCGACGACCCACAGCAGCCATACGATCGCGTTTCTCTTGTCCCGATGCTACCGCCGACCATGTTTATATCGACGTAAAGTCTCTTTCTCTGTTGCGCGCGCGCCACGTGCGTTACGCGCCTTGTTACGCCCGAAGAAATATCCGCGGAAATTGATGTACCTTCGATTCGACCGCCGCAATACCGTCCGTAAACGCACTCGCGCACATAGGTGCGTCAGAGAGGGGCTTTACGACTCGCGTGCTTGCAGAGACTATTCCGCTTCTTACTATGTAATACCCTGCCTGCCTGCACCGTCGCGCTACGACAATCTAGCGCCAGACATGTGTTCAGCCGTGTAGCTGAGGTAAAGGTGGTCATTTTGAGGATTTCCTTCGGAGATAGGCGGGCTACTGCTGGAGCGTAAAACAGGTTGTAACTGTATTTTCCTATACTTCGTCTTCTTTTCTGGAGTTCAGTGTTCACTACAAAGCGTTCCAAGGCATCGTCGTGCAGTTCTTTTAATATTTTAGAGCGTGTTCTAGAAGCACAATTAATCCTTTAAGTGGCGTACTCGGAAAAGTTTCGTGGTAAAATATCAAGTTGATTCATGTGACAATGCAAGCTTCCTCTTTGACCTTTCTTTATGATTTTATCATCACGTTAATTTTGCGTTTTATTAACTGTCAAATGAAAAGAATAGTTTTCGAAGTATCTTACGAGTACATTCAAGCGATCTCAAGTGTTCATTCAAATATCTTTTTATTTGAAAACGGCACGTTTTCCCGGGCGAGTATCTAGGAGCTATAGTTAATTAAAAGTCGATTCAAGTAACGCTGTAACCCTAATACAAAAATGTAGGGAATATACTTCGAGGCATGTGCCATCCAAAGAAAAAAAACATTTCTCACGAGATGTGCAAATGGCACTCAGCTGTCATTGCCTCCTCTTGGAAGTACTCATTAAGAAATATCCGTGGGCAGAATGGTGGATAGGAGGGGAAGCGCGAGAGCGCTCGATAGTTAGTTATATCGAATAAATGCGGTGGTGATTGAACGTGCGGCGAGAGCGATACGATTTCATTACCGCGGCGAGTCGAAATCGGGAGTTAGCGATTACGATTGGCCGGCGATCGTGTTCGGCGCACCCAACGGCCGCTCGTGAACATCGCGGAATGACGTATCGGTCGTGCGGTCGTTTTAACCGTTTTAACGGCCGGGCGGAAAACGAGTGTCGGCAGCCACGCCGAAAGCCGTGTGTACACACACTCGTGACCGAGGCCGGACGGATGCTGCAAACGATATGATATCGATTCCAATTCGAGCCCGCTCTGAATCGAACCCCGCGCCCCAAAGAGGGGTGAGGGGGCGGCGGAGGGTTGCTATACGGCGGGACGCTGCTGAATTAGTAGCATTGTTAATGCAGTAATCGAGTGCTTCATCGTTGGATGATTCCGGCGCGCGCGCGCGCGCGGGGTGGAGAGACGCTACGCCGGATGATGAGAGAGAAGTTGCGAGTGTACGTATGTGTGTGAGAGAAGGGGAGAATGTGTACACCGTGTGTATATATATGTACGCGTATGCGCGAGCACGTGGCTACTCGTGCGACACAACGTGTTGTCATTCGGTAGACGACGTGTATATCGCGATGCCGAATGGCAAAAATTTGCTCGCCGATCTGATAATCGTCACGTCGATGGAAATTCGACGAGTGTCGGACGGCTTTTTCCGCGCGGCCGCACTGACGGTGCGTGACGATTTCAATCGTAAGTCGTTTATGCGTGCGCGTAATTAGAGAATTTTCGACTGCCGATGCGGGAGTTGCAGGAAATATCGTATTGATATTCAAGCGGAAAGGAGCAAATATTAATAATGAACTGTATTGTTATCAGTAACTACTCTATCCCGTTCTTACAAGATCTGTTCAAGAGGAAAATATTGTCAAAACTTGTCGTTGATAATTTTAATTCGTCCAGACCGAGTAATTTCTATTTAATTACCGAGTAATTTCTAATTAATCAATGGAATTCTTTTTTGTTTCAGAAATGTCGAGGATCTGTACGATTACTTAGATGCTATACCAGTGGACCTAGTTTGGTCTAAGCAGGTTTGGTTTGAAGGTAAGTTCACGAATTCCTTGTGCTACTCCATTTATCTTGCATTCATCTTCCGTTTATCTTTATTTATTTTCGTGATACAAAATTAGCCATCAAAATGATTTAAATTTTAATCATAGAATTTTTAGTTTGACTGACTCACTCTTATTTTTTCTTATATTTATTTGTTAAATGAGATCTGTAAAACTAATTAGCGAAATGCTATTTTTTTGTTACGGAATTGAATAGCAGAACGTGGCCAATCCTGACTGCGTTTTCATGAGTCAAAAAATTATGAAAACAAATTTTAGAGAAATCACTAAGAAATTATCCCATCGTTCACATATACACGCAAAGAAAACTTAGTAATATTAGCTAAATCGTGGTAACTAATTCAAACTTAGTCAAAAGGCTAATTGTTTAGCTGTTACTGCTAAGAATTGGCTATGACAGCTAAAATGCATTCGCTATGAAATACAAATATATTAAGTGACATTAAAAATGCACATTATTTCAAGTAGCTAAGAAAATGGCAGTTATTCCTAAATTTCTTATCGTATGCATATATTAAAGAAGTTTGCCGCATAGTTACAATCATTTGCTACAGTCATTTGTTTCTAGCAGCTAATATTTCTCGCTGTAGCATCTAAGTTTAAACAGCGAATAAATTTAGTCTCGGTAGTATCGACCTTAGCTATCCCTATTTCAGTGACACATCTTATCTGCCACTATTTTTTAGCTCTGGAAGCTAGTTTTTTTTGCGTGTATCTAACTTTTCTTCTCGCGTGCATGCGTTTCGTATCATGATACAAACTACTTTCAATCGCCGATATGACTGATCGTTCCGTATACAGCTACATTTCGCTAATTGCTAATTGCGTGTTTATTACTTGCCAATTAAAACACAATAACGCCACACTTTGCTCATCGTCAATTATTGTATGATTTCTGTAACGTTGGGATATTGAGCAGTTATCGAGCAATAGTGATTGTGGCAGTTTCAACCTGTGGAAGGATACTTTTCTGAAGACTCCGGAGTCTCATGTACGGGTGGGATTGCTGGATGTTGCTGCCATGATTTCTTTAACTTCTTCCTATGCTTCTCCTACTCTTTCGTTGGAAAGCTCTTGCCTGGGCAACTTGACGTGTGTTTAGTCTCGCACCTATAACACAGGATAGGATCTATCTAAGGGGTTAGATACATGGGGAGGGAGAATGGGGGACACAAATATCGACGACAAAAGCGAGCTAAACTTTACGGTAGAGCGCAGGCCGCTCTGCTGGCGTGCAGTTAAAGCTACGGGGGAGCGTAACAGATACGTCCAAGTGGGGAGGAGAATTTGAAGAGGGGCAGCGGGAAGGGCACGGGCTTTGTTAAATAATTAGCTGATCAGAACCGTTCAATGGCCAAGGATTCTTGCCTTTTTAGAATTCCACACAAACGATGTGGGTTTTTATACATCTTCCGGCCAAACGGCGCAACGAACGTAAATGGCAATTGGCACGTAGTTTCTGTGTATCGAGTGTCCTCTTTTGCATACAATTTTTCTACATTTACCCCGCGAAGTTACGTATGCATGGTTATCTTGTTCGACTGTAGCCACCTACGCTCATTTCCTATCGCGGGTGTTTATCACTTGTCAATTAATATATTAACACAGCCACACTTTGCTCGTCGCGAATTGTTACGTGACTTCTGTAACAATGGGGTATCGAATAATTATGGAGCGATAATTGGTTGTGGCAGTTTATTCTAAGCGTGATAGAGTTATCTTTGAAGACTCGCGAGGTAGTCTTGCGTACAGGTGGGATACGCGTATATTGCCATAATTTCTCCAGTTTCTACTTGTTCTCTTCCTCTTTCGTTGGAAACCTCAGCCTCAGTATTTCTCCGCGTTGTTTAACCTTGCTCTACTAGACGTAACGGACCGACGAATGGACGATGGACAGAGGGGAGAAGGATAGATAGATTTATGCATAGGAATGTGGACAAAAAGAGCAGGCTAGATCAAAGCGGTAGAACAAAGTTCAAGCAGTAGGAGAGGGTAACAATACGTCAGAGGATTGAGGAGAGGATTGAAGAGAGGTAGCGAGAGGGGAATGAGCTCTGTTAAATGATTATTAGATTGGAAGCGCTCGACGGCCGATGAATCTTACCTCTTATGGGATTCTCACAAACGGTGCGTGTTTTTTGAGGTTGCACGGTCGGGCAGAACGACTACCGTGAATGGCAGTGAGCGAGTTGGTTTTATGCATTCGAGGCACTCGATGCTTAATTTTTCGGGGTTTTTTGCGCGTGATTTTTCGGGTATAAAGCGGGATACAGCGACGAAGGGACGTCTTGGGTCGAGTTATGCATCTCTAGACTTTCTCATCTTGTCCATAAACATCAAGATAAATATTTGATCTTGAATCTTCATCGCCAAATAGCAATTATTCTCTGAATTCGACAGAAAAGACAGAAAGAGTTTAGAGGAAAGGAAGAGAGTACATAGAAAAGAGACATAGAAAATGTCTCTTTATTCTTTTTCTTCCCTTTAAAAAGGAATGGTCGAAAAGAATTCAAGTTTCATAAAATATGTATCGTGAAGTGATTCCGTACTGGAATTGCCCCACGTGCGTTATCGAAAATTTTACAGCTGTAAAAGTAATAAATAATCTTTCGCGATCAGGTCGTTCGTCGCGTGTCACGTTGATGGATTGCGCGATCCGTCTCGCGGTTTTTTCTACGTATATTTCTCGTATTATGAATTTTTTACTCGTGGATTCCGCGACAGTCTTTCTCTCTCTCTCTCTCTTTCTTTCTCTACGATAGTTGGAAGAAAATTTTCCATCTTCAAGTTTCCTTAATATATCTTGGAATGATCCCTCGCTAAAATTGCTGTACGCGCGTTATAAAAGGTTTCAGCTGCAAAAGTAACAAATAATCGCTCGCGATTATTAGTTCGTTCGTCGCGTACCACGTTGCTGGATCGCACGATCGGCCTATAATTCGTGATTTTTTACACAGCTTTCTCGCATCATGCGTTAACCTTTCACGCGGATTTAAAGTCACGATGTTCCCAGAGCGTCGGACTTTTTATCGTATTGCAGTAAGCTTACGTTCAATAAATTGGCTAATTTCGATTTCGCTTGTCGTCAACCGCCAAATGCATGCATAATGAAACATTCGTTAAACGCTGTCGAAATGTGAGCTTCGCCATCGCCACTGAGTGGCGAGGTGCGAAGCACAGGGCGAGCGTGGACGAGGGATGACGCGAGAAGGACACGGAGGGACCACACGGGTGCGCTGTTTCCCGAAGGATGCGGTCGGGGATGATGCGGCGGCAACGAGACTCGTCGTTGGAGCTCAGCATCAAATGGTGAGCGTTGAATTTCAGCTCATGGAGCATCTTTGATGTATCACTGCATGCAGATATTATGTCGCATTGTTTTTTTCAACACACGTTGACTGCAGCGTTGATTTCCGTTGATCGCGCAAAAACTCAACTGACGATTGAATCAGCGAAGACACGGCAAATAAGTGCAATTCGGAACGTAATCGTATATCTTTCATCTCACTTTAAATTAATTCCCTATTGATCGTTCGTTCCACTTTGTCCGATGCAATTGACTAACATAATCAGTCGCGGTTGTATCACAATGTCGAACAACGCTGATTCTCACGGCATTTAATGTGTTAAGAAATGTTTAGGCAATTCTTACGCGTACAATTCAGCGGTTTGCGTGCGCAAGATTTTTGCGCGATATTTATTTACGGGAAAATAACCCTGCCTTTTGATACGAAGATACGCAGTGAAAATAGCAAAGACAGTATACAACAGGTAATCTGCAATAAGTAATCTATGGGTTCCATGCCTTAACATCAGTAATGCAAATATAACTGAATGCTTAACCCTTTCACGTTCGTTGTGGACGGTAACACATACTTCGAAGCGATTCGTCCGTTGTTGGCAACTCTTATTGATCTCTCACGATTTTTAGCGGGATTTTAATCTTGTCACTCATTTTAAGACACTCTATATAGAAGTTTGAAGTTTGGGTACCTTACATATAAAAATTTGAACCGCGGGAAGTTTATCGCGACGAGATGTTACTTAAATTCCGCGATGGCGCTTTACCTTTTCAGCGCTCTGTAAAAAATTTCCGCTCTAATGGTTGTACATATTCATAATTCGCGTGAGTTCAGGGAACGCGGCGAAATAGAGAAGCGCGAGAGAGCGTCGCGTAAACGCTCGCGCGCGCGCGCGCGCGCGTGCATTCATGTAGACGACGCGCGCCACTCGCCGTTTGTCGCCGCAGCCGACGTTCATTTGTTTTTCCCAACAAAATGAAAAAGAGCGCCGACGGTGCGCGCATTGGCGTGACTCGTGCCGACGACGAATGGAAGCGATTATAAAAACCAGCAGCGCGATTTTTCCCTCTCTAGGGAAACAAAAAATAAAAGAAAATTAAAAAAAGAGAGAACAGAGGGAAGAAATCATTTAACAGCGCGCGAATTAGAGCGTAAAAGTGAGCCGCGCTCGAGGAAAACGCAGTTCACCCTCGGCGCGCATTCGTGCCGCGTTCGAGTTGTCGCAGCACCTTCGATCGAATTCTCGCGCGATAACCCTACCCTCGCACTTATGCGCGGTCGTTGTAGCTGATAACGTTCGAGTCGAAGCAGCGGCGTTAAGGAGGCAGCAGAGACCGCGCGGAAATCCCCGTGTGACGATTGCCCTCTCGATCGAGCCCGACTCGAACGCGACGCGGGATTCTCCATCTGGGTTCTCCCTCTCGAAGATGATTTCCCAACACGCCGGGATATGCCAACTGCAGTATACGGAGAGGGCGAAATGTATAAACGGCCGCTCGTGTATTCATGTACTCGACGTGTACCCGCCGTTTGTCGTCACGGCCGACGTTCATTCGTTTTTCCGGCCGAATGAAAAAGCCAGGCGGTACAGCACATAGCTCTGCGATCCTGCAATGCATACACACATACATGCACGCGTATACATAACACACATACACACACAGACGTCGACACCGAGGCGTCCACGTCCGCGGTGGGTGGCGACGCAACGCCCGGCGTCGCGCTCACGAGCGAGCGAGCGAGCGAGCGCGTCTAGCCCGTTTGTCAAAACTCTTTATTGCCGTCCTCCGGGCGCTGTATTCAAAGCGAGGACTCGAATGTACACCGGTCGGAAAAGTGCACCGCTTCAGTTTTATACATATACTATAACGCGCGCGGTTTGAGTTTTATGATTACCCGCGCGGCGCGCGAGAAAATATGCGACAGGACACGTCGACACGTCCATGTTTTGTCGAGACCCCGCACCACCACACACCCCGTCGCCACCTCCGCCATCCTCCTCCGCCCGGACCCATCTCCGACTCTTCGAACAGCGACGGCCGGTTCGTCAGTCCCCGAAGAGGTCTGCGTCAAAAGCGGCGGTCGTGCGAGGCTTTATGCTGTTTTTTATTTTTTTTTTTTTTCGTTTCTCGTTTCGCGGGTGCGCGTGTGTTTTATTTATTATTATTTTTTTTAGCCCGCGTCTCTCCCGATTTCTGTGTTCACTTTCCGGCGGGGGAGGGAGAACACAGAACGTGGCCCGGCGGAAGAACGATGATTTAGGGGACTCGTCGTTAACCCGCCGACGATGATATTTAATTATCGAGCGCGTGAATGTGCGCGCGCGCGCGCACGAGATAGAGTAATTCCCGAATCTCTCCACCTTTCACTTCGTGTTATTCATTAACATTGATGTTGCTTTTTGCCTCGAATGGTCCGATGCACCGCGGAGTACACATGCGTATATATACATATATACATATATACACATACGTATGTATAGATATATTTATATACGTATTTATACACAAACACACACGCGCAAGTGTGCGGCTCTCTCTCGCGTGTTCATGAATAAAAGCGCGACTACGCGGCAGGATAGAGTACGCGGCATTAGCGGAATAAAATGCGGCCGTAATACCGACTGTGTTTAACATACTCGCCGGTACTCGGTGCGTAAATTCGTTCCTATGATGATACTCGGTTGTACGAGTCGCGCGGGCGAGTTTTCATTCTTATCCGCGTTTCCGCCGCGGGCTGGTGAGCGCACGGAATAAACTCTAGCTTTGGCAAAATCTGATCTGAGACCGCAATGAAAACAATTTAGAAGGCCGCCGCGCACCGTAGTCGACGCGGGTTCGTTCGCTTCTGCGAATTCCTTTTCGCACGAGATCGTTCTTGACGGCCATTGGGTGCGAACCAGCACATATTGTCAGGTGATACGGAGAAAAAATATTATTGTGTTACAATAGAGCCGGGTTTCGTCGTAATGGGACAGTTATCGCGTCGCAATATAAAATGGTTCCTTTGTCCTCCTCCTCGCGCGGCAACACGGAACTTTTGTCACGAGAAGGAGGAGATCGTTCTTCCCGCCCGCCTCTTACGCGCTCCCGCGTGTTTGTGTACATAATACATATGTATATATTGAAAGGATTTGGACAAGAACTCGTGTGTCCTTTCAGCGAAAGGGGAACGTCGGAATTCTGAATAGAGCAGCGGGGAAGTGAATCGACGCCTTCGGAGTCGCTGAGCGTGACGTGTCGTCGAGTCTAAACGACCGCGGCAGCTTTCTGCTGTAGGTAGTGTTAGGGGCTTGCGAAAGTGTCGAAATTTTTAGTCACATTTTTCTTTTGTTAATGGTAACTTTTATTGATGGAAACAGAACGTGTCATGCACTCGAAGAAAAATGCATAGTAATGGCGACTATACAGGTGACGACTGTGCGAGTTTGGTATCAGTGTATACAATTTAATAAAGTGTTTTGTACATGGTCAAAGCTGTGTCAACCAGAGAAATATGACATAACTTTTCACTTCAAGAATCAATTTTTGGTCGAGCCGACCTACCGATTCGTTGCCTCAAAAATGCATTTTTTTCTTGCTTATGTATGATATTGCACAGGTCAACGTAACCAAGAACTGGAGCCAGAAATAAAAGCTATGCCATATTTTACTATTTTCTGCTTGACACAACCATTCTTTCTTTTTCGTATAGTTATTGCAACTAGAGCTGAATTGATACAACTACATATTGGGGGATGAATCACGTTTAAATTGGAGATTCATTTCTTTCGCATATCGAAGGGTGGACGCGCGAAAAAATAAAAGCTAACGTGAAAAAATGGCCTGAAAAGGATCACGAGGAATCACTCTATTTGTCTGTATGGTTTTTTAGTCATCCAGCTTTAGCTACGATAATTATAAAATAATTTATTAAACTGTACACGTTGATAATATATACAAAACTCGTATGGCTTTCACCTATATAGTTACCACCAACTATGTGTTTTCCTTTGAGTGTGTTCAAATTATCCGCCATCATTATCTGTTTCCGCGACCTTTTCAGGGCGATTCAGTCTGACGTCGGTAAAATGACTCATCTTTTGAGTCAGAGAAGTCGATCCAAATTTGCTTTTGCAAATCCTTAATAAAAAGCAACTCAGCTAATTGATGGTCGTGAATGAGTCGAAAACTCGATGATTCGTCCTTTCCCCGTTCATTGTGACTCCTCGTGATCCTTTTCAGCCGATTTTTTCACTTTAGCTTTTATTTTTTCGCGCGTCCACCCTCCGATATGCGAAAGAAATGAATCTCCAATTTAAACGCGATTCATCCCCCAATTTTGCATATCCTATTCGTTCGCCACAACTGTGCGATGCGCATGCAGGGACACCGTACGTTAATTTCGGAGCGGGATGTCGCGGGACAGATAGAGGGAGAGAATTCAAAGTCGCTCAAAGTACGGAAGAACAATCGGCAAACGGTCGGTCCGGCGGACAACACCGGCCGGGCCCAGATTGTGTAACGCTTGTTACGACACCCGCGTAACGCGCTGCAACAGCGAAAGTGCACGGCGAGTCAGGCAAGAACGCTTTAGCCGGGCGAATACACGATGTGCATTCTCTGCCGCGCAGAGGGGTCGACGTACAATGGGCATGAAATCCGAAAAAGGGGGAGACTGCGGATAATTGGCCGGGGCGTTTGCATAGCGTCAAATCGCGAGGTCAATCCGCTCGCAATGCGAGCGACCTGGCCCTCTGCTCGCCTCCCCTCCGCGCTCTCCCTTCCTCGCCCCCGCGAACATTCGTGCATACACCTACACACACGGGCACACGCGACACCGGTGTGTCGGCCGCCCTCTTGCCCTCGCTCTTCAGCGGTCCCATCGGCGAAGGGGATGAAAATCGAGGTCCAGCCGGGAATATGGATGACGCGGTCATTCGCTGGCGTCTCTCTGCATCGCCGCGCGATTGTACACGTGCTTTTGTGCGCGTTCGCATCGGCAAAAAGTCATTTTTTCCTTTGGGGAAAAAAGGATCGAACGGGGCGGAACGGCGGGACGCTACGGGACGGGGAGCGGTCGGATCGGCTGGTCATTGTTGGACTTTATTGGAACGTATATCGGGATTTATCTGTCCGGATTTCGCGACTGTCTCGCGACGCGACCGACGAGAAATAGGATTCCGATCGCGATCGCAGCTATCGCGTGAATACGATAGTCTTCGTGGCCACGAAATCGTGAGGAAGAATCGGGCGGGGTTGTCTCGCCGAGTCCGAAAATTTCGCGCACCAGCACGCAAACGTGTTTACGTCTCGCGCAACGGCGAACGCTTGCGGTGTGCGCGTAGCGCATTATTTATGAGATTACCGGAGATTATGGGAAACGTGATTCCGATACCAAGTGGCTCGTTCCCAAGACCGATTACCACGTCTCGCGTAACACGTACACATTCCCTCTCCGTCGATAGTTTGTCTCGCTGGACGCAAATTTAGCATGGCATTTTCTCCACGGAAAGATCGTGCTTTTCTCTGAGATTTCGTAATTACCTTCGACACCAACCATATTTTGTATTATTCCAATCAGAAAGTAATAGCTATATATATAGTAAGATTACCATTACTAATGTTGCAATAGCATTTATTTACTTTCCTCGGCTGTTATTTCCTGGAAGGATTTTGAAAAATAAAATACTAAATATCTAATTTATATTTGTTATGAGTTAAAAAGAATACAATTATTTAAGTGAATAAAAAAAATCTTAATATTTTACTACGAAACTTCTCCGGGCATACTACTTTAAGGGATTAAGTCAAATCTCAGGTCTCGTTTGGGAAGTATAATGACGCTTTTCTGCGACACGTTCGTTTAATTGCTCGCTTCGTCGTGACGCTTTATCCTCACACGAGACCCCTTCTTTCACGAACACGAGAGAGAAAGAGAGAGAGAGAGAGAGAGAGAGAGAGAGAGAGAGCGCTTCTCTCATTTTTACGCGTCCCCGGCTATACTTTATTCCGTGTGTCACGCAGACTCGTTCTCTCGTCTATCACGCGTGTCTATTATGCGTCCATAGAACCGCGAGAAAGATACACACGGGGTCCCCAGACTAATCTGGCGTGCTCTTAGGGTAGATTCGCCGTGGTACTGTGCCACTCGAATAAATAAATCAACTCGTAAGCAGCCACCATTAGGGCCCTGCGGCGTGTACGCGAGCCTCACACCCTACGCGAGAAGCCTCCCCCTCTTCGTTCCATCGCCGTTCGGCCTCTTTTTGAATATCTCGGCTCTTTCTGCTCGTAACTTTCGCACGCGCGCGGCCGGCTTAGCGTTATTCGTTTACGCGCTCGTAAAAACGAACGGTCCGGGAGGGAGGGGGTAAGCACGCATTTTTACGTTTCGCGTTCGCGCAAACATGTACGCGCTGAATCGCGTCGACGCGACGTAACAGATAGCATTGGTACACGCGGAACAATGTTAAAGGAATTATATAACCGACGCGCGCAATAAAATAGTATCATGGTTCTATCTATGTAGGAACACGCGTCGAACGAAAGTTCGCGTTGAAAATATGGAAACAAATTCTGGGAACGTGTGAATTTCACAGGTCGCCATTCGGCAATTCCGGCGCGGCGCCGCCTCGTCGTAGCCTTGCAGTAACGAAGCCGAGCTCGCATTATCGGATTCACGGGGTGATCAACGCGAGGGAGAGTCTTCACGCGCGGCGGCAGTGGCTGGCGGACGGTTTTCCCATTTTAAGAGAAAAATTCTGTGAGAGCCATACTCGCGCGCGCGCGCCGAGGAATATCCCTTTCTTCTGGAAGGGAAGATTTTGGGACGGTTCAAGCAGAATAATCCCCGTCACCGTGCCGTCTAGCGTCGTCGACAAGGGTGGAAAAAGTGGATAACCCTGCTGGAAGCCGGTCGGCTAAGATGATGAATCTAGCGCGGAAGCACTTATGACGTACGACTCGGAAAAGCTTGGTAGGGTGACTCGTCGCACCCAGCAGCTTTGTTTTCCGCATCAGTGGCATCCTCCCCGCTTGGATTACCTGGGGTGATCAGCTATGAAATTAACTCGCTCTCCCTCGCGCGCCCGCCCGCCCTACATCACCTCCTCTGGCTCCTCCTCTTTCTATCTTTCTCCCTTTCGCGAAGGAAATGGTCGAAATTCCCGTGCAGTGCGACCTCGAGCGAATAATCACGCGTTCGCTCTCGCAATACTTCAAGTATAATCTGAAAAGCGTATATTTCTCGAAGAAAACATCAGCCGTGTAATTTTCGCTAGATTATAATTTTTCTTTTTTCCATATCCAATCTTTTTATTTCGACATTATTCTCTCATGAATCTATCATTCTGACAAAAAAAAAAAAAATAGCAGTAGTAATATGCATATGTCTCTATTGTCAGCAGCACTATAGTAGTATTTGCTATATAAGAACAGGTTTCTTGCCTATAATTATATCGTTGTGCAATTATAGCCACAACTACCAGACACTTTTCTCTCAGCTCACTGCAAATTCAATCGATTCGATTACCTACATCTTACCGCGGTGTACACCTGAATACCCAATCTATGGGGAGGCGGTCGCGCTTTCGTTATCCCGGCTATTCCGTGTTCCGATCGCGTCGGGTTATTTTTAACGACGCTTTATCATCGCGCAGCGGCAGCAACAGCATTGTACTCTTTAAGCAAACAACGTCATGAACGCAAGGAGCATTCTTGCCGTCCAGTGCCGCTGAATGGACGCTTAATTTACCGAGCACGCCGTGTGTGTACATGAAGAGAGTAACCCGTAGTTAGACGGAAAGTCCGTGGCCCGGCTGGATCGGCCGTGGATCATCCTCTCTCCTCTCTTTCTCTCTCTCTTTCTCTCTCTCTCCTACTTCTCGGCCGATATAGGAAAAGGTCGCGTCATGGTCGTCTTCGGGGCGAAAGAGCCTCCTCGATCATCCGGCACGTCGGCTGTATAAATATCTTCTTCCTGCCTATAAAAGATACCCGTAATTACGGCGCTTTCGAGCAGGAACACGTCCGTCCGGCACTTCTGCGAGGCCGATACGTCACAAACGACGACGACGAGCCTCGTCGTCGGTTGCCAGCGGCCTTTGGCAGGCGAGGGGAGGGCGACGGGATACGGGGGTAGGATTGAGTTAGCCAGCGGCTGTTTTGCCACCGACGATATCTCTCTCTCTCTCTCTCTCTCTCTCTCTCTCTCTCTCTGTCTCT
>NW_022639452.1:2387756-2416736 GCF_010583005.1 Odontomachus brunneus
GGGGGGGGGGGGGAAGAGAGAGGAGGCCCGACACATCTCGCTTCTTCCTCTTCGTCGTCCTCATTCTCCTTGTGCGCGACACACCGCTTGTATGTGACACACACGTTGCTTATGAGATTCAAGATTATTGCCCCTTCCCCTCTCGCCACTCTCTGTCGCCACCCCCGCCGTGTCAGTCCGCCGACAAGCTGCTGATATCTTCGGAAGCGCTTGGCGACGCGACACGAGTCGAGTAATTGCGCGCGATTAATGTTCGCGCGTCTAATTAACAGCGGAATCTTAGACGGAGGATTAAGCACACCGCTTAGACGGCTATATATACGACACCGATACGCTTTGGTCGTGCCGGCGGGATCGGCGGAGTGTCCGAGTTGGATTAATCTGCGATTAATCGGGGAATCAGCAGGCTGCTTTATCCGTTTCGATCTGTTATCTCTCGTTGCGCCAAGTCGCGATTAGTTCGGCACGGGAGAAGGGTGAAAGAGAGAGGCAGCGGTCGTTCCCGAAGATGTATATTTTTATACGCGATATATTCGCGCGTACACAAGCACCCGTTGATTTCTCGCTAAAAGTGGAGACGCGTCTCGTTTTTGGAAATAATCCCCTCAATTATTCGCGCTCGCGAATTCCGACACGTCGATTCTCCCTCCCTATCGGGTCTCGCTCGCTCGTTCACACGTTCGTTCGTTCGTTCGTTCTCGCCGCTGAAAAGAGTATGAAGGCGCGCATAACGTATATATATGCATACATACGTGAGCACATACGTACGTGTATACATACACATGTACACACATCGCGCCTGGAAATCGGTTCGGCAGCGATTTCAGCGTAGAGCCCGGGTTTCTATCGGGCAGCGCCGTTGGCGCGCTCCAGTCGTTGTAAAACAATTATACGGTGTCGTCGGGCGCGCAATCGATATTTCATCAATTCCATTGTCATTGCCGGGCAATCCCGCGTGTCATGATTATTGTTTGCAGGCCGCGTGTACAATGAAAGCACCCGGCTATTGCCGCCGCTAGTACGGAAGAGCGTACAGGGGCTGTGGACACGGGAAAGAGGGGAGGGGTCTGATAAACTGCACCCATTATCAACCGACGATTTCGTACTTTTCACAAACACGTTCGTTCCGCGCGCCTATTCATCCCCCTTTCTCTATCGTCGTCTCTTTTTCACTCTCGTCCCCGCCCTCCCTGTCTCTCTCTCTCACACGTACACACACATACTCTCTCTTTCCGTCTCTCTCTCCCGCTCTCTTCGTTCCGTCTTTCTCTAGCCCTCGCTAGTTCATCCATAAACGTATCGCCGTTGCTCTCATGCTCTCGGCCCTCTCTCGCACTCCCGCTCGGACACATTGATGTTTCATCGGACGTTCCACCTATCCATAAATAAATGCTCTTGTTACCTACACACGGTGGAGTCACGTAAAGCGAATATCTACACGCTCGACATTAATACGCATTAACATCGGAACGCGAGGGCGTTGATGCACCGTCGGAAATCACGATCCGAGTTGTTAATTCGTCGGACGTGTCGCGGGCAGCAGCGTGTCAAAACGTTCAACGACGATAATAAAAATTACGTCGCGTCGTTTCTCCTTTTTTTTTCTCTCTGCCTCTCTCCTCGGTTTTTTCTTTCGTTTTTTTCTTTCTTCTTTTTGCGAAGAAAAAACGTTATCGCGCCGGGCTTCGCGAGGCTCTCCTCGCGAACGGGACAACGATGTGGGGACGGATGGAGGAAAGTCGATGGCTCGTAAAATGATTAATTGGATGAGTCCTGGAACGAGGTCCGTTCCGGCATGTAGGTCCAGTGTTTGCCGTTGGAGGCACTAAAGGCTGTTTGCGCCGTTTCGCCGTTCGTCGACGGAAACGAGCCGTCGTCGAGCCGTGGTCGTCGAATGACGACGTCCCCGGGTTTTTAAGACGCTTAATTCAATCATCATTTCCGCACCGACAACGCGCCCGAAGTTGGATCCGACCGAACACACGTCGTAAAAACGTTAACGCGATTGTTATCTTCCTTGGTCGTTTCGCGTTCGGTATAACTCATAATACCGAGTTCGAGATACAATGGGAATTATCGTGCGTTCACGCGCGAAAGAGAGAGAGAGGGAAACATTTTATTTCCTCTCTCAGCGCGAGAGTTATTCCGCACTTTGTTAGGGAAGAAATGGGACCGGATGTCGCTCCGCGACTTATTATTAGTTATACCGAACGCAAAAGGGGAGCTGAGTTTTTCATTTGGGTTGCACGAATTTTCTTGCACAAGCCTCAATCGAGTCAAATTAGATAAAACCCCGCGATGACGAGACCGGTTTTGATCGGGAAGTAATCTCTACACACATTGTGCGCTGTTAATTTAGCGTCAAACGGGAAATCATTATAAATGTTATATTGGAACATCTTAAGGCCACATTAATAGTCGTGACTTGGAGCTTGTCTCACGTGAAATACCTGGATCTGGATTTAGAGTTGGATCCGAGATCAGCTGTAGCGACGACCACGACGACTACGTCGACGTCGATGATTCGCCGATGTCACGATTTTTCCCCGCGCTCGAATCGAATCCCGTGCGCGTACACTAATGCAAATAATTGATACCGCGAGTCGCGAGCAAACGCGAACAGTGCAGCGCAACGAGGGGAAGGAGGAGTGCAGGAGGAGAGGTGCGCCGATTCAGCGCCGTGTACTCGCGCGGCATTAAAGCCGTTGAATAATTCTCGCGGAACGAAGAGCGATGACGGGTAACGAAGATAAGAGGTGACGGGCCAGACAATCCGGTATTCCTACACTCGATTCCTCTTAGAGAGGGGCGATGAGACTTGATTTTCTGCACGACGCTTGAAATTCTCGCGGTTCTCTCTCTCTCTCTCTCTCTCTCTCTGTTTCTCCCTCTATCTTTCTCTCTCTCTTCCCCTCCTCGTCTCTCCCTCCCTCCTTCTATATCTCGTCTCTTTCGGTAGTCGTGTCGGAGCACCGGCAGCCGCGACGCGCGCGCGGCATCAAATATTCAAGATTTTACCGATGGCGTCAGCCACGCCTGTCACACCTCGCGTTACACAGGTTCCCAGTCCCCCCCGGTCTCCCTCTTCCTCCCCCGCGCCGGTTCTGCCAGCCATTTAGCTGATTTAGCGACTGCGAGAGTGGAACACCCTCCACTTTTCCGGCTCTCGTCGTGTTCCGCGTGCCGTGACACGCGAATCGAATTTGTCAAAGACGCCGTTTTCCACCGTCTCCGCCGCCTCCGTCGCCGTCGTCTTCGTGGCTCACCGCTACTTTCTTTCCACTCCCGTCAGCGCTTTGCCCCAGTTCGTCTCTCTTCTCGGTCGCGTCCCGGCTACACGGCAACGAGCCCAAAGAATAAGGCAGCTGTCGACGAGGCAGCGATTCACCGAATTTCAATGAATGTTCTCCTTTTTCTCCTTTCCGCAGAACGCTACGTTCGATATCGTCAAAGCCGCGATGACGGAAAAGAAAGGAGAAACGATCGGTCCTGAGAGCGATTTTCAAGAACGACCAATAACCGATTCAAGAATCGCAGCCGATTAGTGTGTAATCGCGATAATTACACGCCCGAGAATCTACGTGCACGAATCGGGCAACAAAATAACGAGGAGAATCGTACTCCAAGTGGAGACGCGGATAAGAGCCGTTGATCGGGGATTTTTTCGCGGAGCGGCAGTGTGTCGCATCGATCGACGGACCTCTTTTCGCGATTTCGCACGATAAAGCAGCTGCACCTCGTCAGAGGCTCGGTTCTCTCGACTCTCGCGGGACGACTTCGACGAGCGAGAGCAAGATTAACGCCACAGCCTCGTCTTGCCTCGGATTGGCGTTCGATATAATCGGATAAACATCGTTCGATACGCAATCGGACGAGTGCACATGCATCGTGGAAGATCACACATACGAGACATTCCTCTCGAGAGCGATCAGCATATATATGTATATATATATTTTTTTTGTATACATTTGCATTCCCAAGACGAAATTTTAGCCTTACTTTCTCGACCTGAACTTTCCAATATCTGTATATTCTGAAGGATGAGTGTATGTTTAATATACATAGAAACTGAAATCTTACTCAACACCTCTAAGTGGCAGGAAACGCACAAAATGCCACTTATGGGCTCTAAAGAGGATCTCTCGGCAGAGCCAGTAGATTAAATAGAATCAAAAGGGGTTATTATAAGCTTCAGAGTATCAAAGTGGATGTTAAGTGAAATATTGAAGTTGAAATTAGAATAAAAATTTTGACTAGGGTATATTTCTTACACATGGAAACTGAAGTTCTACTTGGCGCTTGCAAGTGGCAAAAAACGCATAAAATTCCACTTGTAGTTTCTAAGGAAGAGCTGTTGGCCAAGTTAGTAGGTTAAATAGAATCAAAAGGGATTAGGATGTAGGCCTCAGTGTCAAAATAGGCGTTAAATAAGATACCGAGGTCGAAAGTGGGATCAAAATTTCGACACTGGCTAGAAACGAGCTCTAAACGACGAGTAATTCGGGAACACTGTTCGAGTGACCGAGCCTCATCCCCCCGTCACTACCCCCGCGCGAATGCGATGCCTCTCAGTAGCGAGAGAAGCATTATATACGCAAGGGTTTCATACATAAAAGGGGGGTCCGAGTGGTCCTGATCCGGGGACTACGTAAGTAATATAAGGGCTCCCCGCGACCCTTCCGCACAAGGGTTGTATTCTAAGAGGGCATGAATTTGGCGAGCGCGCCCTTCTCTCCTCATCATTCCCTGCGCATGTCGCGCAGCCTCCTCCTCCTTTACTAAGTCGATCCGAGCGGAGTTGAGTTACATTGCATAAGTAACGTCATGAACCCCACGACCCTCGACTGTAAACTGTGCTTATTTGGCCCGACATGGAGCACACCGCGCGGGTCTCGGCTTCCCGGAAATAAGCGAAAGACCATTTGTCGGCTCGTAGTCGTGCCGGTGGTAGTCGGAACCCAACGAGAAATCGCCTGTCCGGAACGTCCGTGAAAGCGCACCTGAGGAATGTGTAAAAGTTACAAGTATGTCACGTCTGTGTCGCGAGAGAACGCCGCGGAAAAGCCATCACGCACTAAGGGGGAAAAACGTTCATTTCATTAAATTTATAGTAACTTCCAATTGCCATCATATTTTTTTCTTGTACTAACAAAATACAACAGTAGCAATATGGATGTGAATTTACATCAGCAACAGTAAAGTTGCACTTGTTATAAAAATAAATTTTCTGACTATTAGGTCGTTGCAAAAGATTTGTCATTTTTCACTTAAATTATCAAAAAGTTCGGGCATTAGAAGAAAAATAGTCTCTCTTGTATATCTAGAAAAGAAACGCCGAGTCGATTTGCTCATTTTACTTGTAAAAATTATTAATCTTTCGAAATTAAATAACTTCCTTTTTGTTTCATTTGACAGACATGACAAATCTACATCAATCTAGTTGCTTGTAACTTTGCAATCGCGAATATCAAACACTTTTTTCTCAGTGTAGTGGGTGGACGGCGGGCATCTTGACTCGTGAATCATAAGTGATGGCTTCTGCCGCTGATGCGGTTCGGGCGATACAGCGCATAAATTGTTAGAACAATGTAGTGCAAATCAAGTGAAGGAGGTCGGTCGGTCGGTCGGTCGGTCGGTCGGTTGGTCGGTCGGTCGGTCGAGAAGTTGGTAGGAGTGAGAGGCGGTAGCGTGTAAACACGTTCTTTAACAGATCGATTCACATGCCGTAGCCTTTGCGCGTACACCTACCTTCTGACAGCCAGACGGTCTTTCAGATACCTGGCCCGGCTGAGTGACAGCCGCCTTCTCCCCGACAAGCTAATACCAACCTACGTCTGTACGCGTACCATAAAGAACGAGGAGTTGGGGGGAGGAGGAGGAAGGCGGGTAAGGCGGAGGATCGGAGCCCCTTTCGCGTTTTGCAGCTTTCCGCCTTCGTTTTGCCGGCACCGACGTGTTAATCAAAATGTTAGACAAGCCACTTACACGAGCGTCGTGACGTTTCCATTTAGGCCGCGCGATATGTTTCAACCTTTCTGCGCTGAGAAACGGATCCCGTGAGCGACGGCACCACGGCGTTGTTGTAGCTCGCTGCTAATTAATAGTTACGGTAACAACGGCATGTCGCTTTATTGCCAGGCCACATCAAGTCGTGACGTGGCGCGTATATTTCTTTTATTATCGAGATTTCGCGCGCGCGCTATATTGCGCTGATATAGTTGCAACTGCCCGTGAGCGGTAACGTGATCGTCCCTAAAGAAAGTGCCTTCCCACCCAGTATTATGATCCGCGAAACTGACGCGAAAAACGAGCACGGGCGGATGATAATCATACATCTCTCCGCGGTACGAGAGACGCGAGAGCGGTGTATTTTATAAGATAGGCCACGAAAGAAACGCGCGGTCAGCGCCCGATTTCAGCGCGATTACCGGCGAATATTAGGCAAATTATAGGAAGAAAGGGACGAAAGAGAGAGAGAGAGAGAGAGAGAGAGAGAGAGAGAGAGAGGGAGAGAGAGAACTGAAACGCGCCAAGGAGCCGTGAAGAGGTTGACGAAGCAAACGCCCCGGAGAGATATGCATCCCAGCGAACTTTGGTGCACAGACAGTAGCAAAACAACCGATCGTCCGTCTCCCTCCCTCTCCCTCTCTTCATCGAGTCGGCTCGACTCGCTTTGACGGTTGTTTGTGGAAGCGACAGAGAGTTGTTTCGGCTCAGACAAGCGCGCGAGAGAGGGAAAGAGACAGAGAGAGAGAGAGAGAGCGAGAGAGCAAGCGAGCCTGGCGCGACGAGTGTTTGCCAAATGTTTGATCAAAACGTTTGTCGCTTCTTGCGGCGGAGGGGAACCGAAATTAAATGCGACGGCATGATTGCCAATATTCGAAATGCGAGTACGCGTCGGTGCGCTTTCGCAGAGCGGAGTGCGACCTGCCGTTGGAAATCCGTTGCCGCGTGCGCGCGACGAGTGCCGCCAACAATGCCGCGAATATATACTGGGTGTCCGACAACTCACTACAGAACCGCGGTGTGTGCGGGTAGAACACATCAAGCTCTGAATAAAGGTTCGAGCAATTATGTAAAATTTCGAAATATTAATGAAAAAAAGCATTGACGAACGATAGCGTGATGTCGTGGGATGGGTTTCTATAAGCCTCGAGATTTCATCGAAAATGATTGAAGGTTGTCAAGATGTCCGACACCCTGTGTATGCATATATCGTTAATATATCACGACCGTGCGGTAATTAACTGTCGTGTGAGCGCGCGAGAGTACGTGCGTATTTTTAAGCGGGCGACTTTTCGTAGCCACCCTTTCGGGGCGTGAAACGCAAAAACGCTTCCTTGCGAGGGGGCTGTTGTACGCGCATCGACCGACGGAGACGAGACGGTAACAATATTGGTACAATCGCGTTTTCGCGCTTTGTCGTGGCTCGTTCGCGGACAAAGTCGCCGTTCTCCGCGGCCCCTATTCATAGTCGATGAGCTTGTCAACGGATAATGAAGACACCTCTCGGTGAGAGGACTTGTACGTGTCTGCCCGCGTACCTGCATGCGAGCGTGCGTGCGTAGGTAGGTTTAACTCAGCGTCCTTAATGCCAGCCACGTTTTCCTCTTTACTACAACACCGCAGAACGCTCGATCCCTCGCAATCAGATGTATGCGCGGTACCTATACCGTTATTACTCGTGGCAGGCAGGCCACTGAAACGTTCAATTATCAACGCTGCCTGCATCACGGGCCATTGTGGGGGCCTTATTCGATTCGTGCGCTGAAAACAGGCTGCCTCGAAAAGTTGCCCTGAATGAACGTCAAACGATGTTTCGAGTCATGAATGTCAGGTGCTCGCGTCACGAGGAGAGAAGTCCTCGTCCTCCTCGCGTCGTCCTCGTCGTTTTTTTTCTTCTCTTTCTCTCTGCCTGTCTTCTTTTTTTTACACACACACACACACACACTTTCTCTCTCTCTCTCTCTCTCTCTTTCTCTTTCTCGCCGGGTCCCCACCCAGTCTCGCGTCTCTGGCATGACTGGGACTTATGGACGAACGTTCACCGGAGGGACCCACGCATGGGTCGCTAATCAGGTCCTTCGCCGAGCATCGACAGCAGCAGCTCCCTCTTCCTTTATGCCCACTGTGTATTTTGACGGGCCGAAAAATGACGGACCAATTATGCGGCAACGTGGCCGCGGATTCTGACGCCTGAATACGCCGCATACCTCTTACAGTCATTATGCTCGAATCGAGCGGTGGTGTTGGCGGTCGGTGGTAGTGGTGAGGGCCGGTCGACTGGTCGCGCTCTGAAGGCTAACGAGCGATAAATCGCGCGGGCCCTTCTTGGGAAGGCCGTGTCGTCGACTACTCGATAGAGAAACGACCGGGCTGTAACGACATGAAAGGGACATCGCTGCTACTGTTAATAATAACTTGCGAGGCGAGATTAATTTGCAAATGTTAATAACGTCACGCTGCGTTAAGCGCGAATCTTGTCGTTTAACGTGGCTCAATATTGTCGAACGCGATAGCACTTTACGTATTCGAGCCTCGTATTAATAGTCGTGACTTGAGACTCTTCACACGTGGGATACTCGGATCTGAGTTTAGAGATGGTTACGCGATTTTCTCAACTGTGAATCGTGACTACAGATACGACGTGATAGTAACGTGTATCGTACAATTCAAATTCAATTGAGCTTTGTCAAAATCTAAATTGAGATCTCACGTGAGACCAGTTTCAGGTAATGAATATTAGCATGGGCTTAAGTATTTCTCTCTCTCTCTCTCTCTCTCCCTCTCTCTCCCTCACAGGTGAGACAAGTTTCAAGTCACGACTAATAATACGAGCCTAAGACGTTCGGATATATTATATATAAATGACTTGATGTGTTTGATACATTAAATTAATTACGATACAGCGCGCGATTGAAAACAATTTTCCCATCAACTGGTTCCATCCCATTGCTGGATTCAAGCGTATAACGATCGCACAATGCGCAAATGTACATAAAATTTATTTCTCAAACGTATGGGTATTTCATTAATCGTCGAATAAGCGCTATTAGTTAATTAAAGCGCTTCTTACGAACTGGACTGTCGCGATAGCGTTCGCTATCGACGCGCTCGTAACACAGGTTTAAGGTGGCAGTAAACGGAACATGTAGCCGTCTCCGATGTTTCTGTTCCCTCGCTCACCAATCTACTCCATTCTCCTTCGCTGGCGCAGGCTCTCGGGAAAGTTAGGCGAATGAAAAAAGTTGGCGCAAACCCTCAAGAGAGCGCTGAGTAGTTAGCGGACTTCGGAATAATCTTCATTGAAAAAGTTCGTCTAAACCTTAGAACGCCGCGGCTTGTATGCCCAACTCGATATGAAGAGCTACAGGGAATAAGATATTTTAGCTTAAAGTCGCGATAACGCGCCGACTCGAGTCAGCTGCAATTAAAGAGACTTAAGCTCTCCACCTAGTTAAAGGGAAATCAGTGAAGACGTTTCTCCTTTTTTTTTTAGCTTTTCTTATTTGTCCCCTCCTCGCGTTTAATTCGAATCTCCGTTGTGGCTGAAGCACCACTTCCATAAGCTATCTTCTCTCAAAGTCCCGGCGTTGTAGCACGAAACGCAGAATCCGCGAGTTCTTCTTTCCGTGATCTGTAGTCGAGTTTTGAGAAGGCTCGTTTCGGAAGGGATTTCCTCGGTTAAATTTAGGCCTGTCGTCTAGATTGGAGAGAGCGCGAGGGCGAGATACGCGCTCCCATAGTCTCCGAAGGAGAACCTCTCCGGGAAGGAGAGCCTCTCCGCTGCCGTCGGCGAGAACAAAGGCAGGTGCCGTTTCGCTCGTAAACTCACAATCCCGAGCAAACAAATGTGTGTCTTCCGTTGTACCGCTGAGTCGACGTGCAATAACGATATATATTCGCGTCTGCTCGTCAAACAGGGGATTCCTTTCACGCCGTCTCGCGCTGCTCGTCCGGCGCGCACGGGGTGCGATCCGTCAGACGCGGAAGTGCTACGGTAAGCCGGCTACGGGGGGAAAAACAGGGCCTTGCCGTACCTACCGAGAAGAAGCTTGTTCGCGACGACGGGCGTGCAAACTTACGATATTTAATAATTCGGTCGACGCCACGAACATCTGCCGCGCTCTCTCAGTAACCCTTTGCTCTCGCTTCCCCTCGTCTTATTCTGGTCCGCTTCTTCCCCCCTCCCTCCACCTGCCTGCCTTTACCCAACGCTATTGTTTAATTAATCATGTTGTATTAATAAAGCTCGCCTAATTGAATTCGCTGATTTCACATCGTTAATACGAGTTTCATTTAAATTGAACGAAACGTCGCGGCTGTTACTCTCTCCTTCTCCTCTCCCTCCTCGCCTCCTACTCCGCCATCCAGCTTTCGCGCGCCGCACACCATTCATCCACCCTTCTTTCGTTGTGTCCTCCTTCCCCTCCGCTTCCTACCCGTCAAACGTGCACCGTCGCTGTAAAAGCGGAGCCACCCTCAAATTGTTCTTTTTCTCTCTCTCGCTGTGTTTTATTGATCTTCACTTCCTACGGTTGCGGGGGTTCTAAAACGATTTACTGAAAGGATAATTCCCCGATTCCTCATCAGTCAGCGAGCGTGACGCGACGAAGGACTCTCGTACCTTCCGTGCGTTTCTCGCTATCGATCGCGTACCGATGCATGCTGTTCGGTGTAGTCGTTTTGTAAACCGTGACGCGACAGCGAAAATAACGGGCTGTCGGTATCGGTACAAATCTGCGGGGCGATGTGAGTGGCTACCTCTGCGTGAACTCTACGCGAACACCACAGCCATGTCCGTGCCGACGAATGTCGCGTACGTGATTAGGGTAAATTGTTGGACGCGAAGTGGAGGTGAGCGAGCGTAGATCGGCGCGCGATACTTTCCCTGGTCTCATGACGTTAAGGCACGTTAGGGGGTGAACGATGAGCACGAGAACACAGAACGACGACGGGACAGATCCGCAGGCCTCGACTCCAGCCGGCGGAATATGTGTGCTGGTGGACATTTACGGCACTTGCCATCAGAGCGCGCCAGGTCAGCCTGGGTGAGCTTCCAAGATCCATATAGGTGCCGTTCAACTGCGTTCCTGCCCCAGCAGCTTGCCAACTTATGGGAGGAGCGAACGCGAAGGCCGTACCTCGAACTCCGCCTCCAACGAGTTCTTGTCTTGCTGCAGGAGGCGCTGGTGTGCTCACCCACGCCACAATCCACGTTCCGCCAGGCACGAGCGGCTGCCTGCCACGGACACGCGTAGATGTTGTCTTCACGTAGAGGCACACCTTCATGCCTTCCGGGTCTGATACGGTTCAAGCGCCGAAACAATGATTCGAGAGGTTCGCGCAAGAGAGGGAACGAAGGAGTGTTTCGGAAAGCCATATCTTTTGATGCAACTTACCGTTTCGATGCCGCTAAAGATGTGTCAAATTGAACGTGGGACTTGGTCCTACTTGGGGGGAGAGGAAGGGAACTCAAGACTTTCCAAGATGTCCGTAGCTTTCCTTTTTATGCGCGAATTCGTTATATTCGACGAAGATATATTGGACGAATATATCAGTCGTCATCTCAAGTATGCGACATACGTGTGCGATTTCTCTGACATTCGACCAGATATACCCGATATAGACTATCTCCCGCACAAGGGAGGGTTGCAAATATTGGCAAGACCGCGGCCGCGCGCTGTTGTCCGGTGCCGCTCCTTTATTTCCGGGCCGTGCCTTTTCACATCGTGTTGTCTGGTTTTTCCAAGTTGTCCGAGGGTCGGCCGCCAAGTTTATTCAGTCGCCAAACTTTGTAGTACACCGTGTCGAGCGCCAGAGGGCAGTAGCCCGACGGACTAGAGGTGGGAACCGGAACTGAACGCCTGGCTCCGGACATAACCGTCTCTCTCTCTTTCTCTCTCTCCCACCTCCCTCCGCCACCGACCTTCTCGCCTCCACCTCCGCCTTCGACCGTGCTCGCGCGCACACATACACGAGTCGCGCTTTGTCCGGTCTCTCGGACGCAATTAGGGTGGGTCTCGGCCTTCAACCCCCTTGGGGGTGCCCCTTCGCTAAGTAGAAAAGCGTGTATCCACCTCCGACCTCGAAAGGCGGTGGGGTTTGTGTCTGGCTGGAACGGACCCCCGGACGGACGGATGGACTGGACTGACAGCAGCTGACTACCAGTTCAGCCAACCTACTCCATCTACAAGCTCCGGCTACTCTCCCCCGTGTCGTCCAGTCCCGTTTCCTGGATTCAGTTCTTGGCTGCCTCGGAACGGCCCTAAGATAAACATTTCGTTAGTACGCCTGTATCTTTTATGGGGCGCGCGGGTACCCTTCGTCCTCCTATCTTTCCTGCCCAATAACTTATATTGTGTAGCGAACGTTGAAAAATGGCATCATCATTCGTGCATGATAGATAGGAAAGTACAAATCACATACATAATTGCAATTCACGTTCCGATCCAATTCCGAGATTCAAAGAGTAGCGATTAAACCGTCCTAAAAATCGACCGCATTACTTGACAAGAAGCGTTGGTTCTGCGAGGAGGATAGGGGTAATTTTTTAAACCGGACCGGTTCCACCAGCGTGTGAGCCCCGCGAGACGTTCTGGGGGTATAACCGGGCGGATTTATCGCGAGATCTCGATGCAAGATGGCAATTGAGCACTGACACAGTCTCGTCTAAACCAAACGTGTAAATGGAGGTAATTCTCGCTCGTCATTCCCCTACCCTGCCTGTTAGCAGACAAACTACGAGGGAGCTCTAATATTACGCGAGTACGTACATACTATTACATATCCTGCCAGCAATGCCCGGGCAGCCGCGATACGGTCGGTTGGTAGAATATCCTTTGGAACACCCCACAAGGGGCTCGTTTGTCTAACTACCCCTTCCACCCTCCGTGGCAGCGTTCCACGAGCACGTGGTTATGCCCACTTCGTCATCGAGCAGGGAACGCACGAATAGAAGTGAGGGAGGGGGTGTATCCTGTGCTTCGAGAGACCGCACAAGCCATTCCTCTACGCTATCCCATCGCCGCCACACACTACTACCACCACCTACACCACCATCACCACCTCCACCGCCGCCACCATCACTACCACCGCCGTCGTCACCGCCACCGCCACCACCGCTACTCGGCATCGTCGACTCTATCTTCTCGGGCGCGTGTTCCCGGTGGCCCATTCGCCCCTAAATTGTGAATAATGTTGATTATGTAAAAAGACTTTACGAGACGTTATTACCGTCATTGCGATTACGATGTTATACGAGTCGCAGGGCGCGCGTGGCCCCGCGGCGCTCGTAACCCTCGAGCAGAGCCACCACATCGCCCGAACACCTTTTCTCTCGCCTGGCCGCCGCGACGCCTCTCGCCGCACGTATTACTTGTAATTCACCTACGTTAGCCCCTGCGGTTACGAATGTCGTGCGACGAGAAGCGCACCAGGGCCCAGGAGGGGGTGGCAAGGGAAAATACGCTCGCGGAAATTGTCGATAAAACCGTCCCCACGCCACGGTGCGTCGCGGATCGAACGCTGGAAAAGGTATCGTATACCACAAGTATATCGAACCTCTCGTTGATGTGTTCGATGAAAAAGTTGGCAACTAGCGTCGCGAATGGCGACATTATTCAATAGAGAGGCAGTTCTACTCTAACGTGATTCTACTTGCGTATTATGATTCAAACTTGACATGTATTTCAACATTTTCCCAAAAGACAACATCCTCGTTGGAACCGGTCATTGTCGGTCCGGTCGACGCGACGCGACACGTTCGCCGGCTAATGAAGAGAGCGTGGTAGTATCACTACCGGGCAAAGGGGTGGCGGAAAGAATAGAGCAGGGGCGGCGAAGGAGGGAGGAGGACGCTGCGCTGCGACACACTGCTGCAGAGAAAGAGAGAGAGAGAGTGCGATCGACGAAAGTCTGCGGGGAGGAAAGAGGCGCGGCGGTTTGGTACGGCACTGTGCGGGGGTGTAGCGCGGCGAACGATGATGCGCCGACGAGATAGGGGTAGATTGCAGGCCCGCCGCGTGTCCCGTTGGTACGCGTTTGGTATCCGTTGGTATCCGCGCGCCTGGCCAGAGCTGATACGGTCAGCCCCGGGATAAAGTAGATATTAACACGAGATGATCCGTTAATGAAGCGTATGTTCTACGCCGCGCGCACGCCTAGCTTTCTCTCTCACTCCCGCCCTCTCTGTCCGTCCCTCCCGTGCCCGCTCCTCTTCTCGTTCATATTCTGTCTCGTTTCCGGTGCCTCGGACTGCCTCGTCGGACGTTCTCTTTCTCCCTGTCTCTCTTTCTCTCTCTTGCGCGCGCGCGTAGAGCTGCAAAATACATACCATACCTACCGCCTATTACCAGCAGCCTTTCCTGTTATCTTATCCGGACACCGCCGGCCCGGTCGCGAATTATTATTAACCTGCATGCACGTTGTGTCCCACCTCTGTGCTCTCCACTTCCTCTCATCCTCCCCCTGGCTCTCGTCAACCCGCCGCCAACCCCGTCGCATTTCCATCCGCTATAACGAAACAAGTCGCGACGCGACGCGGCACTTGCAAGTTCGGTGAATTGGCGCACCCGTGGATGATGGTCGCGTATTATTATTCAGAAATTACGTTACACGTTTTCACTTTAATAACGGCGATTGACTCGCATTTAAGTCATTATCGAGGAGTCTCCGATTGCAACCGTCGCGGTTCTCTATTGTGTTGCCGATACGGCGTAATTTGATCTGTTTAATTAGGATGCACCATTCGTAGCGCGAAATTCGTGTTCTTTGCCGATTAACGTATGATAGTCTTGTAACTTTAATGAGATGTTGATTACATTTTTTTGGCTTCACTGCTTTCGACACTATTTTCAACGACGTTCGAGTGTCGCGTGTCAATTGTTTCTACATGTGTCTGACACGTGTGGTCGCCGAAAAAACTTTTGTCCCATGAATCACGTACCTTGATCGATTACTCCAACCAAGTACTGTCGTTTCTATTTCTTTTCTGTTAAAATACATGCGTTTCTATCTGTAACGCGTGTATATCGTCGATTGTCCGCGTTGACATCTATCGCAAAATCGAGTTAGAAGTCACGGGAAACAATAAATGGTTTTTGTTCGAGCACGGCCTTGGGTCATTGGGATATTTGCGTGTAAGCGGATAACGACGTGCATAAACGAGTCATCGAACACTGGACTCATTCACAGCTGTCCTCGTTATTGACCACCCACGACATCGATCGGTCGGATGTTCGGGCTATCTGTATCGGGGAATTGGACAACGATTTCGAAACGCACTCGGTCGAATATATAGCGGAGTAGGAAGGGAACGTGTATGTGTATCTCTGTGTGTTTCTGCAGCTACTGAATTTCATTTAACATTCTCGGATGCGCTAAAAATATTCGTGTGCTCGTGAAAGATCACTGACATTCAAGAGAGTTGGTTTGATCATTATTCCAATTTTAGTTCTCGGATTTCTTTTTTGAGCAACCCGAATTACTTACAGAGATTGATATCTTTGGGTTTTTATTCAAGAATTTTCCAAAGAACAAGTAAAATCTACTTTTCTTCTTTAAGAGAATTAATTAAATCTTTGATGAAATTAACACCACCATATTATATCAATAGTTCAAGTATCTTGAATGAACATCTGATACTTATAAATATACCTGAAAATGGTGCTAATGATATGCCCGAGATTGCTGGTCCTGAATGGAACCTTTCGGGAATAAATATGTCCGGTCGTTCGATATGGTGTGAGAGATTCGCGCAATTGTCGCGAAAAGCCGGAAACAATATATCCATTCGTCGATTATTTTGCTCTGTACTGATAAAACTGCAGTCCTTGAGCTCACGGCGCGCAGCGACGATGTGTGCGAATAAAAATGAAAATGCAAATCTCGCGACTTGAACTCTCGGCGAGAAAGGTTAAAGAACGGGTTCGGACGTAATTTTCAAGCACGATATCATAGCTGGGCATCTCGGATGGCGCCAAGGCCGTGGTTAACGAGGATCTCGTCTGGTCATTCAGTCGGATCCCCCTCGACGATTCGGTACGTACCTGCCGGCTCACCTGAGAACAACCGCGCATTGAAACCTCGCTTGTGGAACACAGCGGCAACGCGTGCTGCACAAACCGTACGTTTGGTCCTCTTCACTAACCACCGGACGACCACCGTGCTGCGCTTTTTTCTCGTTCTCTTTTTCCCCCATCACCCACTAGGCAGTAAAGTAAGAGAGCGGTTTAAGATCGTGCGAGTTTTACGAGAAACGCCGGAAAAGGGAAGAACAGGCAGGTTAAAGGATGATGATAGGAGAGAAGGTGTAGTGATGAGTACAGATCGCGAAATTTCGATTTGTGAGAGCAAGATTGCCGGGAAGAGAGGAGAAGACAGGGGGAAAAGAGAGAGGGAGAGGCGGACAAGAGTCAGTAAACCCGAACAAACCATTCACACGAGCCCTGCGGGCCGTCGGAGTACCTGGAAACGGTGCTAATGATATGCCCGAGATCGCTGGTCCTGAATGGAACCTTTCGGGAATTCTCCAACGGTTTCGAAGAATTAGGAATTCCGAGGACGGGTTCTGATCTCTCCTCTCTTCTCCTTTCTCCTCCTCTCCAGTCTCCCCCTTTCTATCGTTCATTCTTTCTTTCTGTCTTTCGCGAAGCGGTTCCAGAGCTGACTCCATAAAGAGGTTGTTTGTGGCGGCAAAGAGGCGGGTGAAGCGCTTTGTGAGACGCTTCTCGCTTCTCTCCCTAATCTTTCACACTCCCGTCTCTTTCTCTCCCTTTTGGCGCCCCCCTCGCACTAACCTCCGCCCCCTCGCGCTCTCCTTCTATATCTCGCGTTCGTCTCTGTTCCTCTCTTTGCTATGCGCCGCTACCACTGCGGGCTGAGATTTATAAGCGCGAACGAGTCTTTTAGGGACGCGCCAGCGGTTCATCCTCGAATGGGAACAATTTGGCGGATAAGGATGCGCCAGCGCAAAAGCCGCACTCAGAAGGAGACATTCAATGGAGGGAAGGAGGAAAAAAAGATAGAAAGAGAGAGAGAGAGAGAGAGAGAGAAAGAGGAGTCGGTCATGGAGAATCGCGGAGAAAAATCCGTCTGCGAGATTGTGCATCCGACCGTCAATGAGATGTCGCGTCATGAAACGTGCGCGCAATCGCGCTATTTTATTCCGCGGATGATATATCGTTGTAAGCGAGGGCGCGGTGTGCAATCGATAAAATCGAGCGGAGATAATTCGACACTCGAGATCGCCTGAAATTGCTCGAAATTCCGTCGTTTACAATTCTGTCGTTACTGTCGCCAAGACATCGTCGACAACAAGTCGACGCTTCTTCGAATTTGCACTCTTCGAATCGCGAATCAGTGTATGTGCAAACACGGCTGAGAATTTACGGAAAGGACTCCGCTTTACGCCGCGTTTCTTTCGTTACCTTTCCAACGAACCCATAAATATACATCACTTCGAACTCCCGTGTGACTCGGGCGTACACGCTATTGAGTAACTGGAAAGGCGTTATAAAGGCCCCGCACGAAGTCGACCGTTTGCGCCGCAAGAGCGATGTCCTGGTAATTACAAGAGGTATACGAGGTGATAATGAGCGGCGACGTGTCGCCGCGAATATAAATTGACGCCGGGATGGCCGCAGTGGGGCTTAATTTTGATGCGACGGCGAATTTTCCGCAAGGTATGCGGCCGCGTTAAGAGGGGTGTGTATCACTTTCGCCCTTGTCTCGTCCTCCTCGTCTTTCTCTCCCTCTCTCTCTCTCTCTCTCTCTCTCGTTCGCTCGCCCGCTCGCTCGTTCTTTTTATTTCGCCACCAGAATCATACGACTCCCTCTTCCACGTCCTCTCACCTCTCGCTCCTTCCCCCTGTCTTCCCTCATCCTTTCCCTCGCCCTTCGTACCGAACGCAAGGGAGAGACGCGGGCTGTTTTATTTTACTAGAGCGGCGCAACAGTGAGAATTCGTTTACCTTTTTCCCATTAAGGAGCGACGCGCCGGTCCTCCGGCGGGGTTGGGCTTTGTAGAACCCGGTTTGCCGTGTCATCAACGTTTTATTTCCACGCCGCGCGGCTCCCGCCATAGCTCCAGGAAGAACGCAAAAGTTTAATTAATTTCGAGCCATGGCATTAAGTGGCGGTATCGGAAACCTTCCCCTTCACCCCATCTTTCCCTTCGTCGTCGTTGTCTCTCTCTCTCTCTTTCTCTCTTTCGATGCTCGAGAGAGAAGAAGCGAACAGCGCGTCTGTTCCTTCACTGCTCGCTTATAACGCTATCCTGAGCAAACTTCTCTCCTTTTCCTCGAGCGAGAAACGCGAGCGAGTTGGCGCGATTAAGAATTGCTCGAGCTTCTTCGATATGCGTCGCCGGTCTCATCTTATGTGTGTTCTACCTCGTTCCCGACGCGCTCAAGTGGTTACCTGTAAATTCGCCCCTCTCATTTTTCTTTTTTTTTTTTTTTGAGTAATACGGTATTTCACCCTCGCGAGAATTCGTCAAAGCGTCGACAGTTCGTTTATGGTGACACACCACCTTCGCCCTACGGTCAAGACAAGGAGCAGGTCTGTTTGTTTCTCGGTCGGCACCGATGACACCGCTGACTGATCACCCACGAAACCGAGGAGACAGGGCTCCACCAAATCCTCAACGACACGGATCACCGTCGTGGCTTACCGTCGAACCACCTTCTCGCGAGCCAACGAGAACTCGCGGACTCGAGAGCGCTATTATTTGTCAAGCTGTTGCAACGTGCACCCTCGAAATTGAACAAACAGAGTACGATAATAATAACGATAATTAAACTACATATCAAAAGCTCTGTTTGGAAAGTAAATGTACAATTGGAATTTTTAAGAGGGGAGAGAATTAAGAAAAACTAAATTGGGATTCAGGATCGAGTTCAACATGGAAGATTTAATTCACCACGTAAAGACAGAAATATTGGACGCGTGCGTTTATAATACCCTCCCACAAGTTCGCACTAACGTCCCAACGCACAGCTCTCACTGGTCTTATATTTCTCTTGATAGTGACAATTGAATCCAGTCGTGAAATTGGTGGAACGCTCGCTTGCTCTTACGAGCAGAGGCAAAAGTTTCTCTTTGTGTTTGAGCTTTTTTTGTCGCGTGACTCTGTGTTTCCTTTCCATTTCTTTCTCTTTTCCCCTTTTCGCGTTACATCTATCTAGCTGACAAACGCGCGGACAGCGTGGCAGCGAGATACTCTCAAAAATGTCGCGCGATTTTCCCGCTCACGGCTCGCGCCTTTTGGCGCGTCATTTCCTTGCCGTCTGAAACACGTGTCCAATGGTGTCTCGTCTCTCGCCGACACAGCGACGGTTTGCATTTTGTAGCGGACGCGAGGGTCGGTCGCGAGGTGAGCGAAAAGCGAAAGCGCGTCGGAATAACGCGTCGACGTATGTGCGCGCGCGCTCGAGTGCGTGTATTTTCTCGCGTGTCGGCGACGCGCTCTTACGCCTCCGAGGAACGCCTCGCCGATAAATCATCGCCGCCGTTGCTCACCTCCTCGAACTGCGAGCGCGACGTATCGCGGCGACACAGTGAGAAACAGAGCCGGGAGGAGTCTTCGACAGGGTCTGCCGAGGTCCGGTAGGTTGACGGGAAAGACACCGAGTAGGAGATTCATGGTGAGGACAGACGGGAATAGTTTGGCCGCTTTCGTTGACGAACCCCTCCTCTGTCTCTTTCTCTCTCTTTTTTCACTCTCTTCTCCTCAGTCTGTCGCGACGTCGTCGACGCGGAATGCGACTGTCCCGGCTGTTAACCCACGACACACTCTTATTTCCACGCGCGTGCATGTAAAGAGGCTGGTATTCCTGCTCGCGAGGCATCGTCGCGACGCTCGAACGAGCGTGTTCCTCGGCCGACGCGAATGCACGTATATCTCGCGCGACGCCGTTCCACCCGTCAGGTTCGGGGATTGGCTCGGGATCGAAGCCTTGGGGGCCGATCGTCTCGAATCTCGTGTGGAAACGTCGCCTTGCTAGAAACTCGGGAGCAAAGGGTAGCGCACCGCGAAGAGTCCTCCTCGTTCCCCGCGCTCGTTTGCGAGCCAGATTTGGAATCTGGAGATTGGAAAGAATCATGGTGACGAACAGAGAATAATCTCTTTTTTTCTTTTTCTCCCCTGGCGAAGCTTCTTCGTGGTTCGCTTCCCGAACAATGTTCGGGATCGAGAATGGCGAGAGAATCGAACGACGATTGATTCATTAAATAATACGCGGTCGCTAACGCGCACATAAAGAAACGGCTTTCGCTCCGAGGCTCACGGAGGCGTTAAACCGTGTATAAATATCCCGACGAGCGCGTCGAAGGAATCTTTGTTGCGATGTACGCGATGGGGCAGCTTGGCACGCAAGCGGAGACGCTAGTTGGAGTACATTTTGCATCTCTTCATTAATCATTCGGGTACGGCTGAACGCGTCTCACGCCGATGTCACGTTGTAAGGCCAGAGGTCCCGGTGAATTATCGGCGGCTCGGACGGCGTGCAGAAGCGAGAGCAATCGTTCTAGGGAGAGAAGGCTTCTCCGGGCCTCCTCCTCGCTTTCAAGCAGCGATCTCTCGCGTCAGCACTTTGCCACTGACAACTTCGTTCGCCGTATGCGAATGTGCGCGATCTGTCGGGGGGAGGGAGAACGCGGAACTGCGTGCACAGCTCTACCGGAGCCATCACCCGAATATATTGCCTCGTCTTCGTGGACAAATGAATTCTGGGGTTTCTCTGCGTCGCGTATCATGTATCCGCGTGTGTTCAATTAAAAATCCGCGAAGATTAACTCATTCGGGAGACACTGAAATGTGTGTGTGTACGTTCAGATATGTTGAATTTTTTGTTTTTCTTTAATTCAAATTTAATCTAATTCAATCCATATTGTCGACAAAGTTACCACGAACAGTGCTGCGAATAAGCATTTACCGCAAAGTTCCAGAAGATAAAAAGAAATCTTACCATACGACTGATAGATGCTACATTTATGTCACCTCAAATAATTTTCCTCTGATTTCTTGTCTTATAAATTTGTTCCCGAGCAAGTTGAGACTTTGAATCAACTACAAAGTTGCTGTTGCGTCAAATTAGTGTCGTTAATTATACAGAACTCTATTGTAATACACCGTTGATGGTGAAAATGGGCGGTTAGTTCGGGCATGCGAATGTTCGCGGAGGAACATCAGTACGCCCAAAGTCGGGAGAGACGCTTTTTTTACCTCGATGTACGGCCTCGAATTCTTTCGGAGCGCATCCGCGGAGCTCGCTCTCACAGTCGCCGTAACTTTTCAATGTACCAATTCCACGAAGGAGAGGACTCTCCACCCTGGATGTGACGCGGTAAAGGAGAGAGAGACGATCGACTTTCTCAACGCGGAAGAAAACCCCTTTCGCGCTGTTGGCTCGACGGGAATTATTTAAATGGATTACCGCGGCAACTCCGTGGCAAAGTTTTCCGGGGGATTCGCTGATCCGCTCTTAAAATTTAGATGGATTATAAGGAGAACGCACACAGGGGAAGAAGTCTGGGTTGAGTGCGAGTGAAGAGGAGAACAACGAGGCGGACGACGAAGACGACGACGACGACGACGACGACGACGACGGCGACAACGACGACGACGACGACGACGACGAGGACGAGGATGAGGAGGACCACGGCGAGCTAGCTGCAGATTTCATACTTATTATACTTAACGGGGGACGGCGTCTTTTTAAAGGGGCTAACAATGAGGGATGGTGGATCCCTGTCGACCTCTACGCCCCGTCCCCTCTGTCCTTTAAGAAAATGTTTAATGCCGCGGAAAGTAAGGCGTGGTAATTAATATCCATTATCTCTTACGTTGGCGACCTCTATCCAATTAGTTCTTCGCGGATACCTGCGGAAACAAAGACGCATTAGCGGGGGCGTCTTCGCGAAACGGATGTGACGAGAATCGACTTAATTCGTCTAAGAACACACCATCGAGAAAGAGAGAGTAAGAGAGAGAGAGATCTTAGCTGTTATCTCGCACGCGTTCGCGCACGATGTCTCTGTGATTAACTCCTTCGATGATCGTTATTCCGCCATCGAGACATGCGTCTTACTTCAGTTATCGCCGGATCAGGAAGTGAATCTTAGCGATATCGCGCAAACAATGGACTAAGGGAAAATGTCCAATAGCCGCGATACTACGGCTTATGTTTGGCACCCTTGCTTGGATTTTATCAAATGTTAAAGTGGAGATTTATTAATCATTTACATATATCAATTATTCTTTATTTATTAATTTTTTATCTTCATATATCTTAATATTTGATAACGTTGAGCAACAATCTTCAACTTTGTGTTTGCCCCGAGCACTTTTGATATATTTTTCCCATAATTCAGACGCCCCGAACAAGAAAATAACAATAAAAAAATTTAGAAACAGTTTTTAAACACTAATTTGAGTTAATAAAATCAACATATATGATGTTGACTGCTTTTTTTGTAAAGGTTTGCCAAACATAAAAATGCTGTAAATTTCGAAGTAAAATGTATAAAAATTCATTTTGGTGTACCTCTTAAACTGCTACCAATGGAACATTTCGTTTGCTATATTTCAATGCAGCAAGTCACAATTAGTAAGAACTGGTGACTTTCATCTCTAACGCGAAATGACTTTGTTGACCAGTGTAATATTCGCGCAAGAGCGTTTTCCCTACAAGTAGGATTTAGCTAGCGGAGACGTTACGATTACGTCGTCCTACAATGCGGGGGTTCCACGGGGTGTGTTATCACTTCGAAACGTTGGGTATTAATCCGCACGGAGGGGCAGGAGGAGAGCAGGTACTCGCTCGTACATAGTCTCGCAATAATACGGCGGCCGGATCCCAGTCGATCTACAAGACTCCGGTAGACGGCGACGCGCGTATCAGCGCGGCTGGCTTGTACCCGCGGTTAAGTGCAGTTGTAATCGTAGAAATTGCACAACGACGGGGAATCCGTCGTCGCGACGCGCGTATTACACGCGCCTATGCTACAACCCTCTCTCTCACTGCAGCACATAATGGCGCGTAACACATGCGTAACGCTCGCGCTCACAGACAGATACTCACAGATAGATGCTCGGGCTTGTGCGCGGGAGGGGGAGGAGGGATTTAATTTACCGCGCCGCTTATTCGCCTTAATACGTGGCGCGATAAACGCCAGTTCGTTGTGTAGTCGGCCGGTTTCGCTCACGAAATTTATTCCCGCGAGTTAAGATAACACTCGCGTGACTAACGCACTGAACGATGAAGATGCACGCTGTATGAGAGAAAGAGATCGATAGAGAGGAAAGAGAGAGAGAGAGACAGACTCTTGCAACGCGTAATTAGCACTTCCTTTACGATTTCACCGGGCGCGATTACGCGCGCCGAGCCAGCTCCCTTAATGGCTTACTTAATTCAATTTCATCCGAGAATAGTGGCGGACGTAGCAACATTGTTTTGCTCACGAAACCACGATGCAACCGCGCGGTCGTTGGTATCAGACAGGAGCGTTTGGAGCGTAGCAACCGAATAAAAGCGGCCACGTACGTCGAACGCTCGCGTAATTATTCGGATTGTCTTCTTGGCGAACGCCATCCGATTCGCTCCCTCTTTGCCCGACAATAATTAAGCGACAATTAGGACGTATCCGCGAGTACTCGCGTAAGACCATCGAATGGTGATCGAGGAATCTGCGAGGGTGGGTGCGAGGGAGAGACGAGCGAGCGGCTAATTACAATTGCAATTAAACGTTGTAACAATTAAACCGTATAACGCGCCCTCTTGCTGCTCCAGCGCGCAAGACGACGATCCTCGGTTCTGATACAGCGACGCGAACAGTAACCACGCGGGAGGAAGCGAGACGGCTCGCCGAAGGGGGGTTGGTTGGCGTGTACCGCCGTTTCGCAGCGGTTCGGGGGCGGCGGAGCGAACTAGAAGGAGCGCGCCATGATAATAACAGCGATTATCGCTGTATTCGGGAAATTACTGGTAAGCGGCAGGCCCGGTACATAATTGAACGCCGGCCAGATACTACTCCCTGTGCGCGCGCTCGCGTGAAACTGTGTGCGCGTGTGTGTATATGCGTGTGCGAAGAGACGCGCACACACACACACGCGCGCGCGCGCGCACCCGCGGGTGCACCCTTCGCGCGCACGTGCGTGTGTATGTACGCGCGCAACACCGTCGCACACGGCGGGGCTCGCTCTCTTCCCGCACATTGCGCGTGCGGTGGCGGCGGCGGCGGCGGCGCACTTACACCCACATACGGAAACACGGCTATCTATCCGGCGGAGGTTTATACGCGTGTTGCCGCTGTAAACTCGCGCCCGGGTACCGGCAACGTAATCGTACGAGATCCCATTGCATGAATATAATTTGCATACAAGTTGGTTATATGGCGGGGGCCGGCATCAGCTGGCTCGCCCGTATAAACGATTATATGGACCCAACAGATGTAGGCGGACCCGCGACCCCGCGCGCAGTCCGCGATTGGCGTTGTGTACCCTTTTACGCCCTCCTATTCGTCCCCCCTGCCCTTTCTCGCTCCGCGCGCGTATGCCTTGCGTATATACGTACGCCCGCGTTATCACAAAATGCCCTGCTAATGGCAAGGGCATATAATTTATGGTTACCTGCGAACGCGCCACCCCCTCGCCCTCCTGAGCGACTCTTACGTGAATTGCCACCGCGATCGGGCCACCCGCGCCGCGACGACTCCACAGAAATCTCGCACTGGACTTTTTCCGCGAGGACGTGTGTCTGATTATACGGACATCGTTATCACCAGGGATCAACGATCAGATTTTAATTGCGCGACAATACAAATCCTTGGATCTGCGATCAATTTCGATCATATTAATATTTTGCGCACAGAGGGAATATTATAGTTATTTTTCATATGAATTCTTTTCTATTCAACTATATATTTTTGGTAGTGCAGAAGTGGACTGTCAGTAGAGTCTGTCTAATCAAGAAAAACAGCAAATATCTTAATAGCATATTTTAATTCCCAAAATATAAATAATATATATAAAATAAAAAGATAAAGATTCAATTACTGGTGAATATTGATTTCAAGATGCTATTTTTTCTATAAAATTCCCTCCGTGTATGAAAGTTATACGTGAGATAAGAACTGCCTTATCAGAACGCGGATAAAAGGAGAGATTTGATAAAGAAAATTAATCGGACATTTCGGCCTCCGTTTTGGATCTTTCCCAAGATTTTCCCAATTTTTCCAAGTTGTCGCACTGCATGCTTTCGTTAGTTAGACATCGATATTTCGCACATTTTGTCTTCATGAGTCTTAGGATGCGGTCCAACAACCGCTACAAATGCTGCGCAGCGTTTCTCCCTCTTTTCTATTCCTCGGATTCGAATGAAGAAAGATAAAAACGCTACAAAGCATTTGCAGCGCCCGCTGGACCATGCCCATTATCTAATTAGGGCTTCAGATAGGCGGGAAAATTTTTGAGACTTCGCTTGGAGAACTCGTCAAGTTGTGCGTGTCCGCGAGCCTCATCGGAGGCTGAGGGCGCTCCCGCGAAGGTCGAGTAGAGAGGAAACGACCGGTTCGAGTACGGTTCGACGTGGAAGAGCGGAGCTCCGCGCGGAGACGCGTCTTCGACGGTTGCATCCTCGTGCTGCGGCGGCGTGCAGAAGCGGATCGCTAGCACGGCACATCATTAAGCCGGAGCGGTCGTGTCGCGCTATCGACTTCGTTCTTTTTCCCCCCTGCCCCCCTGCCTCTTGTGCCGCCGCCGCCGCCCCGCAGATTCGTCCCTTCTCCACCAGGCTGCCTCGGAAACCTCTTTTTCTTGCGACGCGGCATCCCGCATCGGACCTGAACACCTAATCTAATGGGTGAGACACAACTGGGATGGAGGTGTGGGCATTTTAGGAGAAAATACCATAGCCAAGCCCGATTGTCACTCGGAGAATCAAGGTGGGAGCGAGATGGAATTGTTGATGAGACACGTTGGAAGAGAGAAAGAGACAGAGGGAGGGTGTGAGGGAGGTGGTAGTCGGCAAACGGAAATGAGAGAGAGAGAAAGAGAGAGAGTAAGGTAGAAGGATCCTTTGAAGCAGCCGCCACCACTTGTTGGTCGATCAACGGCTCCCTTTAAATCCGATCGCCAGTCACCTCACCCCTTTCTCCACCTCAGCTTCTTCAGCATCAGTAGGATAGGCGCCCCTTTTAGTAGAGGTGGACTGCGTTCCCGTGCACACCTCACCAACCACGCCGGACGTTACAGATTTGCGTTTACATTTATAAGTCCGTGTGAGTGTATGTGTGAAAGAGGAAGAGAGAGAGAGAAAGAGAGAGAGCGCCGCAGCTGGCATGCCAATAAATTCTACGGCATTCGTTCGTTGGGAGTGAGAGAGCCTTTAGCGCCACGTATATTGTTGCGTGTGGAGGGTGGCACGTTAACGACCTTCAAAGCGAACGAACCGCCCGCGCGAGGGACGTCATCGGAACATACTTTCGATAGGCGGTAACGCCTCGTTTTATTGGCGGTCGACCCCATCCCCCCGTCCTCTTGCCCTCTTTTTCCAACGTTTATGCAATATCTCGCCCGCAGAAATATTAACTTAGGCTTCCGCTTACTTTGGTTCGTGATATCGATGGCATCGGGTAGTCCACGCGTAGGGCGTGTCGCCCTATGCATTTTGCATCGGCCGCCGCCGACGCATCGTTACGCAAATGTATTCGAGCGTGTCTCGTCGGAAATCCGTCGCGGATCTATTTTTATTCGCGCGCGCGCGAGAGAGAACGAAGACACGTAAGTTATTTTTACACGTCTAACGAACCGACGCCCATCGCTCGCTGGCGCTCGTCACCTCTCTCTCCCCCTGATCTTTCTCTCGTTCTTGCTCTCCCTCTCGTCGCGTAAACCGCACGACTAAACGGACGGCGGAGTTGAATTAGCTTACAAATGATGAAAGGCTCTTTAAGGACGGGGTATATCGTCTCGCCGGCGAGAGTTTACCGAGTACATCGAAAATCCATCTTGCCACCTTTTGATTTAACACGCGGCACGAGGGGGAGCAAATCGTTGAGACTTGACTCGGTCCGTAAGGTGTTTCCTCGCTGGAGAAACGAATGGTTTTAGACCGGCGCATTGATCGGCAGGGGTGAGAGTTGGCCCGAATGGCGCAAAGTAATATAAAGTCTGGAGCCGCGGTCATATCGCGGTCGTAAACCAGAAGGCTCTTTCTTTCTCTCTCTCTCTCTCTCTCTCTCTCTCTCTCTCTCTCCCTCCCCCTCCTTTAGCCGTTTTCATCGCTCCTCTCGTGCAGTTGTAAGAGCGTTCCTTCGCGTATTCGTCGAGCGCGCGCGAGAGTCTTCGTGGTATGAAGCAATTTACATGAGGGTCGACGCGCGCGTGCTCCACCCTCGTAGCCGTAGCGAGCATCCAGAGGATTGCCAGACGCACACACAGGTTTTGTGTCGGATTCGATTCATTCGCATGAGAGAATGAGAGACAGAGAGAGAGAGAGAGAGAGAGAGAGTTAGGAGATGCGCGATTGAAAAGTACCATATGTGTTGCGACTGTTCCAAATTTAACATTCGCTATTAACGAATTTGCATTTATTACCAGCGTCACATGTGTGATGCAACGATCTCTCACGAGAGACCAGCGTCACACACGTGTGTGAAAGTAACATTTCTTGTTCTACGTCAAACTGCTTGTGTGTGTTTTATGCAATTACATACCAAAAAAATATATAAAGTCTAGGAGAGAGCCTCCATGCAAGTCCTAACGACTAGTGTTGGGCACATTAATTGATTAAAATGTTCTTTGGCTAAAATAATTGACAAATCAATCATTAAAATTAATCGTCGCGTATAAGTCAAAAACAATTTCATCGATTGATAGAATTAATTATTAATCAAACTTTGATTATACACTGATTAATAATTAATTTTATTAATCGATCAAATTATTTGTGATTACATACATATTGATTGATTTATTTTGATGATTAATTTACGATTATTTTAGAGTCAAAGAAAATTTCAATGAATTTATTGTATCCCCAACATTGTTCATCCTCAATGAACATGTTAACGATGTGACTTCATAACGCAAGATCCATTAGCGGACTGGACATTGAAGAATTCGGAAAAGAGAGAAAGAGAGAGAACGCGAAACGAACCTCTCCTTTGAGACCGTGAGAATCGCTCGACACGGAATCGTAGATGAATTTAACTCGCGTGCGCAAATTCTCATTCATTAGTCGCGCCTCTGCTTGAATATCGTCCCGGCTTATGTCGAATCGCGTTTCGGGGCCGGGCGTGGATTGATTCAGGATTTCAGGAATACAGAGCTGCGTTCTCCTTGTTAAATATGGATTCGCGATAAAAGTCCGATCGCGTGGGTCACCAGGCTTTGTTTTTCCTCTCCTGCTCGACGCAGTTATCGGTGACGCCCGCAGATTTCGCCTCGATGACCTACTTGTAAATGTCCGGGTGGCGTGTTTTCGGGTCTTTAAAGAGCCCGCAGTGGTAATCAGCCGCGGACGTACGTAGCACTATGTAGAAAATACCGAGGACTTCAATCTTGCCGCGATGTGAACGTGAGGGCGCGTTATACCACAAATTCGTTATAGTCACAAATTCGAGACTCCGCTCCTTCACCCCTGCCGCGTATCTCGCGTCTCTATCTGTACCTCCACCTCCGTCGGCGACTTATTTATTATTCAAACGACGCGGCGGCTACCGCGGTCTCCTCCGACATATTATCTCCGAGGTAGGGAACGGCACGGAAGCCGCTCCGTAAGGGGCCCTATCTATCTATACGTGGCGTGTACTCGATAATGCCCGAACAAAGTGCTGTCGCCGGTGTGAGTAGATTACACGAATACTCGAAAAGTGCTGTGACACGGCGAACGCGCGCGAGGGGGTCGGGAGCAGCAAAAGGAGGAGGTGTGGGTGACGGCGGACGGTGAAGAGGAGAAGGTGGAGGAGGAGGAGGAG
>NW_022639452.1:2417180-2422573 GCF_010583005.1 Odontomachus brunneus
GGAGGAGGAGGAGGAGGAGAGGAAGCGAGCGTCGACGAGCGAGAGGAAAACGAGGTGGAGGAGGAGGAAAAGGAGAAGAAGGAGAGGAAGGCTGCGTGAGGATCGGCAAAGGGTGAGGGAAGTCGGCCATGTTGAAAGGGTGGGATGGATGGAGGAGGCGAGAGGTAGAAGAGGTAGGTGGCTAGGAGAAGGCGCCGCACGGTCGCGTCTTCGACCGCACGAGAGAGAGAGGCCACGGGAGAAGCCGATGCCGCTATGCGACCGCGACGCGGTGTCGAGAGTGAGCACCATCTTGTTAACAGCCGACTTCTTTTCCCATCGGCGTCGGCTCCGATAGGCCTGCGGGACCATGGTGGGCGTTCTTCCTCGTCTTCCTATTTTATCCGCACGTATATATGCTCCGCCTCGAGCGATGCTCTCGGTTTCTCCGTGCACGTGATCGCCGCGGGAGTACAATCGTGCACGAGGTGTATAGTAGCAGCCCCCCTGTATGCTTTTCACCCTCCTCTCGCGTGCCCCTTGGAAGAATCTACAGGTAGGCGCGAGGCTCGACACACGGAAAGACCCGCGGTCTTATCCTCATGGACTGCTCGACGTTTCTCTCCTCCGCGGCGAACAACGTGCGCGTAATGTTTCAATATCAAGGTTTTTGCGCGAACATGTCTTTCCTCCACCACGTGGACTCCGGGAGTACCATCGGTCTTCGACATTGCGCGTGAGCCTCGTGTGCAATTCGTCCACGTATTCGTCTGAAGGCATTTTGAAACTTTTTCTTACACAAACTTGTGTCTTAAGAGGATCACGTCGTTTCGCGTGACACCGTGGGCTGGTCGCGCTATCGCGTTAATGTTGGTCATTTCCGCAGAAACATCTGTTCCGATACATATAAATGCGATTGAATTCTTATCAATGCACGGCCACGTAATAGTCTGTCGCAGCGACGTCTCTTTGGCGAGTGCAGGTGTGTGCCCGGTCTTGACGAAAACATTAAAGGCCACCTGCGTTTCTCTTCGCGAACGAACCATTGTCGTCGTCGTCGTCGCGCGAACACAACCCGAGAGAGGTGGCGGGATAGCAGGCGGCGGTGGCGCCGGCGACAAAACCAGGGAATAAGAGAAGATATACATCCATTACCATCAGCATGCAAATTAGATCGAGGATTACCGCAAATCCTTTCGTAACAATCCTGCGCACCGCGAGCGCCGGGGAGATCCTGCGGATCGCTCCTCGCTCCACAAAAGCAATGGTTCTGAGAAAAAGGGAAAGGTAGAGAAAGGGAAAGCACTAGAGAAAGAGAGAGAACGAGAGAGAAAGAGGGAGAAGAAAAGAGAGAGGAGAGGTAGTGCTGCTAAGGATGGAAGGATGGGCGGGGAGGGAGAGAAGAAGACAGGCAAAGGGACGCCATTTCGTACAAACTCTTAACTGGAGACTTAATTAACGCCTGCCATCGCGATGCTGTATGAACGCTTTCGTTTATATCGGCGCGGATACGCGAGAACGTCTTTCTCGAGATTACGCGAATTTGCAAACGTCGCGTATTCGTGATATGTCAAACATTTGTTTTTTTTTTACGATATCACGCTGAAGAATCTCGAGAAAGAGAGAGAGAGAGAGAGAGAAAGGAAGAGGGGAGAGAGAAATTAAGCGTACATAATTAAACAACTTTAGATATCGGTCGCGTGTTCCGACCCGAAGAAAGAAATTATATCTCCGCCATGTTCCCCTCTCTCCCTTCACCGCCGTCTCTTACAATTTCGTCAAGTTATCGACGGACTACCTTCCTCTCCACCAACCTCCAAGATAAAGCCTCACTGTTCCCTCCGAATGTACACTCTCTATCGTTGATCGGCGATACCGCGGAACCCGCGTCATAAATTTCAATTTCAGAGCCATTAGGTAAAACAAGACCGGGCATTGAGCAGCCGGCCCCGTAATGTGCGCGCTCTCTCATATCTCATTCGACGTGAATCGCTTAACCGCGACCCCGAGCCTGAGCCCAGCCCGAGACTCTTAATGGACGTCTTTCGAAATTAATAAAACCGGAAGAGATCTCTGCGAGAGAAGAGTGCCCATTCATTCGGTCGTTCCGTCGTCTAACTCATACACGCTTCATTCAACAACCGCGACAGCCTCCGCGCTTCGTCTTCTCCCTTCCTCTCTGCCCTTCTCTCTCTCTCTCTCTAGCCCTCCGTCCCTGTTCTCTCGCTTCACCTCAAAGTCGCACTCTCGTTATCGCGGTACTTTATGGTTATTGTGCCGGTGTCGACGTACACGCTCGTTGAACAGCGACAGCAGCTGGCACGCAAGTCGCGAGTATCCGAGAACTCGCTCGCTTTAATAGGCTTCTCGGAGCTACATCGGCTAAAGACGAGTGATAGAGAGACAGAGAACGAGAGCGCGAGCAAGGGACGGAAGAGCCAGTCGTCGAAATCGCGTGCATCATCGCGACCCTGGCGAGTACACGATGCGAGGTGAAGCTAGTTGTTGACAGACGAGGAACCGCGAAGCGATTTCGTCGCGAGGGGGACGAGGAGGTGATAGCCGTGTCGTCGATAACGCGTATCGAGCGCGAGCCGCCGCCACGTCGTCGCGTTAACGTTCGACTTGCGTTTGAATGAAGGAATCGATTTTACGTCAACGGCACGGAGAAAACCGCTGTGATTGCTACAGCCACATTCTCTATGGCTAGAGCGAAAATTCATGTGATTGCAAGTCGAGTAGATGTGGCATTAAAAGTTGATGTTGTTACATGTATATACAGCTCTCACATCCACAGTTCTTATGATACGTAATGTTCAGTTAGTATATCCTCATATACAGGGTGTTTCCAAAAACCCATTCAGCATTTATATGGTAGATAGTATATACCACAGTATACACCACTGAGTAAAGAAACCTTAGTGAACATAGGTCGAAAGCTCAACCGTTTCTGAGGTATAAACATTTTTGTATGTTAGCATCACGAATGATTTAGGTTTATACGTGTCCTATGCGATGTTTACCTCAATGTTTATAAACCGCGCTCTGTATGTCTTCATTCAATTTCCGCACATACTTCATAACAGAAGATTTCACTGGCAATCAGTCAGGTGTCATCAACCGGTGATTGCTGGATACGTGACCGAATCCAGCGTATTTGTGAAATAATTCGATAGAGACCTAGAATTTTCAAGAGAGTTCGCGAGTCTGTAAAAAGAAGATGCCAGGTATGTATGGAAATGGAAAGAGGACATGTGGAACATCTTCTGTAAGTCATTCATGATGCTAATATAGAAAAATATTTATATTTCAGAAACGGTTGAGCTTTCACTAAGCTATGTTCACTAAGGTTTTTTTTATTCAATATGGTGTTTACTATCTACCATATAAATGCTGAATGGTTTTTTGGAAACACCCTGTATAGTTCTCTGCTTAGCAAGAATTTTGCCGTCTCTCTGTTGTGATTTGCAGAACAAATACTACGGTGGAGAAATCCATAGAGTTTGATTCCGCGTGTAGCACTGAGAGTACTGCTCGGATATGTATGGATAAATAGCGAAGAGAAGATCATTGTATCACTTCCGAAGTAGCTACTACAATGATTTTATACGCATGGACGAGAAGTAACATTGATATTTTGTTGTGGCAACCATAACCTTTGGTGTTCCCTCCGTAAACACGACGATAGCCGCGAAACACGACTGAGAATGATTCGGGCGGTGCAATTTGCGCGTCGCGCGATGCTCGCGCATTAACGTCGCGTCGCGATGATTCGCATGGTAGATACGGCGTTCGATGTTTTCGCGAATTACTCGCAACAGCTCTCTGAGAAACGGCGCGTGTTATCGTTCAGGTAAGACGGGAAGCGAAAGTGGACGCGTATAGATAAGAAGCGAGAGCGAGGGAGAGAGAGGAAGAAAGAGGAGAGGCTTTATAGCACGTGAGGACGCGCGTATTTTATAATCTTGCACACACAGAAGAGAGACCAGGGGGGGAGGAGGTGGATGATTATGAGGATCGGGAAGAATCTTGACAAATAGCACGATCAGCGGCGGGTAGCCGAGATACGGCGCTCTGCTTCCTCGTAATAGATAAGTGCCTCGCGAATTATGTTACTGCACGCGTATTAACATCATGCGGAGACGCCGTTCGCGGTTATGTCCGCCGATAAGTCGACGGCGGGAAACGACGTTGCGCGTGCATCGCCGGGATACGAAAATTAAATGAAGCGAAACAAGGTGGAACCCGCGTGTCATCTCGCGGACGCGAGACGCCAGGTAATGGATCCGGGGAGATAACGCGGCTCCCTGAGTGCCCCGGGGGACGTTCGTTTCTCCGGGACGACGCGCGATTTTCGCTTTACGATTCCGTCGCGGAACAGAGACATTTCGCGGCAGGTTAGAGCTGCGCTCGGCGCGATAGCTGCGTGCAAAATAATCCGGCGAAGTAAAATTTAGCCCCTGAGGGGCTAAATAAACTCTCGTTCTCCGCATTGCGTAAATCTTTCATCTGTGCGTGCGCTCGTCACGTTCAAAAATAGAAAAAAGAATGGATTGAATTAATAAAATTTTCGATGACATTGAACGAGTCAGAAATTCAAGTTGAAGTCAATCAGAAATCTTATTATCTCGAACAGAATTCTAGTAACTTCAGCCGGACTTTTCAAGCCAAACGTTTTTTTTGCGAATGAATAAGCAAATTAGAGTTAAAATCATGTGTAACAAATTGGGACTGGAACTACATTTAACAAATAAACAAATTGAGGAATTTATTTTGCGCCAGCTGGCGCGTCGTATGTTAGAATGCCACGAGAGAACACGTCAAGCTGAACATTTTGATTATCGATCATTTAGTGTCGCGACGAGGCAATATATATCGACGTTTGTATAACGAGCGCGCGACCGGGACAACTTGTTTTTTTTTTTCTTTTCTTTCGCCGAAGCAGTAGTCGAATTTGTGAGTGAGCATAATTAATGTGCGCGACCAACATGCGATTTGCATAAGATATTAGCGTTTAGTCCAAGAAGAAAGGGCATCGCGTTAACGCTCAACACTCGTAACGTGACATTAATTCTTAAGGAGACGTGCTCGAAGCATCTAATTTCCGCTACTGTCGAATTATGCAGTCTTAATCAGCTACATTGCGCAATCATGCTGCGTGTCGATTTGAACTACATTGTTTCTAAATGTCATAAGGCTCTTAGCAAGTCAAATGCGGAAGCAACAGGAAGAGATGTCACGCCAGTTTCGTGTATATATTGTAATGGTATTTGCATAAAAATTTGTTAAGCTCAGTAGAAATCGTTTTGCGCGGACCTCGAATTATTTCGTAGTTTAATATATATATATATATATATATATATATATATATATATATATATATATATATATATTTTTTTTTTTTTTTTTTTTTT
>NW_022639452.1:2422843-2430341 GCF_010583005.1 Odontomachus brunneus
TTTTTTTTTTTATTTTTTTTTAATGATATAGCGTGCGCTTATATTGACGGCACTACAAAAACGAACAAACGAACGACGAAGATCTATCTTGCATAAGAGTTATATGTCGCTCTTGTGTTTATAAGTGCGCGTTAAACGGAAAGAAAATGGCTTAGAAAGAACGGGGAAAAACCGAGAGGAAAAAGATTGATTCGTCCGACTAAAATTTTAATCATCTTCGGCGAAAACTATATTTTTCCATTGCTCTAACAAAAGGATCGTAGGAGCAAAGTGTACACAAAATTGTCGCTCTTGTCATATTATCACGTTATTATCACTGATACCATAACAGGGCTTAATAGTAAAGGTGATTACCATAACAGGAGTTAATAGTAAAGGTGATTACCCTGACTGTAATTATTTCACCGTGCAATTATAGTTATAAGGATATCATCATAGCCAGAGACTTCAAATACTTTTTTTTTTAATACACGCTACCGGATACAAGTATAAAATAACACGATAAACAGTCAAAGTGGGCAGTACTTGAAGCACAAAAAAGAAAAAAGAACTTGCAATATAGAATTGCACATTTACGGCTCTAATCCCAATATGAAATTTACATACTTTGCATAAGTTCTCCTTCGTTTCCTGTCAACAATGTTAAACAGATACTGAAGTACTCATATTTACGATATGTATCTCGTGACTTATTGTTGTGTAACACATTTTAACTAGGTAAACTAATGAATGCGAGAGTTCATGAGTTCATGAGTGAAAAAGACACGCGCGAATGAAATAGGTCACGCTCGCGAATGTTGATACATTGAGAAAATCATTTTTGTATTTGGAACTAAAATATTTAGTACATACTATTTTTAGTTGGCATTATCGTGTTTTTTACTTGCGTCAAGTAGGATATATTGGTGAAAAAGCAATACACACAAGCGTCAATTAAATTTTTTTGTTGCAATTACCGAACATTTGGTTGATCCTGTTTTAACCAAGTTTTGGCGCAGTTTTTATCCAATTTTTGTTTCGAATAAAATCTTCGAGTAAAGTCTTTTTTGTGATATGTTTGACGAGACATTTCCGATAGACCGGTGAGAATGAAAGGAAAACAAGAAAGAAAGAGATCACCGGATCGTCGTGAGATCCTCGCGGAATATTCAGTGCCCGATAATAGTCGACGATTGTTCCTCGATCGTCGATAATTGAATATGTATCATCCACGTACTTGTCGCAGGAAGCACGACTGTCGCGTATATTATACCAGCGGTGAGGTCGCGCACGTTTGTTTTCACGTCTATAATGTGTGTCCTGCACATTACCGAGTAAGGCACTACGCGGCGACATGCATATACACGCGATGAAAATTCACGAGCGTGACCGAGCGTTAAAGCAGAGTGCATACCGGATATTTCGTTCGATTAGGTCATGATTTGCCATGGCGGTGCTTCGATGTGGCAATCGGCGACATATTTTTCATTTAGCGCCGTTTTCTCCCTCGTGAGAGTGGGAGGTCCTCTAAACTTCTTCAAATGAAATTCATCTGGGGAAGATAGTCTTAACATTTTGCAACTCTATCTATTATATTATTTATATTATATTTTATTTATTTTATAGTATTTATTTTTATTTTATTATATTTTAGTATTTCGCTAAATAATCAGGTGATAATAAGACAAAGATGCGATTATGAATACTCATAAACGTGACGTGATTCTGTAAATGCGTGCATAACGTGAACGTCAATCGCGAATTCTATCCCCATCTCTCTCAGACTCGTTTTTATTCGCTACATTCGCGTTCATTTATATGCGAATAAATTGCGGAATAAATCGCGGCTGTTGCGTCGGTTCCTCAGTTAAATGATTCAACTGGATATTCCTTAGCCTGACATCATTGAGTCTCGTTGACAATGTTAAGCCAGCACGTGTCAAGCAATTCAGGTACAGCTCCAAGCGTGTTCACGTGGCACGTTAGGTGCACATACAGTTGCCAGGTGTATAAACACAGCGGGGGATTGTGTATATGTGTGTGTCCTCGACGCTAACAGAGCGAACGAAGTGAAGCATATGTAGGTGGTGTACTTATGCGCGAGCATGTATAACGCGACGGTCCGTGCGAAAAGAGAAAGACGGACAGACTTAGGTGACAGACGAGAGAGAAAGAGAAACACACACACACACACACACGCACACACACACACACACACACACACACACACACACACACACATACACAAACGCGCGCGAGTGGAACAAGCGAGAAGAGGAGGATACAGGGTACTTCCCGATACTCTCGTCTCCTCTTCGAGGTTCTGGTTTTCGCGTCTGGTTAGTGTCGCCGGTCCTCTCGCGGTCAACTTATCGGTGTTTATGTTAAACCGGCGCGTTTAACAACCACGAGCGTTTATCTCGCCGATAAATAACCAGGGTGAGACAACGAGCCCCGTGTTTTCTCGTTGCCAAGTGATAGGCTGCTGCTCCTCTTGAGCCATCATTGTTCCGCGAGCGACCGCGGGAAGAATCCCGTGTCACCACGAGAGCTTCTCGGCTGTGCGGGATGATCCTCTCGGGATCCAAGAAGCGATGCCTCCTTGTTGACGCTCGTGTGTTTTCTCTTCGTCCATGATTATCGATGAATTTTATTTCGAACCATTGTAAAACTATGACGTACACTATCATATATTTACAACATCGCAGACATCTCTTTCTTTCTCTTCTTCTATCACGCTTTCTTGCTCTTCTCTTTCTGCGTGACACTTCTAAATGCGTATAATTTAGTGAAAAATACATACGTTTTCGACTGGCGGCGCGACGTGAATAATAAGATTCGTCTAGGAATAAAACGTCAATAATCCTGGTAAGCCGCAGCAAACGTTTCATCTAAAGGGAAGAGAGAGAAAGAGTGGGAGGAAGAAAGAGGGGGAAAAGGATGGTGAGATAAACCTTAGAGTCGACGTGCGCGTGTATCGGTGACAGACACATATATGTGTACGCAAACACACATACACAACGTACACGCGAGCATACTAATAAAGCAAGTATTTCGAGACGCATCGCTTGTGACGGTCGTCGCAAGAAGTGCCGCGAGCCGTTCGTTTGACGGCGAAACATAAATTCGGGACGTAGCACGATTTTCTCGCCTTGTCACCTTTGTCATTTGTTGCTTATAAATACCAGCACGCCGGGTAAGAGGGTTTATTCCCGGTTTTCGCGACGCTTTCCGCGGAATTTCTTTCGTGCCAATGTCCCCGAATAGATTCATAAATAGATGGACGAGCTAATGTCCTCCGTTCTTTTTCTGTATAAGTCGGCAGGCGGCGATTGAGAGGGAGAGATAGAGGGAGGGGGAGAGAGAGAAAGAGAGAGATATCTCGTCGCGAGCACAGAAGCTTACCATGTGTCTGCATGGTGCCGTCATTCGGCCGAGCGCTTAATCCGGTTCCTTAATTCGATTAGCGCGTCCACTAAATTTTAAAACGCGACGTAAAATTATCAAGCCGATCTAATGTAGACGGCGAAATAATTCAGCTCGCACGTCGGGAATGCGTCGCGTTTCAAAGATTTCTCTCTCTCCCCCCTCCCTTCCTCCCTCTCCCTCTCGTCATCTCCGAATAGATCGGTTCGAGATTATAATTTTATTATGACATCGATCTGTGAAGTGTTCGCAATGCTCTCTCATCGGACGAGTCAAATAACACTCGTAATGGAGGCGTGAAAAAAATGCGATCGTTTTTAGCGATCGCGCTCGGAGGGATGAATCGAGGCACTCTTTTGCTCCTGAGAGAATGAGAGGGAGAAGGACTGAACTCTAAGGGGTAAAATAAAACTGAACGCGCGCGTCCGTCGACGGACAAAGGAAAATATACAACGGCCTCCGCCACGTACGATTTCTTTTCGTGAAAGAAAACGTCGTTTCTCGTCTTATCGCGTGGTTACCCGAGAACATGCGAGCACGCGAGTGAGTGTGTCGCCGCACCGGCACGCCTCGTCGTCGTGAAAACTACCACGACGACGACCTACGAGCGCTGACAGACGCTGAACATGCGCTCACGAGTGTCGCCGCTTTTTGTCACTTTTACGGCCTCCCGGTCCCGAAAATATGGCCATTAAGCTCCGCCAAGAGAAACACGCTCGTCTCGAGGACCCGTAAACATGACACGAGTAAAGAAGGAGAGAAAGAGAGAGGCATCATAGTCAGGGGAGTCGTATTGTACGGCTCTCTTATAATTCACTATCGAGCACACATTTCCGCTCGCGAGCTGACGCGTTTCTTTCAAGCGCGAGATTATTTTCTCGCTCGAGGAAAGACTCGCGAATTATTTGTCCGGTTTACTTTCTGCCGACTGGAGCTACATCTACCTGATCACTTGTGATCGACATGAGAAATTTCAGCGGCAAGAATAGGTAAAACACCCTCATTGATCCCCCTTAGTCACATTTCGACACCCTACACTGAGAAATAAATATTTGAAAATTTATTCGGCGGATATATTTATTCTATGAATAAATTTTATATAAAAAATAAATTTTGTTTTTTGCCAAAATATATATCTATTATAATTTTAATATATTTTATATATATTATAATTTTAATATATTTTATATAATTTAGTTTATTTTTTTATAATTTAATTTTATTTTTATAATTTTGTCAAAAAATATTTTTTGTCAATCTAAAAAAACCTGCAAAAAATTTTGTGTTAAATTTAAGGTGTTTTATTCATTTTAATATTTGCGTTAATTTAATACAAGGCAGATATTTAAATATATAGCAAAATTTATCTGTACGTATTATATGAAATATGTTACCAAGAAATTTTATAAAAATTCACATGTAAATTGTGTTATTTTAACACTCAGAAATGATGAATATAAACTCTCAATATGGAATTGTCAAAATAGTACATGTTAAATTAACACATTTAACAATATATTAAAAATTCAGCAGAGAAATGTCTACACGGATTGATTTTAATACAAATATAGCATATTTTTTAGTATGTGGTTTTTTCTTTGCGTCCAGCTACGGTTGTTCGCAGCTTTAGTTGTAAAGTTTTCATTTGGGATTATAGAGTGCAGGAAATAAGAAGTAACTCTTGGTGGTCGTAAGAAAAACTAAATTTTTTTTACAGTGTCAATGACTAGAGGGGATGTCAATAACAGGTTGTTTTACTCTAATCGCGATTTGTCTTGTTCCTCCGTTCTCCATTCGTTATTCCACGTGAAATCCGCTCGTTCGCACGTTCGCTCCGCGTCTCCTTTTTCCCGAAAACTTGAGACTGGAAAAACGGAGCACGTGTACTCGGCCGTGGGTGGCCTTATCGTTTGACATTCGGCGTTCCAGAAAATAGATCGAGTTTCCCCTGAGTTGTCGTACACATGTGAAACGCGCAAAGCGCATTCCATGAGTCGCCGCATTATTATATTTGTAAACGCAACATGTTCACGTGGATTCCGTGGGATTGGCGTGTCGCCAAATTTCGCGACAGGAGCCAATCAGGCAGCATCGCCTCGAAGGGAAAATGATTATCATGCGAGTCGTTGTATCCTGTCGAACGGAAGGTCGTCTGTACCTTGTTAACTCGTTATCGCCAAGGGATCCCTACCGCGGAGGATTAATTCGATCGCTCCGGCTAAATGGCGTCCGTCTTAAACGGTCCTTTGTGCGAAACTTCCGCGTTGGAAGTTCGGCGGTTTTATCGGCGCGGCGAAACGTTTGTCGAACGAAGTTGTTGCCGCTCGAGTGGAGTCTAAGGGCGAAATACACCCTGTCGGGGTTCTCCTTCCCTCTCCCTCCTCCTTTCACTTTCTCTCTCTCGCTCTCGATCTCGCGCGCGGTTTAGACGTACGTGTGATGTTTCCACTTTTATCGGCCAACACACTTGACTTGAGTTTAAATCCGTCGGTTTTTGCCTCGACAGAGCGCGAAACTGACCAGCATCGCGACTCATCACCCCGCGCAAATAAAACGCAGGCCCCCATCCGCCAGCACGGGCCTCGAGAGACAACAGCCTGTGTGAATTTTTCCAGCCACTTTCGTTGCCGTCTTCCTTTCGGCTATGTATGTATATACGCCGCGTGACCGCCTGTTTGTCGACGGATCGCGGTGTATTTGCACATCGGGCTCGCCACTATCTCCTTTCTCTCGCGTGTCATCCTAGCCACTATGCAAACACGTCAAACCTTGACTCTACAACCCGGCGACCTGACCTTGTTCCGTCCGTGTCACGAAAGGCTGAAAAAGCTCGCGCGCGAGAGTCGCGCGCCGTCGCATTATCTTCATTCAGCCTGATTTGCGCGTCGTGTCGCGATATTCCACGAGAAAAGGGAGATGAAAACGCGAAGAATTCTCCGATCACTCGTAGCAGATAAATTTCCACGGTGGAAGATCGGGCTGGTGTCGCGACGAAAGCCAAGTCGGTCCACAGACACGCACGAATTTCACCGCCGAGAGCGCTGTCTCCGGCTTGCGAATATCTGGCGACTATCTACCGGTTATCGGCTGGTCATCGGCTGGTATAGGTATACATCTGCGTATACATGTATCGAGTGACAAAGGCGAGAGGGAGAAGAAACGGGGAAAAGTTACGGGAAAAGAAGAGAAGGACGCCGCTCTGCACTAGGAAGACGCGGAGAGGACGAAGCGAGGCGAGGTGAAGACGGGTGGTCAGGAAAGAGCGGGGAAGTGAGAGGTATATCTAAAGAAAGAAAGAAAGCAAGGAAGAAAGAGGACGGCGGAGGACAGAAAAAGAGAGAGGAACCGTCGGGGAGAAGGTGGAGGATGAGGGCACGTTGGGCTACAAGCTGTCGGGCAACGATAGCATCGCCTATCGACCCCTAGGATCGCCCGAAGAGGTTTTCCATGTTCTTCTTCGTTATACGATCTTGTACGAGGAGCGCTCGTACGAGGGTGTGCAGGTAACAAACACCCCCAATTATGTCAGCTTGAATTAGTAGTGGTCCAACTATTTTGAATCTAACGAGCCGCCTCGGTCCTACGCCCCGTCTCTGGTTTCCTCCTCGTCGTCCTCGGATCGCTGTGTCGTCGGTCGGTCGGTCGGTCGGTCGGCTCCGTCCGTCCGTCCGTCCGTCCGTCCGCTGGTCTGTCGTGCACGTCGTGAAACAATTTTTCACTTGTCGCGAGCGTTCGGTATTGTATACGGTAGTCGGATTCGAGGGAAACAGTCGTCGCCTGTCTCTCGCCGGGGATGTAGGACTTCGACCTTCATTCGAGAAACGCTACTTGATGTAATCTGGCGTCTGAAAAAATTCCACTCGCGATAATACCTGATAATTCGTTTTTTATTATTTTCACGTGGCAACGCGGGAGCCACGTCGATGAATGAGCCTCACGTAACTCGACGACTCGATCTTATCTCGCGACCGGAAAGTCGGGCGCCTCGTCTATTATCCGCTTTAGTGTCGTTCATTAAGAGTGATTTCCTTAAGAGGGAAAAATCGAAAGGGGGAGAGAGAGAGAGAGAGAGAGAGAGAGAGAGAGAGAGAGA
>NW_022639452.1:2430583-2478350 GCF_010583005.1 Odontomachus brunneus
AGAGAGAGAGAGAGAGAGAGAGAGAGAGAGAGAGAGAGAGAGAGAAAGAGTATCATTTCGGTGCTTCACCACGCGGAGTGAATGTAGACGTAGTGACTTTTAAAGAAACGGAGAGACGACAGCTCTTTAGATACGGTGCGTCGGGAAACACGACTTTTCTCTTTCAAGCAGACGGTGCTGCGGTTCCACCTTCCCTGCTGCGAGTAACGGTAGTACACAATGAGAGGAGTCGTCCTACTAATTTGTCGCAGCCCGCTATTGGGCAGTTTCCGGGATCCCTCTTTTGCATGGGTTGTGACATATTTCTGGTCGACCGTACCCAATGACGAACATCGCGGCCCGTACGAAATAGCCGAAAGGTCCTGTCCTGACCCTGCGGGAGGGTGATCCCGAACTAGGATAGACCCGGCTGCTCGCGTTCCTATCTACGCTGTGCAATCGGTACGCCACTCGACGAGCCCTCGTCAACCTGCGAACGCGTCGATCAGCGTGACTATTTTACCGTTTCCACTGTCGGCTGCTAATTTACCGATATCTTCGCCGACTGTTCTTCAACGTCATTTCTAGCTTCACGCGACTCTCTCGAAGTGGAGACTGCTTAGCGTCTTATTATTGTCCGCAGCGATTCCCAAGGACGACATTTTTCTTTATCCAGTCTGGCATTTTCAGTGTCGTCTATGACGAACAGTGCTCGCCCCGTTCACTTCGTCTACTGTCGATTCTCCTGTTCGCGCGCGCGACACTCCGTGGCGGCGACGTAACTCCTGGAAAAAACCGGTTCAGAGCGGTCGTCTTCGTAAACTAATCTTCGATCGGTGCTGCCATCGTCTTGACCAACGGCTGTTCGCCCAACGATCGTCTAGTTCGCCCACGCGATCCCTCGGAAATCACGCATCGCGAAATCTCGTCGCGAGGTGAGACTTCGCCTCTTCGTATGTACGCCAGCAGTGGAATAAGAGAAGGACGGGGTGCCAATCTTAAGTGTACCCCTTTACAAGATAAGAAATTAAGTATCAACATCCCTCGCGCGACCGGCAAGTATCTCCGGATAAGATAAACTCCGCGTGTGTTCGCGCGTCCGGTTACGATCGGCTCGCTCGCTATCGAAGTGACAAAGGGAACGATCCTGCCCACTTTTTATCCAACTCGCGAGAGAGTTTCTCGCAAGATCCCTCGAGAACTCCCAAAATAAGTATCGTCTGCAAAAATCTAAAGTTCCTCGAAGAAACAGAGTTAGCGAACAAAGTCGTTCTCGTGACGACTTCTTGTTGTCTAACGATCAGCGGTTGCGTCAGGGATACGCGATTGTCTAAACGAAAATGACGACGCGGCGGGAGGGAAAATGAGATCGCGCTGTAAACAAATCGTAAAAAACACGAGAGAGGGAGAGAGAAAGAGATTCGTTTTCGTCTAGCTAACGTCGACATTTCGCGCTATTCAAACGTCGTAATAGACTCCCGGAGCGCGCCGAGAGAACCCTTATAAAACTACTCTCTTCGTTTCAGCGACTATTCCTTTTTAACGCCCGGCGATCGTTACAGCCATAAAAGTCGAATCGCGGAGAATGAGAATTCTCCTCGCGCGGGATCGATGTTCGGCGGGTCGCTCTCGAGGAATCGCGCAGCTGGCCGGGAGGAAAAGTTAATCGCGTCGCGGTGAGATCCGTTATTTTTCAGCGGACGTTAAAATAAATCTCGCTCACGTTCAAATAAGATCTCGACGTCATCGATAAGTGCTTCTAACACATTTTCTGGTGTTTGCCGACGAACCCCGCTGGGACTTTGGTACCACACTGAGGGAATGCCGGATACCGACGTAATGCAGCTTTACAACACGCGAATACAAAGTGAAGAGAGCAGCGTGTTTCTACAGCCTCGGGATCGAATAGAACCCGATAGCCAACGCGTGACCGAGGTATCTTATCCGCGGTTTTCTCTCCACCTCTCCCTCTCTAAGCAAATATCAATAAAGCTCAGTTTACGCGCTAGTAATGAAAGTTAAATAAGGATAAGCGTTCGTTTATTGGCTGCGATTATGTGACCATTAGAGCGACTTCGATGTTCCATAAACATCCGTGCCTGAGCCGGCCTTTGGATGTTGCCCCCCCCCTCCCCCCGTGCACCGGATTAATTAACTGACTCGACATCGTAACGCGCGAATTATCGCAATAAATGTCAATCGGAATACGAATTTCTACGGCGTATTTTCGTATAGCCCCCGGTGAATCGTTCGATGACCTGTAAATATAACTTGTTTTCGACGATCATCGCGCTCTCGTCTTCTCGTCGTATCTGGTTTATCCGCGCGCACCGTAATTATGCCCCCTCTCCCTGCTCCCTCCGTAATTGGACCAAGGAAGAAAGAAGATGACGAGCATTATTACGCGCACAGGATTTAGGCTAATCGATGCGGCGTTACGTGTGCCATCCTTTTAAAATCTTACGTAGAGTAACACGAGACAGGGACACGCCTCTAAGCCTCGATTATCTTGTAAAATACGCTCGACAGCGGTTCTTAGTTATAACCGGAAGCGACGGTGTGTCGGGAAGAGAGAGAGAGAGAGGGAAGGAGAGAAGGAGTGAGTACCTGGGATTATACGTTGTGTATGTACATACGAAAAGCCAATGCGTGGGTAAACACACATTAGTAACGTGACCGGTCTTTATCGCGCGAGTCCTTTAGAGCACGACGGAGGGCTGTTCGAGGCTGAGTCGAAATGAATCGTGGAGTCCTTCCTTTCCGGTCGTTCTTAAGCCTATTACCGACCTTCTTCGCGCTCTCTGTTCCTCTCTCTCTCTCTCTCTCTCTCTCTCTCTCTCACTCGCTCGCTTCTTCTCGCTTTCTACCTCGTTCCTCTCAGCTCAGAGGGGCCATTCAGCAACACCGGCGCGAGTCGCTCGCGAGCATCCATAATCCTCGTGCGTATGTATTTACAAGCACGATAGGACTCGCGTATAATACAGCCACGAATCTCAGACGGGCCACCGGGGGCGAGCAGACATTTTTCTCGGCCGGCACTGTCTTCCTGTCCGATCTATGACAAGAGAGAGAGAGAGAGAGAGAGAGAGGGAGAGAGAGGGAGAGAGGGAGAAAGAGAGGAGTCGAAAGAGACGGGGTCGAAAAAGAAGACGAAGCGCGTCCACGTTCCGGGAATACGAGGAGTAGTCCATTCAGGGCGCGGGATGTGACTCCCGCAGTCTCTCGCGCGTTGGGGCTACCTGTTCCAACGTAGCGGGTTCCTCCTCTCTTTCTCTAGCTCCGAGCCTCGAGAAACCTTAAGACGATCATCAGTCATTCTGGATCGTCTTTCTCGTGCATCACGCGGCGTAGAAATGTCGGCCCGAGGAGACGCGCGTCGTCGTCGTCGTCGTCGTCGTTCAGGAGGGTCCCCATTATTCGTCATTACACGGTCATTCGTGAAAACATGTTTCGAATGACTCTCGTTCGAATGGCCCTCTCGCACCCTACGGGCTTGCTCTTCCCCCTTGGTGTAAGACGGTTGTGTTACGCGTCGTTCACGCATCCGCTTGATTCGGCCATTGTGAGAAAGTAGCGACGAGCACAGAGCGTGGCCGTCAATATTTGAAAACAACTCGCCATCCCGTTGAATGGGGCTTGGTACTTTTACAGAGACGTCACGCGCGTATCCTTCTTCTTCTTCCCCGCCAAATAGCGTGGGCTTGAGCGCGTTATCGCATTGAGCGAGCCGCTTACGATTCGGTCCTGGCTACATTTAATTTCGTCGTGATCGCTCTCCTCGTTCGGCCACCACGTACGATATTATCTCCCGGGGTAACGACTGTCCGGAGAATCTTCGGTATAATTGAAACCCGGCCAGAGTCTCTCTCTCGGACTGGTCGCGCGCTTCGGATAAGTTTCGGCACGGTCGAAAGCCAATGCCCAGTCTAATCACAACTCTGCGCGGAGGGCACGCGCCAAGCTGATGGGTTCATTAGGCGTCGCGACGCCACCCGCATCCTGATCTTACTTTTCTGCTCGGTAATGGCTTCTCTCGTTCGTCGCTATCCTCTCGTGGGATTGGTTCAAGTTGTACGCGACCGGATTGCTTAGCGCGTTTCGTCGGGACGCTCCAACGAGTCCGCGTAACTCAACGATCGCGACCGTTTAGACGTGGAAATTGGGGGTAGAAGAAGATATCGTCGCTGATGAGACGTCCTCATTGGCAGAGATGTGGCTACGTTTAGCTGCCGCTCGCAAAATTCGAGTTGCAGATATTATTATAGACTTATAGTTACATAAAGACTACGCCTTTTTTCTTTTTTGAAGAATTTTCAAGACGTTACCGAAGTTATGGTCCTTTCCTACTTTTTATTGGTTCGTTGTTATGTCCGTCGCTCGAAAAAAGGGTAGGGGTCCAACATACAATGTGAGATTTATGATAGCAGAATTATATATTTCTGAGGAGAGAGATTTTTTTATCTCCTCAATTTGCAGATATAAGATTTTTACTTCAATTTCGAGAGCGATAATCAAGTTTCTTTTTAGTATCTTTCCAGGTGAAAATTGTCAGATATAAACGTTAAGGCCTTTATTTTGGACTCTTTTATCGATAAGAGTGCCTCTAAATGTGACACATAAGTTTTCTGATTGACTTATAGTCATTAGAGATTTTATCGATAAAAGAGAGCTAAGAATAAAATCCAAAGTCTGACATTTCTTTTGCGATTATACAAAAAAACATCAAATACGTATCAAACAAAAATACCAAAACAAAAATACTAAATAAAAAGTATCATACAAAAATTATCAAAACAAAAAGTTAACTTAAACAAAGTGCAGATGTTTTAAGTTAATTATATTAAAAACAGAAGTTAGGTCAATATAATTAACCAAGTACGTATATATAAGTACTTATGACACAAATAATTGTGTGGTAAGTATCAGATAAGCTACACAATCGCGTTTTTTTGTTCGATACGTACTCGGCGTCGTGCCGCGATCGATTTACACGAAAAAAAGAAACGATCGCGACTAAATTTGGGGACTAGTCACTTCTCGTGTATAACACTGGAAGATACACGAGACGAATAAACAGATGTGCCGTGATAAACGTTAGTGAATTGGTGGGCTCAGCTATCGCAAACGCGACAGTGCGGGCGGGGGTGTCGAGACGCGAAATCGGTAGTAGGGGGGACGACAGGGCGAGGCGTTATATCTAGTTTGCCCCGGAGTGGCAAGCCAATAATTGCACTATTCCATCCCGCTCACTTCTCCTAATTTATTTTATTACGGATGACTAGGCCAGCTTTGAGACTCTCGCGCCATCCGCTGACTCGGTCGCGTAATTGAGAAAACCATTAAGGGCTCGCCGTCGTTTTCCGCCGCCCTTTAAACTCCCTAATGAATTGAGCCTAACTGCGATTATGCTATCTCGCTGGCCCGGTGACGCCTTTTGAAGGGACGCGGACCCTCCGGGGTTTGACGTTTAATTTTTTCGCGCCTCATCTTCTTTTCATGGCGACGAGTGCCCTCGGAGATCCTCCACGAGAACCGTCGCGGGGACTCCCGCGTCGCTCTCGAAATTGTTTCGCAGATTTCGCTACGAGACAGCAGGAGGGGAACAATACGTTGTAAATCAATCGGTGCGGATACTCCCGTTAGCAAAGTTCGATCGGTTCGTTCATCACCCCAGAACCCATCGATCGACCTCACTCGTCTGATTATTTGCGCGATACTCAAAATAACTATAACTCCATATACAATGGAAATATTCACGAAAGGTCACGCAGTTCTCGCGCGCTCGCACGTCGGGCACTACGGACGAAAAGAAAGGCAGAAATCGAGGGAAACGGAAAACGAAAAAAATCGGCGCAAAACAAAGATCCATATACGGTCATCCGTGCCGAAAATCGGTTGGATGATCGGCACGGTAACCGTCGGAGCGGTAAGCGACGCCCTGACGGAATAAATAATTCGTATGCACGTCGAGGGATGGATATAGAGGTTCTCGGTGCTCGCTCTCGCACACTTTCGCAACGCGCTCACACCCACGCGCGTACGCGAAAACTCCACGCGTACGTGAATGTACGTACGAACGAACGAGGGAACGAACGTACGAACGTACGAACGAACGTATAGCGATTTCATTGCTAGCACAGAGTGGCGTTTGACCGACGTGTGATATGCAGCGACGAGCCGTGATGGAAGCGGCCGTGGAGGTGAGCAGGTGGTGGTGCAAGGTGGTATAGGTAGAGCGTGTGACGCCACCCAATGCTACACCCTGACCCCCTAGCCGTCGCCCGATTCACTCATCCCGCGCTCTCGTCTACTCATCCTCTCCCCCGCAACCCCCATCCCCTCTCATATCCACCTTTCTCTCTCTCTCTCTTTCTCTCTCGTTCGTTCTCGTTCACTCCTTCCCCCCGCGCAGCACGCTCTCTCGACGTTGCAGCAGCCCTTTCAAATAGCCGATGCAATATTCAGCGGCTCTTGGCAGTCGTTTGTGGGGGAGGGTCGGCCATCGCCACCAAAAAAAGAGCCCCACGTGGCCGAAGCCTCCGACCGTCAAATTGGCGCCGCTGTCCATCAACCGTTGCGCGAGCGATCGCCTCTCTTTCGCTCTTCTCACGCTCGTCCTGCTCCCGCCGTTTCTATCTTCGTCCCCCTCGCGCGATTTCCCCTTCGAGTTGCTCACACCCCCCTTTGCTCGTTCTCTCTCTCTCTCTCTCTTTCTTTCTCACACCTTCCATCCCTCCCCGTGTTTTTATTGTTTCTTTTTCTTTCCCTGTCCCCCTCTCCTTCGCGTTGCACCGTCGTCCATTGGACATCGAAGCGTTGATGCAACCTTCGAGTAGGCGGCGGCGGCGGTGGTTCATACCGAGTCGAGGGTGTGAGTGATTTTTTTTCTTCACCCTTCATCACACACACACGTGGTCCTTTGATTTCTTTTTATAAGATGCGTTCTACTGTGATAAGCGCGCGGAGTACGACATAGCGACGGTCAACTAGAAATTTTCATATCGACAAGGCGCCGGGGGATTCCATTGTCGAGGTAGACCGCACACATTTTGCGCGACTGCGTCTCGTGCGATTAATTTTTCCATCGTGTCTTGAGCTCGCGAGCGTGAACCACGGAATACGAGGTAACGACGAAATAAGAGGAGGAAAGTACGACGGTGGAGAGAGCACACGGTGTTGGTTTGCCAAAGTTAAGTAAGACTACCACGTGTATATCAGCACTTGGTGCAACGTAACGAGGTAAGAGGGCGCGGAGCAAAAACAAGAAGAAGCAGTGGAAGAGGAGAAACAAGAAGAAGAAGAAGCGAGTGGAGACGGAGGAAGCATAAAAGAGTCGACACTCCGTTATAATAAAGTCCACCCTAGGAAGCCTTCCGCCCTCTTTGCACCAACCCTCTCTCCTGGCAGCAGCAGCATTACGCCATCCAACTTACTTTGTTCCTCAACTTTATTAATTTTTCCCTCGGTCTTGGGGGAGCGTCCGTTCCTGCTACCCCGTCGCCTCCGGTGGTTATATCGAGAGTGGTTATATCTAGCCGTCGGGGATAGTAAGCGAGAAGAAGAAGAAGAAGAAGAAGAGGTGGTAGTGGCTGGAGTGGGGAGCGAGAAGGGGTGAGAAAGAAAAGAGCGAGCGGGTAGAGGAGGTTCTTCCTTGTGACGGGAAATTTAAAAATCTGTCTACGCGTTGTCGAACCACCCGAGGAAACTTTATTATTAGCGCCGTGCGCGCGGGAGAGAGAGAGAGAGAGAGAGAGGGGGGAACAACGGAGAGAGAAGAGGGGATGGCGACGTCGTAGACGTCGTCGACGAGGACGACGACGACGGCGGCGGCGACGGAGGCGATGGAGGCGACGAAGGCGGTTCGACGAACTACACCGCGAACGGAGATATTGCCTTTATAAACTCATTTGCAGTCGCGACCCGGGGAAGCGAAAGAAGAAATTTTGTCCGCCGCCCAGACGCGATGGCGCGCACCATTCGGACAGGAATTGCGCGATCGGCTGACAAGGCGCCGGTGATTGATGCGCCCCGCGAACTAAAGACTCTCCGATGCCGAATAATTAGAGAGGGGCTCTTCGACACTTTGCCGGAGGTGTTGGCTTTTTTTACGTTGATATAGCCTCACCCCCGAGCACACTCGTCCGTCTGTCCATCCGTCCGTCCGTCGCGCGCAAATTATCGTAACCGAATTTTCGGAATCGCGCGATTCCATGCAGGAAATGCACGCGACATTTGACGAGAGAGACATTACTTCGCGCGTCGATTTCTATCGGAGAGGAGAGGAGAGGAGAAAAGAGTACTCACCACGCCGTACGAAAGCTCGTCCGGGAAAAATTCAATTGTGACGACATTCGTGAACCGATTAGCGGTGCCCACACTTCTCTCCATAGGCTTCTGCAACATAAATATTTACGACTCATTCAGGAAGCTAATATAAATGCGATTTGGGCGTTTGCTCTTTTTGGTGCATGCTCTAATCGGATTAGGCCCGGCGCGCAACAACGGACCGCGTCTGCTCCGCATTGTGCTCCACGCCGCGAGCCCACCTTACCCCCTCTAGAATGGGAAAAGGGGTCTCCGCTCCCGTGCATTTCACTATACATGCCGAACCGCGCCACTGTGTGATCCCCTTCTTCGCCCGTCCGCCCTCTCGTCCCCCTTCATTATTCACGTCGCTATTCCTGACCGGTGACGCGGATTTAGTCGCTTTACGTCTACTCCATACAGCAGCGAGATATAAGTCGACACGTCGCTGCTGCGCGTTTGTACCGATGTTTCTTTCGTGGGCTGCGAGTTGCTAGCCGGGCCCAGCCTGACCAGACCTGCCATGATGAGAGCTCGCGAGGAGATCGCGCGCAGGGCCGCATTGTGTCGTCTCTCTATTGCCTCAACTGCTTTTCTCTCTCTCTCTCTCTCTCTCTCTCTTTCCTTCTGTCTCTCTGTCTCTCCCGAACGTATTCCGGCATTCCGTGCGTTTCCTGTGCAATGTGGGGACGTGTCATGAGACTCGATGACAGCCGAAACGAACGACGACGTGTTATTTTCTTTCCGTTCGCCATTGAGAGCGCTCACTGACCCCCACGGGGGCCTTGCCACTACCTCCGTTCCGGCTGATGTTTCTCTCTACGTCCACAGTGCGGGTACACACATATTACAAGGCGACGAGGTGTGTCGATTTCGACATTATTTTCGAATCTTAAGCCACTTTCGAAATAGATGTCTCGCGATACAATTTGTCATTTTGTCCGGCACAGGCTGAACATTAAGTAAGGCGGCAACTCCACGTCGCAGACACTCTCGTTACACAACCGCGAGCGTTCTTTACGACTAGGAGGAAGGCGAGAGAGATAGAGAGAAAGAGAGAGAAAGAGAGCGAGCGAGAAAAGCGACATGAGAGACAGGGTGACCGTGTGTAAGCGACTCTCCACCCCATTGTCAGCCGGAACCTTTTCAGAGACGCATTTGTTATCCTTTGAATGAGGAGCAAGCTATTATTTATTCCATTCTTATTTTTTGTCAGGCACCCGTTGTGTAGTAAATGGATATAAGTCAGCGCGGGCGAGCAGTGGCTCTGTCATTTTTATCGCCTCTCCCTGAATTAAGAAGGTGGAGCCGCGACTTCCTCCTCCACGTCCTCCCTCCCTCTCTGCCACCCTCTCGCCCACCGGGTCTAACTGTTTCTCTCTTTCTCGCTGTCTCTATCGTACAACGTGCTTCTTCGTCTCTCTCTTTCTCTCTCTCTTCCTCTTTCTCCCTCATGCAGCACTCTTCCTCTGCGTTTTCTCTCGCTCTCGCCACTTCCACCTCTTCCTCTTCCTCCTATCTCTCGACTAGCCGACGAACTGAATCGAGCAGGAGGACCGCCATATTTCTGCCTTACCGGTAGGGTACACTCTCCGTGTCATTGTTCCGATTGTGACCGGACCGAAACGAGTTGGGCGTTACTACTCGTTGAACGCACGATTTATAGGACCGAGTTAGCGCGCCGAGAGACGAAAGAAGAGTTGCGCGAATTCGCGACTGCGACGTCGCTATTGGCCCTGCGCTTTCCTTCGATCTCGTCGATAGCCGCCCGCGCGATGCCCTCCGTGCGATTTCTCGCCGAGCGAGTTCTCTCCTCCGTGTCGAGCTTATTCCACTTCTCGAATATATCTCGGAATTATTCAGGATTTAATCCGCGCTGCCCATCCATCGGACGTGTCAAGAAGGGCGGAAACGTGGCTCGAGTGACGGACTCGGTAAAAGAAGGCGCGAACCTCGCGCAGCCCGGTCCAATGTCTTACTACAATCTCCACTTAGTGTCTTCAATAATAAAGCGCGTCCCTCATATCTAAAGTATCGCGTACATATAGCGCCGTCATTGGCGATCGTGCTGTAGCGTCGCCGCCGAAAAGAAGCTGCCGGCCATCCTTGCCTCCCTGCCTTCCTCGTCTAAGGCTTCCGCTCGGCGAGAGCACCATGTCCGGAGCCGCGATGGACATTAACCGGGATTTCGGTAGTCGCTGATATCGCGCGAGGGGATCCAATAACATATTTGACGGATGGCGGAGGGTGCGTGAAATCGGATTGACCAACGTCCATATTGGATTCCTCCTCCTGTAACGTTGTCCACCTTCTTTCTTACTGACCCTTTACGGCTTGGGGATTACCGCGGCGGACAGACCTACCTTCGATCGTTCACGGAGAAACACGGATCTTTCATTTTACGCGCGGCTGGGACGGTTCTCGAAAGATTTCCCGTGTTGTTGTATTGTTAACAACAATGATATATTCGCGATACACGAATACGAGTACGTCTCTGCAAAAAGACACGCGCGCGCACGACAATCTCCGTCTATGCGTTGTCGTAACTGCGAGTAGTTCCTTTCCAGGCATTCCCGACCAACTTTGTCTCAAGTACCGATTTGAGTGTCTGGTTGAACGACGAGGAGTCATTTTATTTCGTTTAACTGCGCGTTCGCTCGACAAAGAGAGAAAGATAGAGAGAGAGAGAGAGAAAATGAGGTATCGGAGGAAGCAGGATGCGAGCGGAACGAAGAAGGGACGAGAGAATGGACGAAGGCAACGAGCTCGGGATTAGCCAACGGTAATAACCGTCCCCGCGGTTTCGAAAGCTCGCCAACCAACAGCCACAAGCTCGTCTCTTCCGTGCGGGAGGGTGCGCGGCAGACGGAGAGAAAGAGGGTTAGAGTGAGAGCGCAGGAAAGAGGGACGGTTTGTGAGACGGAGAGTGGGACCGTAGTAAGAGTGGCTTCACGGGGATGATTTTACGTGGTGAGGCAGAGAATGTGGGCCTACACGGTAGTCGGTGGCCGTGTCGGTAGGCGGTCTGAGGCAATCCTGTTGATTAAAAGGTGGGGAATCGACCCAAATAAACTCGCCATTAAACCAGATGAGTCTCTCCGCACGATCGCGCTTCAACCCCGTTCTACGTTTCCACAAATGTCCGTGTGTATTGCGAAGGTGGCCCCGGTGCACTTTGTGTGCGCGCGTGTGTGAATGTGGTCGCCGGTGTGTATCTGTCTCTCTACACGTGTGTGTACACGACGTACACACGCGTGCACACACATACATACATACATACATACATACATACACAGCGCACCCTCTTTTTCCCGTCTGCCGCCTCGTCGAGGTGGGAGACCCCGAAGGAGGGCCAAAGAGGGGTGGTGCCCGCGACGCGGGAGGGGAGAATAAATTGATTTCGTTGACTCAACCAGCCGTAACGCCCCCTCAGCATGATATCAACCCTAAGCCTCGGTTATCTTTATTTAAGCTTTACGAGAGTCTATGCCGGCGAATCGGGGGGGAAGAACTTCGTGGGAGGCTCTCTATCTGTCTTTCTCTCGCTTTCTCTCTCTTTCCGTCTCTCACCCTCACCTCACTCTTTCGATCTTATATTCCCTCGTTGGTAGGTTATAAGCAAGAGTATACCGCGCGGAAGGAGGGAAAACTTTGGCCTGTTCTTGCGGTATTTTTACAGCCGCTTTTTCGAATATTCCCGTATAATCCTCCCTCGGCGACTCCCGTTGCGTTATCCGAGTTAATTGCGAATTCGTCCCACATCTGTTCTATACGCCGTGTAATATGCACGAATGATGATCACAACGCGTTCTCCTTCTTTTAATCGTTGTAGACGTCAATCAAACGACCCGATCGCAGTCACACCAGAGTCACATCAGTTCGATGATGTGACGCGATGATGGATGGATAGAAGCGAAAGAGTGGAGCGACACAGCGGATAAATTACGCTACGATATATAGGCTCGCGTATGCCGCGCGTCTATTTGATCCCTCGCACTTTGTCTCGGACACTTTGCATTTCGCGGCCAGAACAAATGGCGCCGGTGCGTGTGCATGAATATAATGAAATCGTGTGGAGGCGAACGCACGTCGCCGCATCAACACGCACACACGCGTCGTCGTCGTTGTCGTCGTCGTCGGCGGCAACGACGATATTATAATAATGAAGCATGTCATTTCTCAGAGTGTCAACTGCACTGAATCGAAGGATGGGTGGGCATGTCCAGGGAAGAGCGATGCCGCGTCTAACATCCCCGAGGGTGTCGTGAAGCCCCCGGAATGGGGGACGCCGCGTAGCTTCATCAACGGATATTAAAGGATTTGCATGAAGTATTATTATCGTTATTGCCAGCATACCCCGAGACGGAGGCGAAGAGTGTGCGCGCGCGAATGTCGAGTTAAGCGATAATTTTATTCGACACTCGTTCGGCCCGAACACGTTGTCAGTTTCGTATACGGTGACGAGAGTGCGATTCCGTGTTAATTAAATGCGGCCACTGTGTACGAGCGAGCTCGATGGATAGAATATTCTCATTTGGTAGTCGGATGGATTTATTTGTGTTGTTCGGCTTGGCCGACACAAATAGATATTGTCGGAATTAGATATGCGGAAGCAGAAACGGTGCTTTCTTCGCGATCTCGTCGCGATAATTTCTGTTTCTGCACGATTTCTCCACGACTCCAGGTTGATACAAGGATCGTCGATCTCTCCCTCTGAGAGATACAACGCGGCTTTTCCACGAGTCTTGCTGTCGTCGTAACAGTGACGCGCGATTAAATTACGGAAACGCAATTTCGCACGCGCGCATTCAATTTTCGGCTGGTGTAGGTGGCATTCTTACCAGATTTTAATACGGACGCGTCAATAAGCGAGTCGGATGAATGACATTAAATTATACGGGCCGTTGTAAGGCGCCGGATGAAGGGGGTCCGCGAATAGCAAGCCACATCTGTGGCCCCGCAGAGGGTGTAACTGTTAGAACGGGAGCGAGGGCGCCGACTCGCGCGCTGACTTGTGTGCCCCCCCCTTTCTCCTTCCTCTTTGTCCCCGTGTATATTCCCTTTACTCTACTTGGCGCTAACTTTATTGCGTGGCAATTTGCTTATTAACTCGCAGTTAGTCTCGGCTGCGCGTCGATTAATTAATAGACGCCGAGTCGCCAGATGGAGACACGCCCAGAATCCACCTTCCTAGCCTGGCGAGATTTGCACGCGTTTATCCTTAAGCACCCGCGACCCCGACTCGGCTCCGCCAGATTGTCGAACCACACGGCCGACCAAATTCATCAAACGCGTAACAATGCATTGTGATTGCCAGGGACCACAGTTAAAAAGGTAATCGCGATTTCTTCTGAATGTTCGAACAATCAACGCGAACAAAACGAAAGCTTTTTCTAAAATCTGTGTATTCTGAAATGCTATACTTATAACTGTTCAGTTGTAAGTATAGCACTGTAATCACAGTAAGCACAGTAAATTGTGGCTGAGAGAATCAGTCGACTATTTCCATTATCGACAGTAACGACTATTTCCATTATTGATGCACTTTGCAAATATGTAGGTGTCGTTGCACGCAAGGCGCATGGAAGTTGTTAATTCCATCGTCGCAAATGCAAAGAATTTAATTTGCTATAGCGTATAAAAAATTTGTGTATCACAGATTTTGCATTGAAATCTTACTTCCACTGATCAAGATTAATGAGCTAGCATAAGACGAGGCAGTGAAGCAGTAAAATGGTTTTTCATTGAAAATAAGTGTATATTCATTTATTTTCACCAGCGAAAAAATCCCGATTCAATCAGAAACATTTTTGCTCCAATCGAGGATTCAAATAAGAGGGAAAAGAGAACACGAAAAATTATTGGGGATGGAGGAGTGTATCGAGGGATGTAGTGCCCGCGAAGATCTCGAGAATGATTGAGACGAATGATTGATCCTTGCGTTGACACCGGAAAGAAGGGAAGAGAAGCGAATCGCTGCTACTACCGTTGCCACGTGCAGTTCCCATTGTTACATCGCCTATCGGGACTTAACACTGTCGTATAACTGGCGTCGGCCAATATACCCCATCTCCTGTATCTCCAGACGCGCTTAGCCAACCACCGATGGATGTACACGCACACGAACGTAGTCCAACTACGCGACCAACACACACGCACACACCGCGACATTGCGTAAACGTAACGCGTTGACAACGTACGTTGGCGGATGCAAACATTTGAGCAGCTTCCTTAGCCGCGGCCGCACGGTAAACCCGAAGCCGCACCGAGACTTTGCCCGTTGATGCTGTACATATACGTGTATACACACGAGAGGGTGCCGTAACGAGCTTTGACGCTGCCATTTGGCGGACGGCTGATTGATCCACTTGGCTCATCTGTAGTGTGTCGCACGTGCGGCACTCCGCAAGAGACACGTAAGAGTCTCTTATGCGAGAGTAAGGATCAATTAATCTTCCGCTAGTCGCGAGTTTTTGGAACGTAGATGACCCAAGGTGTCCGCACACATTCTAAATAAAATGTATAATTCCCCGTTCATTCTAAATAAAATATATAATTCGAGTATGGCCGCTTCCTACAGCTTTGATGGCTATCAAAGTCAGACATGCATTATTTTAGGAAGGGATAGGAAAAAGATAAAATAATAAAAACAAAATAATAAAAACATTGCGCGCGATTTTTCAATGGCAATTTAAATTTAGATTTACGTTTAAATTATTCTAACAGTGTCTTACAAGTAAATCTACCCAAAGTTACACTCTGATTTTTTTCTAATTTGGCACAAATGTAGAAATACAAAAAATATTTAAGTCATATTTTTTCATTTCGGCCCACTTTGAGTTTCACGGGCAGTTTTTAATGTTCTCACTCCTATCATCAACAAGTACAACAAAAATACATAATAAAATTGAATCAGACCTTAGAGTGCACCCGGGTCTGAATCTGAATGCACTTTCAGGTCTCCGTGATTATCGGGAGGTTAAATCGCGCGAGTACTTCGGGATATTGACTCGAGAACGTTTATCGAATAATGGCGACACGTGGATAACCGCCCATTATTATTCGCTGTTGTTCTTTTTATCGCAGAAAAGTTCCTTATCTCGTCATTGATTGATTGAAATCATTGTTATGGCGAGTAATCAACATTTTTTTACAAAAGACAGAGTAATCACATGTATACATGACGCGAGAAACGTGAGCGATATCTGGCATTTTTAAGTGGGAGATTGCTCGTCGGAACACCGACAATAATATTTTATTGCTGATCGACGCGACTAGTCGGCGACGGGGATGCGAGACGTGGTTTTCATTCCGCGAAAACCACCCCCGCCTGCATTCTTCTTCCGGTAACTTCCTGGCGTACGAACAACGTCGAATGTGCGCGAACGCCCGTCTGTTTGTCTGTCTGTATAGTCGCACACACGTAGTTGCGAGTGTGCAAGTGCGACGCCGCGTGCAGCGCACTTTGATTGCGTGTATACGTGCGCGTATATGAGATATACAGTACGCGCGAGAGCGAGCGTGCGAAGAGCCGAGCAGAGAAATCATATTGACCCGGAGCCATATACGCCTCGGCCGACGGGTACGAATCAATAAAGATTTCCCATCGCGAGCCTCGAGTCGGACGGGGGAATATTTCAAACATCCGTCGACCCTTCTCCTACCCCAAGCCACCCACTCTCGATCACCCTTCCTGGTCCTCGCATCATACATCTTCCTTCTTCGTCTCTCTCCGTCCCTCCTCCACCTTCTACCCCGGCCCGTCGCTTATTCGCATTTTTATTATCTCGGCGCGAGAAACATTTTTTATCGACTGCCCCGGCACGCGGGGTCTCTCGGACACAGGCTGTAAACTTTTCCGACCCCCTTTTTACCCTATGAGAGGAGACTTCTTCTTCTCCTCCTCCTTCTCCTTCTCCAGCATTCGCTGTCCCTTCCTCCCTCTCTCGCTCGCACACTTTCCACGTCCTTTTCGTCGACATGTCGCGCGGGCATGAATACGTAAACCCCGGTTTGGGTTCATGAAAAGTGAGAGACACGGGCGGAAGGTTCTATTTGAGCATCGGGGTAAAGGAGACGTCGCCGCGGCGAGTGACGTAATTGATTAGATCTGTAAGAAACTGATGAAATAGCGCTCGACCGATTATATTGGAGGAAACAAGATTTCTCTCTCGAGGTGAGATTTATTTCATTCTCGTCAGCGCGCTTCTAAGGAAGGCCGTGACGTAATCTGCTAAACAATGGTCGCGCACGGTGAGAAGAACCCCCTTTATCGCGAATTTATATTTCATTATCATCCGATGAAGCCTGCGCGCTCACGCTGGTATAAAAATACACCGGCTCGCTAGTGTCGACGATTTACTTATATCTCGTCAGTATTGTCTCCGGTTGCCAATTTATCCATGTCGATATTCTCGCCGCAATTTTCCTACTTACAGCCGTTTAACTGACATACATTTAATAACGTAATTAAATCACTCCGCTTACGGCCGCGGTGGAATAAAAATTAATTATCCGACACGTATTTTCGACGCCACACTCCTGGCAATAATACACGAAAATATCCCGTCGTTGTCGCAAAATAGAATTACAATACCAGAAATGGAGTCGTCGATAGCTAATCGGATTGCCGATCGTTTTCCACACGTATCTCTCGCCTAGTGGCAGATTAATCGAAGACACGTGATACGTGACAGACAAGGAAAAACGGAGACGATTTGAGGGACGGATGTGAGTATACGTACAACTATAACAATATACCGTACTCTCTGCCGCCCGCGAATCGACGTTAATCGTCGCGAGATGTTGTCGCATGCAATGAAAATTAGCGACTACCTTGCGTAGTCGCGACGCGATAATAAGGAGAGCAGAATTAATGAAGTATCTCTCTTCGCAGAAGTTATCCTCTCTCCCTTCGCTTCATCCTGTCTCTTTCTCGAAAATAATGTTCGACAGATCCGATAACAGCGCGAGTAATTTACAAACCGGCGGGCGACGATATACGTCATCCGGTAATTGAATGCTCACTCTCTCTCTCTCTCTCTCCCCCTCCGTGTGTCGCGCGCGAGGGTGACTCGTTCCTCCGGATTAACGTTCCGCAAGGCTCGCCCGAGAGTGGCTCGATAGTGCGAGTTAAGGGATGATGGTGAACCTAGGCCAAGAGGAGGAGATGCCCAGGGGATGCTCGAGACATTTGTCAACGAGACGAGCGGTGAGTGGACCGGATCTCCACTGTACTACGGATCGTACGTGTATCCCGCCGAGACCGCCGCGGAGGAGAGATGACCTTTTCTCTCTCCTTGTCTCTCTTCCACCCACTCACCTTCCTTCCCTCCCAGCCTCTCCCTCCGTCTCGGGTCGGGCAATATTAAACCGCATACGTCTTCGGCGCTTGATCAAAGAAGGCGACCTCCCGGACATTTCTCTCTACCGCGAGCGACCCTGGAACAACGCTCGTGAAATAATCCACGACGGGGTAGGTAGGCAGGTAGAATCGCTCGGTACGGACAGTCGTGATCACGTTCGCCAAGATTGATCTTCGTCTCCGCGGGGTAAACGACGCCGCCTCTATCTTCTCGATTCGGCAAGATGCGCAGCAAAGTGCTCGCGGTACCACCGACGACCTGCAGCGGGATTGTGTGCGCTCCTTCTTAGTCTCGGTGCGCTCGGTAGTTCTCAAGCGGGGCGCGCGCGTACGCCGCGATAACTCCGGAGTGAGTTATCACCACGTCGGTGCCATGTAACTGTGATTGTAGGTTAACAACGTTACAACTCGTACATTAATTAACTAGCTCTCGGCCAGCGTGTTTGCGTTTGCGGACCCGTTTAGGCGGGATGACGGACCGCGGGCCAATATTATTACGAAGACAAACGGACCGACGTTATCTACCATCGAGGGCTTTCCGACCCTTTGCTCCCATCGTCCTCCTCCGGTAGCCCCCGCAGTCTCGGGAGAATATTCATCGGGACGAGAATAGATGAGCGACTCCAAGTCCCGGACGACGGATTTCGCACCGAAGGTATCTCTCTCGCGAAAGAGAAAGAGGGGGAGAGAGGAGGAGAAACCGACCTTTTTCGCACACAACACCGCGACGAGTACACACCGGCGCGGGATTACTTGAATTGTCTTATAAAGGTTATCTCCTCCGCGAGTTATCCAATTCCGACGCGATTTTGCCGCGATATAGGATCTCATCGTGTAATAATTCATAAATAGAGTGCGCACACGGAGCCTTTTTCAGATTGTAACGGAGGAGGACACGGTTGGCGATATCGACGTCAAATTAGCGATGACACTCGATATCGAAGAACCGTTTAGAGATATAACTTTCCAGTTGTATCGCCTTGTCGCGACACGGCCATAAATTTTCTATCGTAAATAAGACGACGCGGCGGACGGAGGGATGAAGCAAGGCCCGAGTCTGCTTAGTAGTTCAGGGCGTGGGAGCTTTTCTCGCCGCGAACTATCTCGTATATATAGAAAGTGCGCGATTTTGAATTCTCCCTCGGTCTCATATCGAATAGGCTATGAAGTACGATCGCGAGTTGCGAGAGAAATGCGAGGTGAATGGCGGTACGTATAATACACACATAGAGAGAGTGTGATGAGAGAGAGGAGGGGAGAAGTAGATAGAGAAAGAGAGAGAGAGAGAGAGAGATCGGGTAAAGGGAACCACGAAGTGAGTCGTAGAATACGCGGATAACAGCGCTCGCTCGGTTACGGTGGGGGTGTGTCCAGGACAAGGAACGGGCGGGCTCGAAATCGCACTGCTGAGCTGGCTGACTCGCATCGTTCGCCAACATTGTTCCCCTTTATTTGATTACAGGGCATTCGTATACACGATTCCGCAGCGTGGATTCTTCTTTCCGTTCCATTGATCCGTATTACAACGCCTGCCACCAGCCTTTATTCGGCTATCCGGGCGAGTTCGTGTTCGCGGAAAGCACGCGCGCCTCGCGCTGCCCCCTGCGCGTCGTGTTAATTAAGTTGTCGCTTCGCGATGTATCGCCGACGGGCGATATGCATAAGGTGCTGTTGTTCCCACGCATTGACGACGCGTCTCAGGCAAGAGTTTATCGCGCGAGAAGGCGCGATGATCGAGCTAATTGAGAATGAGTTTCGCACGTTTTCTCACTTTCCGCGACTCCTGTCTCACTCCTCGCGTTCCTTTTTAACCTCCCTCGGCGGTTCTCGGCTTCTGCGCAACACGCGCATCCTGCTCACCGTTGTAAGCCCGGCGAGGACAGAATATCCTTTCGTTTTATATAAATGGAGCGTTGTAAGCATGCCCCACAGGAGCAAGCAGGATTTCGTACGGCTAACAGATGAGGCATTAGGCAACGGTAATGGCTCCATTTCCCTCGTGGGGCAACGCGCCCGAGTGCGCGCGCGTGCACGTTCGCTTGCGTTCGCGCGCGAAAGAAGGGCCAGGACCGAAATATTTCTACAAATCATTACTTTTAATTTGCTCGTCCCTTTTATCAAGACAAATGTGCGCGGCGCGAGCTCACCAGCCGTAGCCCGCACACAAAGGCGCGCACGCCAAACTCTTCTTCCACATATTTCACCGGCACGTATACTCTCGCGCGCATGAGAGAGAGAGAGAGAGGGAGGGGCAACTCTGCTCTCATAAGAGAGAAAGAGAAAGAGAGCGCTCATAAGTCGGAGAGCGCGCGAGCGCGACCACCAATGTTTGTATGTGATATCTCCTCGCGTGTGCAACGACGACGACGACGACGACGACGACGACGACGACGACGACGACGACGACAATGCTCGCGTTGGGTGCATCGGGCACCAGGAAACCGGGGCCGCGACCAGCTGGCTTCGCCGCGGGACGCCACCGACACCGACATCGCTGTCGAGAGTATCGCGGCCATCGGCGACGGGGCCGCATACATTGGCGAGCTTCGGTACTCGGTGCCCGTGGCGCGGTGGTAGGTCGACACCGTGAGACGGACCCGGTGGGGCCCTGCGCGAGGAGGAGGCAGCAACAATAATTTTTCATAGGCAGAAAAGAAAAGGGAGGATGCCATTCATTAGCCCCGGCTCGGTTGGTTCGCACGTTGTTGGTGCTGCTGCTGCCTGTGACACCTCAATAACCGGCCAACCAGCCAGCCAACCAACCAACCAGCCAGCCTGCACCGCCAACGACGGTGGTGGTATACGCACCGGTATACGTGTCTACACGGACGTGTTCCCTATACACACGGCTATCCTGCCGTATCCTCGTATATAACAGATATATCTGCGCCGGCCATTGTGCTCCTATACTGATATTTCTGTTATTGCTGGATTAAATGCGCGCACCGTGCACCCCGCCGTGCATTATTCCGCAACGCGACGCGCTCTATTGCGCGTTTTCTTCCTCTCCCTCCCTTTCTATTTTCTCTCTTTTTCTTTTTTCTCTCGCCCTTTACGAGCCGTTTCTCTTTCTCACATCGTAATACGAGCCGTTGATCGCTTTTCTCGTGAGCGATTTGGTGATATTTGTTAAACAGACGACTATAAAACGTTCTACGCTCACTCGCGCGTGCAGTGGCAATGGTCGTTGTCACGTCGATTTTGCAATTTCGATCTCGCAGAGTACGGTCAAGTTTCGATGGCTTGAGGTCGGAATGTCTAAAGTGATTCGACGGAAACTCGCCGACCAATTTCTCCATCACGATACTGTGCTCGTAGTTAGATTAAAACAAACATCAAACGTCGGGAGTATAAATTCCATTTCGTCTTGTGGCGGCGAGTCGCGAAGAAGTCTCTCTCGCAACGTGGCGCGCAAGATCGGGGCGAGAGAGAGAGCTCTCACCGTCTATTAACGTCGCCCCCGACGATGGGGTTTCTCGCTCGGTCGAGCGTGCAGATACAAACGTTTGTTTTGCAAAACATCTTGGTCGCGGGATCGACGGTGCGGCACGAACCGCAAGCGAGAGAGAAAGAGCAAGAGAGACAGGGAGAGAGCGAGAGTCTGGGCCCGCGGGGCTGCGCGAGACGGAAGACGGGAGTAGGTGAGAGGGACGTCGAGGGAGGGGCTGAAGAAGCAGGGTAACCAAACAGGGTATAAGTCACGGACACCCCGTGGTGTACCATCCGGTAACTCGACACCGTCGTTTGTACTCCGGTGTGGTAGGAGTGCCTGGCAGCGGCAGCACGGTCGTACAAGAACACACGTATGAATACGTACGACAATGGCAAGTTCTACACAGTAGTGTCGGGCCCGGGGGCTCCGCGCCCTCCCATCAGATAGATCTGCCCGGTGCTGGTGTGACATTAGATACCATTTAAGGATTAATATAGCCATAAATAAGACTGACTCTCTCTCCATGCTTCCGTCTTCTTCTGCCCAGCTCACGGTAGGTCCGCGTAGCGGAGCGAGCGGGTACAATGAACACTCCAGGCGCAGCTCTCTCCCTTTCTGTCTCTCTCTTTCTCCCTACAACGTCTACCTTCTGAAAAGACTCCCGCGGTACCAAGAGTCGGTACCGTCGCCGCGCCTCACCATTCTCGCCTCGCGAGTCGAACCTGGTCCCGCGAACTTTCCGTTCGCGGCTGAACCGAGTAGATTTTCGCCCGTGCTTAAGCACATTTCACGCTGAACCGTTCGATTTGTTCCTCGAGGAGAAGTGTTCTCTCGAGAAAACGAGTATTTGCAAAGTCGTCGCCTACCACTGGAAGTTGTAAAAACCGACTGTTGTAGCAGCCGCCATTGTTTCGCGTAGCGCACGATACTCGGGGATTGTCGAAACTGGTACGAGATGCCGTTCAACACGTCGCAATAATATAATATAAGAAAGGGTGAGTCTCTCTCTCGCGCGCGCGCGCGAGAGAGAGAGAGAGAGAGAGAGAGGGATGGAGGGAGAGCATAAAACACAGCTGCCGCGGTGCAATCAACAGCTATATGCCGGCGTGTAAGGAGGAGAAAAGCATCCTCCTCCCCGCACGCTCTCACGCGCTCTCTCCCCCTCGCGAACGGTAACGTTCGGTTATATATTCCTAGAAGCGAATAATTTCATTCATACAAACGCGGCGCCAAACATGCTCTGTATGCCCCGGGTGGCACGACTTGCTATTGTTACTACCGAATAACTACCAGCCGTACACCCTGCTTTTGTGCGCGCGCGCGCGCGCCAATTCTCGCTATATTTGCGACTCCATTTGCGCTGTGTCGGAGGCGTTGCCGTTACCTTGACGAAAGAAGGAATTTCAGTGGGCGCATTATCTGAATGTAACGCTTCCGTTATAGTTTGAACACAAATTGCACGAATGACGACGACGACGACAACCAGGAAGCTACGATACAAGGAAACGTTAACGCTGATTTGCGCGTGCTGAGAAAAAGAAATCACCGTCGCCAAGATTTACGTCGCGTATCGATCCCTCGGCAAGTTTCCGAGACGCGAACGTCATCCGGAACACATTGTGACAGCGACTCTCTCAGTTTCTCGAGTTTCCACCTTCTTTCCCTGACTTTCTCCACCGTCGGCGGATTTAGATATACTCCGGCAGTTTATACTCACGGCTTTCCTTCTTCGGCCGGGTGGGCGGTAGCCATAAGCAAAACACTTGTCGCCGGCAGTCACGACTGCGCGAGTTCTAATTTCATTGCAGAAAGTTGTCGCTTGAATAATTAAAACACGTTGGAAACACGCGAGTTTTTCCGCCTGATTTGCATAAGAAGCGAACGAGCGCGACGACGGCGATGGTGACGACGGCGACGGCTACGACGAGACTCTTATATATATATATATGTATATGTATATATACACGCGTATATACACGGCTGTGTACACAGGCATGTACGGTGTTTGTGTGTTTCTGCGTTTCCACTCTCACGGGGACCGGCGCGAAATTAACTGCTTCTCGAGCTGTGCGCCATTCAAATTGCACGAATCAGCCTCGCGCCTTCCCACCTGCGCGCACCGTACTTTCGCGATATAAAGAGAAGAATCTTGAACGCACCCGTCGATTTATGGGCGCGATTCGACACAATAATTAACGGCTGTCGACTCTGTGTGAGGAAGCTGTGGGATCGTGTCGCTTCCTCGCCGCTTACAACGCTTTGATCACGCTTCACGGGTCGCGCATTTCGCCACGTGCGTAAGAAGCGCACACGAATCGGGCAACGTACGCGCTTTCGCTCCGAGATTCATTCTCGTCCGTCGCGCGACGAAGGCCGAGGGTAGGCGACCGAATGCTCCGCTACGAAAAACGATTAGGCGGCATTATCGGCACGCGGACCACGGCGCAGGGAAAGGGGCAGCGAGCGACACGGGGCCCACCGGAGAAGCAATCACATCCAGTAGCCATCGCGGTATCAGCCATCTCAGGCATAAATATGTAGCGCACGAACGCATTAGCCGACCGTACACATATACATATATATATATATATATATATATATATATATATATATATATACACACACGTACACACACACATATATTGCGCGGACTTCCAGAGGTGCACACATAGGCCGTGCTCTCTGCAACTTGTGTGTGCACGTGTGCGCATCGACGCGATGCAGCATACGAAGAGCGGAGAGGAGAGGAGACGTTAGTGTGCGTGCGTGGGTGGGTGACTGGATGCGTGCGTGCGTACGTGAGCGAGCGAGCCAGCGAACGGCATAGGTGTGTTGTTGGTCGGCCAGGAGATAGCCGAAATAATCCTCGGTGATGGATTACCGTGCCTAAGCGCTAAGTGGAATGAATATAAAATTAAATTGTGTTTATTGTCGGGAGTAATTGGCCATCTGTGACTGGCTCCGCGCCGGCCGGCCGCCCTACCTCCCTTGCCAACGGGTTTTCTCCCTTGGCCTCCAGATTTTTCCGCCCGTCTCTCTGTTTATATCCGCCTTCGTTTCGCGCCCGCGCGAATGCTAATTCATTGAAATCGGGGAGATTGCCGCCGGTCGGGGATAGATGGTGCCTGGCGGGCGAGTTGTGCGCGTCCTCTGCGCTGCCCACTCGATCGCACTCGTGGAAAAAACGCGCAGTTCCAAACCGGCGATATGTCGCGCGCCGTTGAATAATTTATCGGATACGCATCTTTCCTCAAAAAGCAAGCGATTCTCCGCTCCACTGACACATTGCAAGTAACTCGTAAAATAGAAATTTTTCCAAGATTTTCCGCTGGCATAGATTCCGATTAAAATACCCGAAATTGTCACAGAATAGTTATCCTATTACGATTTCAATTAATTATTATATTTCATAGAACAATTATTAAAAAAAGATAAAAAATATTTTGATTATTTTAAAATGATCATAAAATGATTGGAAAAGTGAACGTATGTTTTGTTCAATTTTAATGTGATGTAAAGGCCAGAAGAACTATTGGGAAATTTTTTCAGGTTTCTTTGCTTAGAATTGCATCTAACGTTATATCTCTAACGAGAATCCATAATTATTTTGGGAACTGGATTCCAAGAACTGTGGATCTGTGTGAAATTGAGAGGGAAAAAATACAAAATATCAAAATACCAACTTCTTCGCGGTATCCGATCTTACGTGACTGATTGATTAAATTTAAGCGCAGCCGTTGGAGTGTGCGATTGCCAATTAAACGAATTAGTCGTCGACGTCCCTCGCGCATTTAACGAATTGCGGGAAACGGAGGCAGGAATATAATGGCGATAGATTAACGTCGCGAAGGCACACACGATATACGACCATGACGAAGAGCAGTTGGCAGTGAAACGGCGATCAGATAGGAAATGCGTCCAAGCTGACCTGCCGGCTATGCAGGATTGGCCGTTGTGTGTAGGCCGGGGCATAAACGAATTCTTATCCGAGTTAATTACGGCGGGACAGAGGCCGCAGGCTCAGAAACCAGATGAGTCAAGGACCGTTAACGTTGCGACAGACGTCGGACAACTGTGTAACGGGCACTCACGCGGTATCTCTAAGTAGTCTAATGGAAGTTTAATGGAAATACGTAACAGCAATGTTAGGCACATGCCCGTACGATGCAACGATCGCGAAAGTGATTTGAGTTGTGAGCGCGAATGCATATTTCCCATCTAGAAATTTATCTCATGCATTCCCGTAATGATCGAGCGTTTCAACCTGCTCCTCGCATGCCGGTAATAATTAAGTAAATACGCGTGCGACAAGGAGGTTAACGCACTTCCGCATTTGGAAACAAATGACCGACTTATCCGCGAGCATGCGTCGATCGGTCGATCGGCGATCGCATATATATCTGAAATCACCGGATATTGCGCGGATCAGTGTTGGTGTATGCGTGCGTGCGTGCGTGTATATACATTCATGCATCCGTTGGTGCAATCGCTCATTACGTCGAATAAAACGCGAGCGTGGCAGGACGCGCGTTTCTTATCGCATTCAATTATTTCTCACATCGGCCGAGGTGAAAGTCGACGACAAAAGCGACGCGTGACACATACATTGGGTGACGACCATCGGTTAATTATACCGACTCATTGTTTCGCGCGAGAGTGACTACGACTTCTTACGCTCGTAAGAACGTTCGCGGCACGCTTGTTAGGCCGCCGATGACCGACGATATAAGGCACGACCGGCAGGCATAGGCAGCTAGCCTAGCTTCGATCATCGGCATGAAACACGCTCGTGAACACGCAATCGCGAGCTACCGGGACAGTCTCGAGAGCCGCGGATTGCGAAATGGCATTTCATTTTTCCCCTCTGCGTCTCGCTTACTCATTTCTTTCTGAACTCACCCACGCAAAATAGAGATATGCCGGCCGCGCGAGCGTGACGAATGACCCTGATAATAATGCTCATATACTAATTCGAGCGCGAATGTCCGGCCATAATCGTAAATCGCCGTCTTTCTCTCTTTCTCTTTTTCTCTCTTTCTCTTTTCCGATTTTCCAGTGAACACGCAGTGAGCCGCAAAATCAGTCTCGAAATTTGAGAACATCGACAATTTCCTGAAAAGTAGTATAGAAATCCGAATGCTGAAACAATTTCCGGAAGCAATTTTCCTGCACCATTAGAAGCATGCAATTTTCTCAAAAAATCGTAATAAATAAGCGAATATTCAGAGAATATCTCTTTTGGTTATTATGTATAGTTCCTTCATATATTTTTTCTACATGTGTAAAAAAGTAATAATATAGCATAATAATAATTTAGGATATCGTCTAGGTATTTATGTTTCGGTATTATGACGTTTCAGGAAAATTGTGTGTGTATGATTTCAATAAAATTTTCGGTAAAATTGTACTTCAAGAAATCGTCGTAGCTTTCGGATTTCGGCGCACAGAGAGAATATTATAGCAAAAATTATGCTGCAGAATTTTGTAATTGAGAGAAATAGATCGACATTCTGCAATGATTTACTATCCTTTCATTTCATATGTGCTATTTATATATTTCAGGAACACTGAAACGTTGTATTAAAAAATTTACTGTGATTCTTAGCAAGACAGACCTTACTGACAGTTTCTATATTTGTGCACTACTAGTACTAAGAGTGTACTAAGAGTAGTAAAATAAAAAAAATTTGTATGATAAGAAAAACTATAATACCATGCGTTATGTATCATAATTTTTCAGGCAATTATGTGTGCGTTTTACATTTTACGTTTCGCTACCTTTTTTTCAGTGCAATACATGTACACCTCTCTTCCTCTTTGCTCTCTCACGTACTGTCGGTCAATTGTAAAAATGCCGAGCCGGTAGATGCGTAGGAACGCATCGACGACGACACCAGACACCGCCGTGCCTGCCGGTCGTCCCTTCGTCTTCGTCTTCCTCATCGTCGTCGTACATAAATTCTAATAAATTCTCGCGGCGCTACAAACGTCCGTAATTACACGTGCAACGAGGATACGCATAAGTTACATCAGTCGATAGGTAGACGTGTCCCTTCTTTTTTATATTGCTCTTCTCGATGCGGACGTGGTTCGCGGATCGCAACGGGCAGATCGGATTTAATTGTGCGAAGTGACCGCGTCAAATCGATAATATTATCTCTGCACGCGAAGATACTTCCGGTGTTACTCATTATAACGCAAAATTGAAATCAGATACCATCTGGAAACCGATAAGTTTCCGAGTAACCATCACACGACGCATCGTTCACGATAAATACGTTAAAGCTCTTTCTTTCTGTTTCAGACTCATGTGTGTAGCTTTGATGGCAGATGCGCACAGAGACATGCACAAGAACCGAAAGCCGCCTGATTTCCAGCCGAACAGGAGAGAGGGAGAAGAGAAGTTGTCGTTGACAGTTTTTTAAGTAAGTAATAATCTGTAAAGCGAGCCCGAAGCGAACACTTTGGGGCCGAGCGATACGTCGGAGCGCGGTTCGGTCTCGTATAGCCGCCAATCAACCTCATTAAAGACCACGGAACGCATTAGCTTATCGCTGCGCGGTTGGCCCGGGTGCCTGCTACTTTATATCAGTAGCTATACACACTTAAAATCTCCCAACCCCGTTGCGTGCCTCTACGATTATATTCGATTCAGCGCGTGTATAGACACGCGGATTCTCCCGGCGTTATCTTCGAATCGGGGAGGCCGGGTCAAGTTGGTCATCGTACGTTTCGTTTGTGCATTTATTTGTGCGAGAGACAAAGTGGAAAAAGAATCGCAAAATGGTTCCTCTTGGAACGTGGGAAAAGTGCTCCAAGAGGGACCATTTTGCGATTTTATCTTCGCTGCTTCTCTCACAATAAGTGCACGTACAAAACGCATGGCCAACTTGACTCGGTCTCTTACTCGCAACTTCTCGTCTGTCTCGTCGCCTCAATCTCGGGGCGATTTCGGAATCTCCGAGAAAGCTGGTCGATACTTTTCCGTTACGCTTTTCGTAAATCTCCGGCTACAAGTCATCCCCGCTTCCCGCTTCTTCTCGCGTGTCCGGCGGGAAACGAAACTTCGACTTCGCGGCTGATCCCAAGCGAAACACTAATGAGATCGTCGATGACAGCTTTCGGCTTTCCGCCCGACGCTCGAATGATTTCCGCGCTGTTCTTTATTAGGACGCACAAAGCCGGCGACTCTCTTAATTGCCGTCCACCGGGAAACGAGTCGGACCCGCCGACGGCGATAATTAGGGACGAGACGTCGCGCTTTCGCTCGCTCGCTCGCTCGCTCCCTCGCTCGCGCGTATCGCCTCGTAATAACGTCATGGTCAGCGGAATGGCATTATTTATCGATTCGTGCGTTACGAAGTAACACGGGTACTCAGTTAGCCGTAAGAAATAGCGATAATGTGTGTGTATGTGTGCGAAACCGAATCCTCGGAGTTACATTAACGATTAACATACTCGTACTTGCAGGTGTACGAGACGGCGATGGAAAAAGGAGAGAAAAAGCGAGCGGATTCGGCGCGATAAGTTCCTCCAAAGAGCAACATCGTCACCATCTTCGTGTACGGGAGATGTAATGGTACAGATTGCGCGGAGGTAGCAACGAGGTGCGTGGATTGTGTCTATCGTATTAAGACGAACTAATCACATTAGACGGAATCCGGTCGATTCAGCGTAAAGCGGCGGATGCTTTTAGAGCCGCAATAATGAGCCGCGAGGTCGTATATAATCAGCGGCCCATGTCCAGGCTGATGAGTCTATCCGCGACGCCACGAGTCCGGGAACGGAGGCGGCGGTGTATGGTTAACTCGCTGAGACACGCTGCTGGTACGTTTATGCACATCGCGATACACACATCGCGCCGAAACACCCCCCGCTGATCCCAAGTCCGCCGTATCTACGTGGTGCGCTGACCACCGACGCGCCACCGCCGCCACCGCCACCGCCACCGTTGGTCGGGGCCCCCCCATTAATATCCATTTTCCGTTCGGATGGAAAAGGAGCAAAAGGCTGAAAGCGAGTCATCATTTATCTCGTCCTTGCACCCCGCCCGCATTAATACCAATTGTGTTTCACACCGGCGATCCTGCCTGACACGTTGATACTCCAGCACGAATCGCCGGGTTGCGTCGCCCTCCGCGAGCGATTTTACACACGTCTGAGGGTAAAATTCTCCTCGTTGGATATTAATTTCACGTGTCGTCGTGTATCAGTAATTGGCGAGAGCGAGAGCGAGAGAAAGAGATGTACGTGTTATTCTACGGATATATGAGTCGCAAAGAGGGAAAGAGAGAGAGAGAGAGAGAGAGAGAGAGAAAGAGAGAAGGGGAGAGGGGGTTGGTTAGAAATTTCGAGCTTCGCAAGCTCTCTCGTAAATATATTCGGTGCGAATTCGCGTAAAAACGGCGGAAGGATCTCCGTCTGATATACGATCAGCCGTAACGCCGCTCTGTTTGCGTAATAAACGTAAATTATTCGCGCGCATTTCGCGCGTTACGTTGCGTTACTTCGTTTCGCGCGTTGCATCGCGGTGATATACATCGCGGCCATTTGCGAAACGTGCGAGACACACAGCCCCGCGATAAAACGCGCGAATCACCGCTTTTTCGTCCGTCGCCGTTAACATCTCCTTGCGGAAAGCCGGTTAATCTCGAGGGGCACGGTCGAGGCGAGACGGGGATGCGATTGCGAATTTCTGCTCGGCGGATTCTAATTCCGAAACAAAACTCCCGACGCGAAAAGTATAAGAGGGGGAAGGTTCCTCCGTCCACACTGGCCGGCAATGTCCGTCAACGTACCCCGCGGGATATATCCTATTGCTTTCGTGTGCGGTCACTTCCGTTTCACCAGGAGCTAACCGTCCAGCGCCATAAACCTTCTCTCCGGCCGGTCCTCTCGTCCCGCATCGCGTACCATCGTCGTATTACCCGCGGTTTCGCGTCGAGCCTCACCACGTACAGGCCTCATCCTCGATGATTAACGGCACCCGGGAGACGCGCTCTGCCGTCTATTATCTTCCGGTTGCTAGTACGTTTATACCTACTTGCTGTTTCCAGCGTCAGTGTATCAGCAATGAGTGAGACAGGCGATGAAAGAAACGAAGGGAGGAAGAAAGGAAGGAAGGAAGGAAGGATGAATGGGAAGAAAGAAGAGGAGGACGCGCTCGAACCGTGAAAAATGCCCTCCTCGTCGAAGAAATCGTTTCGTGTATTGCGGAATCGACGTCCCGCATGAGCAACGTTTGCGATTATGTTCGATATCTGGCTGGTGGGGCTACATTCAGACGGAACAAAGCGTGATCGCGTTAAGTAAATGGAAGAAACAAAACTATCGGTATCAAAGATAATTGCCATTCTTTGGCAACGTTTAGAGCGGCGAAAAATTCATAATCGTCGTAAACGTCGCGTTTTCCGCGGTGGAAGGGGGCTAATGCGTCGCGAATCACACGTAGATTATTTCCCCTCTGAGACATCTTTGTTGCTGCTGCTACTGCTGCTGCAACAGCAGCAGTTAAATCCATGAACACTCCTGGTATCGACTTCGACAGCTAACTTCTCCCCGGGGTGCAAGTAGGGCTCAAGTTAAACACATGTTGCGCATTACTAGAGGATATTGGGAGTCGACTGCGCGACATTGGTTGTTTGTCTTTGGGAATATGCGATCGTTTCCACCAGGTTTCCGGGTTAACGTTTTCGTTGATCGTCGACGACCAGCCGAGGAGAGAGACGTCTAATCGTGTTGTTTTATCACACACGGAATATAAGGGGTTTGCGCAATGGAGCGCATAGAGCGCTCAGCACGGGTAGAGGAGCTTTTATAAGGAGAGAGTGGTAAACTCGATCATTGTATCTCCTCTGACTGATCTCGAGTATCAGAGTCTCTTGTCCAGATATAGATATAATAATATAGGTAAAACTTGCTATAACAATCGCGTTTTCATAAGTAATATATTATTAATATTGACCTATTACAAGAGAAATGTATTTGAATTTGTTTCTTGAACATATTAAAAGATTTCTTTTGATCGTAACGAACTCAACTTTAATCTAGTCTTTCTTATCTATTCTTATACTTATATCTACACAAGGGACGTATTCTAGACGTATTTTGGACGTATTCTAGACTGGCACTCGAGACCAATCAGAGATTCAATCGCGTGATCGAGTTTGCCACTTTCTTTCTCTATCTATAAAGTTCTTTAGGTACAGGTAATCGACGCGAATGAATTGGTTTGTGAAACGTGCCGGGACGTTCCGGCGATATTTCGCATTTCGTATTTCTGCGCGCGCGAGAGTGTGTAAACGATTTGCCGGCCGGCGTTTTACACCTGCGACGTGCGCATGCCGCGTATGTATCGTACATATGGTTGAAGTAAAAGGGCGTGAAATTAAATATCAGATGTTGACAAATTGCGAGGAGGCGTCGCAGCAACGGATATTAATGACGCGCGGTAGAAAAAGCGCGTAACCCACACCACCCTCTCTCTTTCTTCGGCTTACAGCTGCGGATGAAGAGAAACGATGCGGTCGTCAACCCCTTCCTCAGACGAGTCAACTTATTCGTTCACGTCGAGAGTATATACCGGAAGAGTCACCGGGGCTGCTGTTATCAGCCGGAAGCCGCTTTGGTATCAATAATGACGATACACGGAACGATTTCGTCAAGCAGTTTCAAGGAAGTACGTGCACGCGACGCGTCTGGAGAAGTGGATTTACCTGAGCGACATACAACTATACGGAGAAAATATTGTAGTAAAAATTACGTTAATATTATATTTCTTTTTGCAGTGTCGTTTGTGAAACTGAATTATACGTAAATTGTAGTGTAAACTATTATAATAGTAGGAAATTTGACAATATATCGAATATACGATATAGAAAACATTGAAATAAAGTAAAATTTCCATTTCCTGGACATATACTTAATCCTCGACATTCTTATTGTTTTGGTCCTTAAATATAAATATTTTAACTTTCAACATATATGTGTATATATTCAATATGTTCTTCTATATTTAAAGTTTAAATATTTATGGTTAAAAAAAAAAGAAAAAAAAGATCCAAAAAATAAGAATGTATGTATGTAGGATTAAATACGTGTTTCCAGTATTGATATTTACTTCAATTCTTAAATGACAAGATAGAGTCAATGATGAATTTATATATTTTTCGCAAACCGTTAAAACTTTATACTTATGTGCCAAAGTCAGAAGTATCTGACAATGTCTTAAGTATCTGTCAATGTAGTAACATTGAACAAATACTTTTATATAACAAAAAATTTTTTTTTTCTAAATTCCTTTTTATTTATCTTAATGCATATTTTAATGCAGAAGTAAAAAAATAAGATAAAAATGGAATGTATGATCCCACTTTGTTTTTATGTCTCACAATTTTATCTTGTCGTCTAAGAGCGTTAATTATAGTAATTCTATAGTAAAAAGTCAAATATGTATAACATTCAAAAGTGAATAATTCCTGTCACAATTTCTATTCAAGGTTACAAAAATTTTGCTGCAAGTTTCACTACAATATTTTCTCCTTGCGACTATGTGTCTTGCGAATGTCACGTTCCTGTGCTCATCTTCGCGGATGCGTTCGCTTTTTACCTCGGAAACGACCAAACAACCCGAGTAGTCGCCGCGGAGGGTATTACGATTGTACGCACATGTGGTAAGAAATTATATTACATATATATATATATATATATATATATATATATATATATATATATTCGTCGGCTGCACAGCGAACAAACCTGCTCGTCAGATGAATTCCGCCACGGTTAGCGGCGGGGTGGTCCCGCGATCTCTCAGGGTCACGCAGCCGATACCGCATGGAGTACTTAGGCTGTACACGCCGTGCGCTTGTCGCACGGCCACCAGAAGGGAACCTCGCAGAAGGGTGGAGCGAGAAAAAGACGGTGGCGGCGACGAAGGGGGCGAACGCGCCTCGGAGAGGAACGGCGAAGATGGAGGTCGAAAGAAGTCTCCATCAATAACGCACGTCCGCGCCTTGAGACGTGGAAGACCGCAAGATTAATCACCCTTCTTCTCTCGCTTTCTTGCCTACGTTTATATCCGTACGCACGACAATCGGGAGGAGCTCTCTCCGGAGAGCGCCTCTCTCTCCTTCCTCCTCTCCGCGCCACTCTTCAAACGAACGTAGCCGCGAGACTTATCGTCCCTTTGTTGCTTCTCTCTTTCTCTTACACACACACGTACACGCATACACACACACACACGCACACACTTTCTCTCTCTTTATCTCTCTCTTTCTCTTCTTTACGTTATGATACCCATCTTCGTACATCCTCTCGCTTCGTCTCCAGCTTCACATTTTTACGCTCCTTTACTCGACCGTGTAATGGCTTCGGCTAAGGCGACACTGTGTTTTCGGGACAAGAGAGTCATCTGAATCGCGCGGACGTGTCCTCCTTTTTGCGGCGCGCGTAGAGGATCGAATCCTGCACGCAGGTTCATTAATAGTTAGCGACGTGAATCTCAATCACTAGCTTTAACGGCGTTTCTTCTTCTCGCGCAACTATACGCGTCGCGAAATACCGCAAGAAAACGATCCACGGTCCGATAGATGTTACGAATAAGAAAACAATCGACGCGACGATACATTAGCAGCAAAATACTTGGCGCGAAATGTTACCTATCGCCTTCTCTCGCAGAAGTCGCGGAAGTGCGAATGATGTGCCGCTTTTGCAAGCGTCGGATTTTCAAAGCGCCTTTGAACTCGCGACGCAAAGTACGATGAATTTGAGTACTCTCTTTGAAATGTATAAAGCACACCCATCGTCTGATTCGTCTAACATTTCGCGCGCGCAAGAGACGGGTCAGACTCGACCGCACGTCTCGCTTTTTAATGCGGCATTCTACAAATATCAAAGAGAAAAGCAAATTTATCGATGCACTGACTACTAATAGAGGTAATGTAAGGCATGATAATTTTTCCTCACAACATAAATCACACAAATCGGACGTACTCTCTTTCTCACGACGCGAATCGAATCGCGCGTAAGTTTTTTGATAGTTTGCGTCGCAAATTTCACTCACCGGCTTTAACGGTGTTCCTCTTCCTCATGGTGCACCGCGAAATACCCGTCTCACAGCGGCAAGGACACGATCCATGATTCGATAGAGACCACGAATTAACGCACAATGTATCAGAAACACATTTAGCGCGTAATAATATCGCGTAGTAATTCTCATGCGATCCGCCAGCGGCGTGGCAGTGGCGGCGACAAGCTCGCGCGCGAATTCTTCTCTCGTGGAAATTGCCCTTGCTTATGACCACCGTATTGCTGACGTCACTTCCGATCGTCTCGTCGAGAAACGAGAACGTAGTGCCGCTTTGCCGCACAATTTTCCAAGCCGCGGACGCTCAAACGACATCCCCGGCTCGCGGCATAAGGTACGACGGTTTGAGTAATTTTTTCGATGTTTACACCGCGTGATTTCGCCCGATACATGAGAAGAGACAATCACGTATTCTTTCTGGAGACGCGCGTGTCGTTCATTGATTGTTTACGATGCGAATCTCAGCCGTCGGTTTGAACGGCGATTATTCCGCTCCTCGCGCCGGTACGCATCGTGAAACAATCGTAAAACGATCCACGATTCGATAGATGTTTCGCCTTAACGTGACGATGCATTGGAGAAATACTTGGCGCGTAATGTTACCGCGCAATAATTCTCGCGCGATCCGTTAGCGGCGCGGCGGCTGCAAGCTCGCGCGAATCGCCTTCTCTCGCGGAAGTCGTCCTTGCTCGCGACCGCCATGTTGTCCACCGTCACTTCCGATCGTCTCGTCGAGAATCGAAGACGCAGTACCGCTTTGCCGAGCATTTTCCCAAACGGTGGATGATCAAATGGCATCCTCGGCTCGCGACATAAGGTACGACGATTCGAATATCCTCCTCAAGATTTGTAGCGCGCGTTTGCCGCGCGCGCGATCGTCGCCCGATACATTCGCCTAAACATTTCGCGCGCGCGTCAGCGGCGGGTCAGGCTAGGTTAGATTGTACGTAAATACGCCCTTCTTTTCCACTACGGTATTCTCGGCGGTACAAGCGCCGTGGAGAAAAGTAAATTTATCGGCGCACCGGGTACTGATAGAGACGCTCATGAATAGATCCGCGCTTTTCGGGGGTTGGTTATATAGAAGAACGACGTGGGATATCCGGGTGAAGGTGGAGGTTGATGCTACTCGTAGCGCGGGAGGAAGAGGGGGAGGGGCGAACGGTCGAAGGAGACTAGGTCTGCGGTGGTCGACGAGCTCTAGAGAGACGCGCGGGAGACGCGAAGCGAGAGAAAGAGAGAGAGAGAAAGAGAGAGAGAGAGAGTGAGCGAGGAGGACCGGTGTGCGCGGTGCGGTGGAAGGATGGTTTGGCACGGCCATGAATATTTCGCCAGCGCACTTATTTATGCAATACTTTGCGCTGGCAGCTTTACGGCGGCTCCCTCTCTCAACCGCCGCCATGCCGCTATGCCGGCCCCGGGCGCGCTACCCCGTGTGCGCCCAGATAAATACGCCGGCGGTCCGTATACGTCCGATAATATATTACGTTTGAGCGTTTTCGAGCTGTTTAGAGGGAATCTACGGTGCCGAACGACGGTGCCAGCGGCAAGAGAGGAGACAGGAGGCGGAAGCATTTAGCTCGGAGCAGGCAGCCACCTCCGCCGCCCTCTCCCTCCTCCTCATCCTCCTCCTCATCCTCCTCCTCCTCCTCCTCCTCCTCCTCTTGCACCACCGGCCGCGTCATCCTCGTTCTCGCCTCTGCACACCCCCCCGACTCCTCGCCACCACCTATATTCCTACGCTACACCTATCGGGACCACCACCACCCACCACCCCCTGGTGCAATAGTTTCCGAATAAATCCCCGATTCTCGAACGCGCCGCGCTGCTTTCCTGCTCGGATTTACCCGCCCCTCTATCTACCTACAAGCCTGCACCCGCGCGGAATGCCCAGGCATAGGGGTAGATCGAGTTCTCGGTCTCCCTCTTGGTCGGTCTCTCTTTTTCCCTCCCTTTCTCTCTCTCTCTCTCTCTCTCTTTATCTGCCATTTACATTATATCTCCCTTTCTCTCTTTCCCTGCGATACCAGCGCGATCGACTGTCCTTCTCTCGTTTTCCTCTTGGTCTCGCTCTTTCTCTCTCTCTATCTGTCGCGTCGCGATAGAGGAGGAACGAAGGGGAGGTTACACGAGGCAGTCGATGGAGAAGGCCCATAGGAGGAGGGTGGAGGAGGAGGAGGGTTACCTCGGCGGCCATTACTCCAGCTACAAACAACCCCTCCGCGAAGCGAGGAGGGCCTTTTGTTGCGGCAATTGGCTAAACGGTCCGCCGAAACAAACGATCCCGCTCGAGATATAGTACCTAAGATCTCTCCCGATTTCCTATGCGTGCTACGAACGGAATGCCGCGCCGCGGGTGCATGTCCAAGCGGGAAGTACGATCGCGACAAATCTCCCAGGAATCAGACGTATCGCGCTTACACTACACAACAGCCGAGCGGGTTACGCGCGGCGTCGGTGCGTCGCGATATGAAATTGAAATGAAACGCGCGATACCGTAGACGCGCGATATCGAGACCCTCGATGGAAATCGCCGTGTCGCGGCTGCTATTTCGTTGCTTGTATTCTCCGACAACCTTATAGGATTCGCAAAAGCGATATCGCGAGGTAACTGTGTAGTCCCAACGACTCGCTGGACCCAGAGAGGGGTAATCGGCGCGAGGGAAAATTCACAGACTTGTTATACTTTCCCTCGTTACCGTTCCCGATCGGGACATATCCGTCGAAGTAATCGGTCGTTTAATTGGTGATTTTTTAACATAGATATTCGCATCTCGATTATTTCGCTCGTTAATTTTTATTTGCAATTTCAATTATCGATTTTTTGTGCCGATGTCATATTTACAATTAATTAATTAATTAGACGAAAAATTAGATATTAATCAATTGTATAAACTTGTATATTTTAACGTAATATATAATTAAATAAATTATGTAGTATATGTGTTATACGTTGACTCAGTACTTTTAACACGTTAAACGTCATGCCGGTCCTTACAGACCGGCCTTATGTCCAATTTTTTCATTTTCGGTTAACTTTATCTATCGGTTAAATGTCAATCGTAATATTGATTAATTTTTGCCGACCATAAATATAATTAGTTAATTCCAATAAAATAACTGGTAGATAAAGTTAACCGGAGGTGAAGAAATTGAGTATTAGACTTTCTGTTTACGCCGCGTCGCGTCGGTCCCAACGGACCGGCCGTAGCCTTTGTACAACCGCTTCTCATTTTTTGTTTATAGCTCGCACGTTACACGCGGCTCTGTTTACTTGACGGTAGAGTGCGGCGTGAACGGAACATCAAACAAAGTAGGCTTGGCGTTTAACGTGTTAAGGCATGCTCGCAGTCATAACGACCTTAGGCGGCGAAGCGAGTATAACGCGTGACGTCGTGCTCTGCTGTCAATTTTTCTCGAATAATTAAAACGTGCGCGAGTTTACGACTTTTCACGTATGTACGTTCGTAACTGTCCTACTGGTGACATCCAAAAACTTAAACGGTGAATATTGCATTTTTCATAATTCTAAAAGAGAAATATACAGTTTTGAATATCTTCATGCTAAACATTTCTCCTCTATTCCTCTTATAGAAAAGTATCACTGGCTGTGATAAATTGGCCAGTAATAAATAATAATTTTATTACTCGTACGAGTAATAAAATTATTGAACGACAGTAATTATCGCTGGCCAAATTATCACTTATCAGTATTAAATTTCTATAAGGGTCGACTCTTTGAGATCGAGCAGTTTCTTTATATGAAGCATGCTTTCAAGATCGAGCAGCCACTCTGACGGTTTTACTAATTAGAAAAACTTTTAGATTCGGCAGACTATTGGCCGATTGCAGAACAGAGGATGTGATTTCGGCGGAAGCAGCTCGGAGAATCTGAATCGAGCAGAATCTCTTGGACGGTAAATCGATATAAACAGTCTCTCGTCCTTCGTGATATTTTCGTCGTAATAATCTACACGGTCGATTTTCAATTCGCGACTTTTCACGTGCACGTTTGCGTCACAATTGCTTTGCTCATTGATTTTAATTCGCGGTTTCAATTTACCGATGTTCCATGTAGAATGCGCAACGTGGTCGTGTCAAAAATTTGTGTAAAACTAAAGATTATAATGTTACATACATGAGATGAGTGAATAATTAAATTATGTTTTATTGCGCTCGCACACGACGCGCCGCGCTGAAGGTTGACCGATCTTCCGCGTAATATCACAAAACATGTCGGCACGTGAGGCATTCACGACCGTAACCATTTTTAACGCCGCTGAGTGAACACGTTGTGCAGCATTGCCCGTTATTTCCAGTCTCGTTAAATTAATCTGATCTGATGTAACAGTAAGAGACATGAATGTGCGATACTCGCGTCGGGATTATCGTCAGCCGTGAAATTTCAAGAACTACCACCGCGCTCCATTCGTATTAAATTTCAAAAAGGAATACTGTTGGCAACTCGATACTGTCGATTCATCTCGACCGAGTAGTCTCTCCGACATCGCGACTAATTAGAGAAATTATATTTTGTTCCAGATCTGACAGAGTTTGCGACCACGCGACAGATGATGCAGCTGCCGTACCGGAGGATTCGGTTCGGGCCGTGTAACGTCGATTCGAAGGTACTTTTCCGCAGATTCTCCCATCGAATCCTTTGTGATCAAAAGTTCAAATGATCGTTACAGTTGTTTGAGTTATGATCGCAGAAGGACTAACCAGCTCGTTCCGATCGAATTCGTAAATTTAATAAGCAAAATTTTATTTTTTGTTGTAGATCTGGATAGCGGAATAGCCGACCCCGACTTCGACAACGATTAGGTTGATCAGTAGAATGGAACTTTTCAAGGTGACAGGTTTTCGGTGATGAGTTTCATTAGAATCAATATTTTTTCGTTAGAATCAATGCGATTTACTTTGTTGGTAGTTTTCGTTGATAGTTTTGAAATGAGTCGTTGAGCGAACTGCAGCGGTGTAAATTCGCTTTTTCTCGTTTTAAAGGACGAAAGAGTTTTCAAGTATTTGATGTTATGTATAATTCATTCATGAGAGCGGACTTTCACATAGGTTGCACTATTATACAAGAATCCGTATCTTTTGCTGTATTAATAAAGTATCATGCTTCGCAAAATATGATTTACAACGCTACTACGTTCGACGATTCAACTTTTCCCAGGCAGATGTGCCCGAACACCGTCGAGTAAAACTCGACGTAGAAGTCTCGCAAAATGTATGGCGAGGCAGTCAGGCGTTAAAATTACGTCTCACGCGGTAATTTCGCTCGTGTTGATACACGATCTTCATCCATAGAGATCTAAATATGATAGTGTTCGTGATTTATTTTCACTTGTGTACGCATCGGTGAATTTATTTTTCGCGTATTTTGCGCGCGAGAGTTTCAGCTGCGGTTACTCGCAGATTTCGCGGTCGATCGTCAAAATTCTTGAATTTTCACTTGCACATTCTCAATGCATCACAGCTACTTGGCTCGCGGATTTAATAAAGTCACGATTTTCATTATTGATTTTTTTACATGTGACTCTCCAAGCGCGAGGTCTTTTTACGCGGTGAGTGCCGGAATTTATCATACCGCGGCAGACGTTCGTTAATTTCGCGAATTCCAATTTCGTCTTTCGCGGCGGACGAATAATTTATTCGAGATACCTTCACACAGAATACACCGTCGCATAAGTAGATCGATCGTACGTCGCATAAATGAAGTATTATCGGCCTTAAAATACGACATATATCGCCGATCCGCTCGACGGTTCATTTGGCCGAGCATCGTCGAATAAAATTCGACATTAGAGCTTCGCGAAGTGCACGGCGAAGCAACCAGGCGTTTTCTAGAATTACGCCACACACAGTGATTTTGCGTCTAATAAATGACGCAATCGCCGCGACCTTTAATCCTTTTACTACCTATGAAGAGCTATAAATTCCACGATCGTTGCGAATATGATTTCGGCTCGCGTACGTGTCGGCGAATTAGAATCCCCCACGAATTGTTCTTCGCATATGGTGCGCGTGAGAACTCCACGCCACACGCGGTCACCTCGTTCGCCTATCGCGCGCGCTGGTAGATTCCACGGTTGATTTTTAATTCTCGATTTTTTACCTACACACTTGCAGCGCGTTGCGATTATGTTGCTCGCGCTCGGACGCCCGTTGAATCGGCGAATTCCGATTGTCTCTTTCGCGTCGCGATTTCAGCGGAACACAGTGTGCAATTAACGTGGGACGACGCAAAGGATTACGACGTCGCGATGTACGTTCGTTAAATTTACGAATTTTCGTTCCGTCTTTCCACGACTTCATAAGTAACGAACTATCCGTAACGCATCGTTGAAGTGCCGCGTCGCGAGTGCAGTGCAATCAACGTGAGACGACGACCTGGACGCAGAGAGAGGGTCTCGAGGATTTCACTGGACATCGTGGGACATGGTCGAGAATTGGTGAGTGGGCAATGCCACACTCATCGTATTACATTTCTTATTGTGCATGAGTAGACGTAAATCGCATTGATTTATAACGAAGGGGATAAAGGCAACAGAATACAGCAATTCAAGAATGCATGCGTTCGGATAATTTGCTTAATATATTTCTGAGCAAATATATAAATTAAGTTTGCTAAATTATTTGAATCGGTATTATCTGAAGTAGGAGAGACCGGGGCTAGTTGGATGCCAGGGTAAGTTGACAAAACCGATTATTTCTAGTATTTTGCAATAAATTACAGAATAAGCAAGCAAAATTTTTAAACATATCAAAGATGAAATCCCTAATTGGTTTCTTGATTTTGAAATCGGTTAAAGAACAGTAAAAATAATCGATTTTGCCAACTAATCCCGGTAGCTAAATAGCCTCGGTCTCATTCTTGATTGCTATGCAACTCCAGTCAAATTATCCGATTTATACAATCTCGAACAGCGCAGTATGACTGCCTTTACTTCTAATAATTAGAGTAATTAGAGTTTCCTAATTTTTAAAGAATAATTATATCCGGATAAACCGGATCTCGATTTCTTTCACATTGTTTTTCTCAAACTCTCTGTTGTTGTATATTGTGAGATCAAATATCTAAAAAATAAAAATATTTACTGGATCGGTACTATATAATGGCATAGTTATTGTTTATATTAATATAAAATATCTATATTTATAAAATATCTATATATATATTAGTATATATAATATATATACTAATATATTTACTGTTTTCTACTAATATCTTTCAAAGAAAAACTTTTTTAAAATTTTAATTCCTCATAAAAGCAAATGTTCATACTATTTAAATAAACGAATTTAGATATAGTAAATATACCATTAGTACCCACCGAATAAATATTTTTTACTTTTTAGATATCTTTTTTTTTCAGTGAATTATATATAGATACTTGACACGAGACGCTACCGCGTTTGTTGATATTTTTATCATTATATTTATCTATGCCATCGCATTGACATTTATCGTTAGGTTTGTTTGTGCTATCGCGCATATATTTATCGTTATATTGACCCATGCAATCGCGCATATTAATGCTTTGCTAAGTAGCACTTTTTCCCTTATTTGTTGGCTTCATTTCGCCGACTAGCGATTTTTCCCTCATTGCCGGTTGTCCCCAATTTGCAACGAAATATTCGATGCACGATTCTGCGTTCCCTCTCATACACGTAAATATCCTACAACGTACAATTAATATATCGCAGAACGTATCAGATAACGTATAATAATACGTGTTGGCGCACGCTTGGTGCCCTGATAGGCACCGTATCTCACGTAATTTTCTGACGCAACGGAACGTAGCTTCCGTGACGACGCTTATTAGCAGCTGACCGACATTCGCTTGAGGGCGGGGGTTAAAAAGGAGAAGGAAAAAGCACAAAGTAAGAAAGAAACAGGCTTCTCCCCCCTCACGTGCCGATCTAATACCTTCCTCCTCGACACGATTCCTTCGACTAATTAAGCTGCGAAACGCGATCCCGTCGCCGAGACGTAACATACATCACATTACATCGCCGTTTGCGGTATATACACCATTTGCCGCTTTGAACGCGACGTGCATCGCGAAAACGCGGGGGTGGAGAAAGAGAGAGAGAGAGAGAGGGGAAGAAAGAAAGAGAGAGAGAGAGAGACGAGGTGCGTGCGTATGCGTACATATGTGTATTTGTGTGTGTGTGTGTGTGTGCCGCGCGCCGTTGTGATTGACAGGAGGCAATATGGCTGTGCGAAGGCTCCCTTTTGCTCTTTGTCGGCCACGTTACGCAAGCTGTTGCACCCGCATCTGCGCATTCATGCAAAGTCAAACCGTTCGCCCGTCCACTCTCGTCCATCCGTCCGCACGTCCGTACGTCTCTCGTCTCCGATAATCGCTCTCGCACGGTGCACCGGGCTGCTGCATTTTTTCGTTCGCTGGCAACGCGGCGGCAGAGCGGGAGTATCGATTCCCCGGGGTACAAGCCGGCTTCAAAGGTATATCGGCCCCGGAATACTTCTGAGCCGGCTTGATATTGAAATACTACCGAACACTATCGAAACACCATCGACTGCTATGGAAATAACGATAAACGGAAAGGGACAGATCGCGCGCACGCGCGCGCGAGCGAGCGAGCGAGCGAGCGAGGGCAGCGCAATGGAAAAAAAAAAAAGAAAAATTGCGCTGCCCCGTTTTCACGCGAGTGGTGGCGCAAGTAAAATAGACGAGCGCGCGCTCGCGTGACGGAGATGCAAAGCGTTTCTATTTTTACGAAGTGCGAAAGTTTACACACTCGCGCAAACGCGATACGCTAGAGACGCGCGCTATAACGCCGACGCCAATCGCGGACGAATCTCCCTCGATCCCGCCGGACATTTTCGCAAGGAAAAATATCGCGGCGTCGTGGACGCGTCGACAGTATTTCCGAGTAGCGCGCCGAGCATCGCAATTTTAGCCCTACTCTCGGTCTGAACTTTCTGACGTGTGTATATCTTGAAGGAGCGACGTGTGTGTTTGATGATGCACGTGGAAACTAAAGTCCTACTTAGCCCCTCTAAATGGCAGGAAGCGCATAAGATGTTACTTGTGGGTTCTGAAGAGAACTTCTTAGGAAAGCTATTAGACTAGAGAGGATCAAAAGAAGTTGATATAGATTTCACAGTATCAAAGTAGATGACGAATGGAATATTGAGGTAGGATCAAAATTTCGACTCGGATATTCCTGCGCGATGAATGCAGGAGAAGCTAGGAATATTCCGATCGGCGCTGGATAATCACTCGGTTGCTCCCATTCGTTTCACTTTGCATTCTTGCCGTTCTTTGCCTTTCGATCGCGAGGTATCCGCGGAGGAACCGGAGGTATCCGATGTGGAGGAACAACGGGCGGTGCTTCGCACTTTGAAATTACACAATGATAGATCATTTTGCTACACACACACACACACACACACACACATATATATATATATATATATATATATATATATATATATATTTATTTTGCCGGTAGCCGGGATAAAAGTTTACCTTTCGACACGCGGCGCGATCGAATATACCGCCAGAATATCTTCCGGTGATGAAATCACGCCGGCCGGACACGCACGGTAGCCGTTATTCTTGGCAGCATCGTGAGCGGATCTCGCAGATGTGCGATTTGCCGGCGGGACTGATTCACGCTCCTCTCTTCGTCGCGCCCATGCAGATGCGGATGTCTCCATTTTCCGAGTCGCGAGCGAATCTGCGCGTATGCGTGCGCGAGAGAAGAAAGAGAGAGAGAACGGAAGAAGGAGAGAAATCGCAGGTCGCGTACGAGTTGACGAGGATAAGAAAGGTTGTTGAGGTTGGATCCACTGACGAGGAGAGACGGACTTTAGAATTATTCTGAAAAGAAGGCAGCGCCGATTGATTGACATCTCTATAGAGCCACCATAAAGGTATACTAAAGCGGAATGAGCACAAGAGGACCGCTCGTAACTCGCGAATAAATGCGATTTGAGGAGAACGGAGGGAGGCAGGGAGGAAATAGCGAGGGAGAGAGAGAGAAAGAGAGTAAGAAGGAGAGATCTATTCACAAGGTCGGCCGAGTTCCAACGACCAGAGTAGGGAAATATTCACAGTGAGAAAATGCCACCCACACCGCACCGCCACGCCAACCCTGAAACTCATCCCGCGTCGATGAATGGAGACGTTTCTTCGAATGGCGATGGCATGCGACAGAATTTCCGGATCCTCTCGCGCAAGTTTAACCGCGCGGTAATTCCTTCCGACGCACCATTAGCGAAAGATAAAAAAAAAATATTCCGCGATTCGCATCTCATAAATTTACCGACCACGCGTCCGTCGACACTAACTCCGCATTAATTCTCCAATTATCTCAACGAACGAAGTATATTACAACTGGACTCTCAGATATATCCTAATGCTTCCTAATTATCCCCGCACGATCGTCCAGCGCGAATCCAGTCTTTCGGCGCGATAAAAATTTCTCGAAGAAAAAAGTCATTTAGTCATAACAGCCGTATTTCAACATCGCGCGTCAAAGCATTCCATACTCGATCAGATTATCTTCGGTCGCGATGAATTCGATAAGAGAGAGAGAAAGAGGATGCCGCGAGGCGGCTCGTAAAAAGTATTCTCCTCCGTCGCGATTGACCGCCCGTGGCTAGAGTCTCGTTAACACTCGGCCGAGGAACGTAAGATTAATTAATTGCGCGACGCGCTACGCGTAGTCTGTTGGAGGAGAGCGGTAGGTGGTAATGAATGAAGGCGTTACAGGTATCCCGACACGCTTGTAATCGTTAAACGGTAATCGCCATGGGCCGCTCGTTGCGGAACGAAATAAGACATCACGAGAGAGCAGGTGGTCCTCCACTCTCTCCTTCACTCTCTCTCTCTCTCTCCCCCTCCCTCCCTCCCTCTCTCTCTCTCTCACTCTTTTCCTCTCTGCCGCACGTATATGTACGTATATGTGCGAGCGCGCGTATATACACATGTATCCGTAAATACGTACGTATGGCCGTCTTTCGTGCAGTTCGTGACGTTTCACTTTTCTCAGTCGTCGGATCCATTATTATATGTACCCCATTGCGCGTCCCTTCCCCTTGCTCTTCTCTCACTCACTCACTCATTCATTCACTCTCTCTTTCTCTCTTTCTCTTTTTCCCCCTGTCCCACTTCGCGGTACCACTTCGCCGTCCTCCTTCTCCTGCTCCTTCTCCGTTTTTTCTTCTTTTCATCCACAAATGAAAATGTTTGGCCAGATCTCCGAGCGCGCACAATCGGAGACTCCGACACAAATATTTTCTGCGAGCGCTGAATCGCGCGCTATTACGACGGGCTCCCATAAATCATGGCGCTCAGGGTGGTCAGGTTCCACGGTCTCGGTCCCGAGCTCGCTTGGTGAATCGCTATCGCGTCGCGAGACGACTAGTCTTCTGGAAGTATAAACTTTGTTAAGTGCACGGAATTGTGTGCGTCGAAAAGGGACAGTGCTGGGCGGGCGGGGCGACGATAATTGTGACATAATAATAATTGACGAGGCAAATTAGCGAGGAATTCGTTAACGGTAAAAAGCGATACATTTCCGTTAGAATAATAAAAGTAACGCGTGCGCGCGCGTGCGAAGTGAATCGAAATTTACGGTGGAGATTGTAAGAGGCGAAAAATACGGTTTGCATTAGATTCAGACTCTGGCGGGATTACTACGGACGATCTTTGATCGTCGTAGTAACGATAGTGGGCCATTTCCGGTGGAACGGCCGCGGAAACAATTTAACTTTACGAGAACGACACGGGCCGAATTACACCGAGAACACCTTGCAGAACCGCGAGCGGGATCCAATAGAGGGAGCGGACCGAAACGGTCATTCTCTCCGAGGTTAGGTGAGAGAGAAGCTCTTAACATTTCGTGAACCCGCGTGTGGTAAGAGCCGGTACGGCTGGAACGTGAATTTCGTACGAAGATTGACTTACCGTATCTATACAGCGTGAGAGGAACAAAGGGGGGAATTTTAACATCGCGGATATCTCTCTCGAGTATAATGCGAGATCGTTCTTATCCAGCGCGTTATCTCGATCTCGAGACGACGGCTCGGTTTCGCCATCGCGAGCGACTGGAACTTTCAAGCGTGGAGAACGGCGGAAACGTCGAGTGTTGGCTGCGAAAAAATATCCCGACGCTTTTCCACCTCGTCGAGGTGTCAACAAAGAGGGGGATTCAATTTCTCCTTACACATAATTCACACACATGCATGCGCATATACGCGCACGCACGCACGCATACGCGACACTGACTGCTCCCTCACTTCTCATGGGAGAGAATCGCGGCAGAAGGAGTCATCATGCTTTTGACCTCCCGCTCGGAAACGTTTACGCCGTGTCCTGTTCACCAACAAAAGGTCTCATTGTGGTATCGGTCACAACAGATCGTCCCCCGCTGTCACGTTGCATTCAGCGTCGTCACGAGGCTGCTGGGGAAACGTGGCTTTTACGGGCAATTATTTCTTCCTGCTGCAACGCGACACTGGTCGGGACACATATCTGCTGTAGCTGTAAGCAATGACTCGGCCGCAAACGCGACGCGGCGGACACGCTTCGTGCTGAGAACGTCGCTTTTACCTGCTCCTCCTGCGCGATTCGGGAAGCGGTTGATGCGCTTTCACTGCCACTCGTGTTTTCCTACGTAGGTAGCAATCACGGATCAGGTAAACCGTCCAAACGATAATCGAGCCAATCCCCTAGCTATCTCTTGTGAAGTAACGCGTACGCATAAAATGCACATTACACACATTACACGGAGAAAACTGGGGATATATGGCGGTTGCCGTAACGAAATATTAATGTTATTTTTCGCCCATGCGTACTAAAGGGTTATAGGAGCCATAGTATCCTGGAAATTGTACGCTGGCCTCCCTCTTGCTTGTTCACATACAGAAAAATTCATACTGCATTCAAGTAAATGTTACTTATTTCAGATATTTCTTAAATTTGCATATCCGCAAATCTATTAGAGAAGTTCATAAAAATTATTCAAAACACATTCTGAATCTTACATGAAAAAAAGGGTTTGGTTGAATTAAGAAAATTTCTGGTAAAATATGAACGAACCAGAAAATTCCTGTTGATATTACCAGAGTTCTATTCTAGTCTAGAAGAACTTCTTGTTAATCATAAGAATGTATCATAAGAGCAGTGGCTGTGGAAACTGCATATAATAACAATTTTTAATGTAATATGTATTTGACTTGAATTCGCGTAATTTTTTCGACTAGAAAGACTGTGTTCGCCGGAACCATAACAGTTTTCTGTTGACTGTGGCTATAAAGCAACCATAAAAATTTTCTGCATGCTAAAAATGTACTCAGAAAATACCGTGCACGTTCTCTTCACCGGTCCTTTGACTCGCAGCAGCCGCTTGCTAGTTTCCAGCGCGTAATTTATTCGTCATAAGCCAAATGCATGCGTTTCTACCGAACGCGCTTCACGCACTTCTTTTGCTTACACGATGCAACGGGACCAAATGCGTCCGTTCTCGCGATTCATGTGCTTTCTCTGTCTCTCTCTTTCTCTCTCTCTCTCTCTCTCTCTCTCTCTCTCTCTCTCTCTCTCTCTCTCTCTCTCTC
>NW_022639452.1:2478565-2483581 GCF_010583005.1 Odontomachus brunneus
CTCTCTCTCTCTCTCTCTCTCTCTCTCTCTCTCTCTCTCTCTCTCTCTCTCTCTCGCGACTTACTGCGACACGACGTGAGCGTCGCGTGGAACGAAAAGCCGGAGGATTGTTCCTACGCGATGGAAGCAGCCATCTGTCAAAAAGTCAAAATATATACGGAGGGTCCGCCATTGTGCCGTGAATCCTGCGGGATTGCTACTTAGCGTCCTCGTATATACCCGGTGTCGGCTATTATGAGCCTCGACGTAGCTCGCCTGTTTTGTAGAACATCTGTATCCCGTGATATCCTACTGATTTCTATGTCTCGACGCCCTCCGTCTCTCGCTTCTCGAGAGCGTGAGAGAGAAATAGATGCAGGGGTTGGCGGTGAGGACGAGGGAGGGAGGAGAGGAAACGGGAGCGATCTCGGTTGTGCGGAACTGGCGTGCCAGATTCGTCTATATCGGGTTAGCCGTGACTTGTGCGCGTCAATACAGCAACGGCACAATGACACGAGATGCGTTACGAACCCAACGCGCGGATGCGGTCGGAAAAGAGTCGGCCGGGAACTGGCTGGCTGCTGCATTGTGCCCCGACAAATCGGGCCGCGTCGTCGCACGAATTTCCACTCGTACATCAGCTTAAGCCTGATTTCACGGCTACGATTTCACGCCGAATCCTGCTCGAATGGAGTTCGTAGCGCGGTGTCGTCGGTGTCGAAAGCATACGTCGAAAGTAGTACGAGATGTTCGCCGTTTTCGTGCTAAAAAGATGCGTGTGCGTCGAAGAATCCGCGCGGGGAATCGTCGCGTTCATCGTCGTTTCTTTCTTCGGCAAAGCTATAAGGCAAAAAGTGAGGAAGAAGGTGGGAATATGAATCATTTTTTTTGTTTTAAACGGAAAACTCATCAATATCAAATGCGATAATTGCATCAATAACTGTCGGAAGTATTAGCAGATATATTTCTCACAATATATTCATAACCATTAGGAAAAAAAAATGAATTGTTGAAAAAGCAAAGATTTTTTTTAACATATTGCAAGAAGTGAGGGAAAAGTGAGACGTTAACATGAAACAGGTATGAAAATAAAAAAAGCTTGCTTTTTATTGCTTTTTATTTTATTTGGTAATTTATTTTATTTGGTTATTTTATTTGGTTTTAGTTTAAGGATACTTAATTATTATATTCATTTCAGTTATTGGTAGATCACAGAAATAGTTTAAGAAATTGATCTTGTTTGATATTAACACATTGTATTTTATATTCCGATCTTCTCCCATATCAATGCGTGGATACTGATACCTCTGGTATTTGTTTCTAAATTTCATTGTTTTGGTTGGTTGAGATACGAAAACTAAATATTCATATTTAAAGACCAAAACAATCAAAATGTCCAGAGTTAGGTATCCGTAGTGTTATTAGTGTTCAGGCGCGTTTTTATACTTTACCACTTTCGTGTCGCGCCGCCGTTCGTCATAATGAATTCGCCAAAGCTCACAAGTACATGCAATTACATAGTCCCCGACGAACAGCCCGTCGACAACAAGCAGGCCCGTATAGCCGAGCACCGTTGTCCGAGAGCTTGTTTGTCCTGTGTTTTTAATCGGAGTTGATCTCCGAACAGGTATCGCCGGGTGGAGTTTCATTCGGTCGGCTATAACCCAATTTTATGTCCCTCCGATTCCCGCTACGAGCGAACAAATCCAACCGGGTGGGGATAATTACCGATTAAAGAGATTAAATCCTGCGGGGTATCGATTCGCCGGCCTATAATCGGCCGAAGGAGGCCTTCGTTAGGGCCACGCAGGCGAAGGAGACGAGCGAAAGTAGAGAGAGAGAGAGAGAGCGAGAGCAAGAGCAAGAGAGAGCGAGAGACAGAGCAGAGAAGGATGGAGCGGAACTCGCCTTTGTTTCTGATTTGAGGGGCATCCTTACGAACGGGTTAGCCGCACCAGTGATCACCGACGCTAATTACAGCGGATCAGCCTGGGCGAGTTTAAAACTCATTCCCCCTTTTAAGCGACGCGAAAGGGGCTTCCCGCCTGGCTGCCGATTGGCCGACCGGGATGACACGAAAGTGCTCCAACATGGCGTCTTATCTGATTTCATTGTACGAAAACCGCGGGGAAACGCGAAACGTCATTGTAACTTCCGATCCCTGGTACCCGTTTCACCGGTTTATTCGTCGCGCGGAAACACTCGACGCGACGGTCGCGTCAATTAACGTCAATTAGGTGCACCGAAAACGCGCACGGACCGAGAGCGTGGACGCTTTTGCTTCTTTTCTTCTTCCTCCTCCCTTTTCGCACGTCCCTCGCGCGGAGGAGGGCTTCCGGCGGCACATGAAATAATATTTTCCACCCGCCGTTCTGCGCCATGGTAAAAGAATACGCGAGACAGCGGCACCGACGACGGCGCGAAGATGTAGAGGAAAGCGTTGACAGAGAGGGTGTGTGTACGTTGGCAAAGACGCTAAATCAACATTTTTATAAACTGCTTAGTATTCATAGGCTCGCAGGTGGAACCGCCTATAAAACGAAAACGAGAGGGTTCGATCTTCGCGAACGAGGTAAAATGGCACCTACACACCGTATTCCGCGTGAGACGATGGCGGCCATAATTTTACAGCGATGATATTGTCGCCGTTCACCGCGAACGTGGTGGAAAGACGCGCGCGAGTGGCGTAGCCATACCAGATAAAATTAATCGATCGCAGCTTAAATTGCCCTCCGCGAATATGTACTCTCTTAAAGTGAGTCAGTAAAAACGACATTGTCTGTGTTTGCAGACTTTTCGCAGACTGAATCAATAGTACGTACAATCGATTGATTCTTTCAGCAAGATTTTTGCTGATTGTAGGGCTATATTTCGAACTGAAGCACCAGTTATAAGTATAGCATATTTCAACTAAGAATATCCTGATTGTACTTTGGAGAGTATATAGTCGCGAAAACGAAAATTATTCACTTCTTAATTTAAAAAATTGAACACATACCGAAGGTGAATCTGGCGACACCTCCGATAATTATCGCGTGTAAATCGCAATTCCAATCGCCCACAGCTGCGCGGAAGAAATCCCTTGTAATTATAAAAGCGCCGTCGTCGCTTTCCACGTTTTATCCTCTCGCCTGCGAGAGCACGCAGCAGGCATTGATATTCAACATTAAATTTGCATTGCGCTCACGCACTGCGAGCTTCCGAGTTTTCGACAGCGATAGGCAGAGATCCGCTGCTTACTCAGATTTGAGGCTAAAGGGAGGCTAAAGGGTAGTTGAGCGGGGGAGGAGGCGAGGGTGTGGGAGGAAGAGGAGGAGGAGGAGGCCGCCGATGGCGGTGGTGGTGGTGGCGGCGGCGGCGGCGGCGGCGGCGGCGGTGGTGGTGGTGGGTTAGGGTAAAACAATCACGCAGGGCTCATGCATGTTAATGCGTTGTTAGGGGCGCGTGAGAGAATCGGGGTTGCCTAGGATTGAATGCCCAATATCAGCGAACCGCCCTCGAAGCCCATACCGTTTTCCTCGATTCGCTCAGGAACCAATATCAATCTCGTCGTCTCTCTCTCGTGCATGCTATCACGCAAAAGCGCCCGGTGATTGTAACTTCCCCGTTTGGTACAGCTCGCTTGTTCGTTACATTTTCATTTTATTTCTCTCCTCTGCCTGGGAGGACGCCTCGCTCGTAGAAATTATTTCTAAATGCAAATGGCCGGTTTCCACGGCGAGAGTGGCGCGCCGCGCTAGCGCGAGCCAAGTAAGCCGTTCCGTTTTTCGCGTGTATTAAGAGGCGCGTCGATGTTGGTGCCCGTTGCCGTATCGTATCGGCGTGTCTTTCACGGACAAAAAGTTCCGCGCGAACTCTGCGCGCTGGTGAGGCGAGCCTTTCAAAAACTGTATACAGTCTGGAGTTCGCGAACGATCGAGTCGAGTCTGCGCGTTTGGGACTTTGGCGAGAATGAGAGACGAGAGATTTCCCGCGAGTCCGTCTTGCGTTGCGAAAATTCGCGCGCGGAATTGATCGCGGGAGTTGGCGCGCGAACAAAATAAGCGGCTCATCATCTTCGGGAACGCGACTTTCGGCGCGCCCGACGAGCTTATTGCGTTCTCCCGAGTACTTACGGGGTACAAGAACACATCGGTAGGGTTGGGTTTCGGGTTGGGTAGCGAGCGAGCGAGCGAGAGAGTTAAGGAAACTACTAACTACGAAGGCAGTTGATACGAAACTAGTTTCGCGGCCTAGGATACACGTAGAGACTACACAGGGTGCGGCAAGGAGGTCGGAGGGTGGAGGAGAGCGAGACGCGGGGAGGGGAGGTTTGACTGTTTGCCCTTCGAATGGAAGTTTTGGGGGTTGAGGGTGACCGTTCGTGGAGTGGAGTGGTACTTACCAAATCGACACGGGCCAACTCAATACATCAAAGACCTTATACCCCAACAGCCCTGGTTATATGGACTACTCTCTCGCCTAGCTCCGTACTACCGGCGATGTCCATACATAATCATGGACCGCGTCTTTGTCCCTCGAAATTGATTTATTATTCAAAGTGACGCGTGTTTCACAATGTGTATTTACCACGATACGGTTTCGGGGACGAAACACGTCGGGGCACGTAGGCCACCTTTGTAGCCGTCGTCTATACACACGTGTACGACGAGAGATAATAGGGGTCTTGCTGCCGCCGTTGCCGGCTATATATACGTATATATATGTATTTTTTTTATGATACGAGCCACCTCCGCAGCACACGTGTAGAATATCGAGACGAGGAATTTTCATTCTATGACGCCGTGTCGTTACACTGCTCTTCCCGATTATGCCGCGGTAATTCTGCACCGAACCTGCTCCTGTCGGCTGTGAACGAGCTGCGCCCGTGGAAAATAGATTTTCGAATCAAGCTACCATTTGTCATACTATTCATAGGTCCTACAAACTATTTATATCCTTCATTTTAATGACTTAACATGCAGCTTTCGACGCTCTCTCTTTCTCTCTCTCTCTCTCTCTCTCTCTCTCTCTCTCTCTCTCTCTCTCTCTCTCTCT